>NC_143069.1:35017500-35332500 GCF_052426305.1 Pelodiscus sinensis | reverse complement strand
CCCCTCCCGGAGCGGGGCGAGAACCCGGGTGTTCCCCGAGTCTCCCCCATCCGATTTCATCCAAGCCCGTCCCCTCCGGGAGCGGGGCGAGAACCCGGGTGTTCCCCGAGTCCCCCCCCATCCGATTTCATCCAACCCCGTCCCCTCCCGGAGCGGGGCGAGAACCCGGGTGTTCCCCGAGTCCCCCCCCATCCGATTTCATCCAACCCCGTCCCCTCCCGGAGCGGGGCGAGAACCCGGGTGTTCCCCGAGTCCCCCCCATCCGATTTCATCCAAGCCCGTCCCCTCCCGGAGCGGGGCGAGAACCCGGGTGTTCCCCGAGTCCCCCCCCATCCGATTTCATCCAAGCCCGTCCCCTCCCGGAGCGGGGTGAGAACCCGGGTGTTCCCCGAGTCCCCCCCCATCCGATTTCATCCAAGCCCGTCCCCTCCCGGAGCGGGGCGAGAACCTGGGTGTTCCCCGAGTCCCCCCCCATCCGATTTCATCCGAGCCCGTCCCCTCCCGGAGCGGGGCGAGAACCCGGGTGTTCCCCGAGTCCCCCCCCATCCGATTTCATCCGAGCCCGTCCCCTCTCGGAGCGGGGCGAGAACCCGGGTGTTCCCCGAGTCCCCCCCCATCCGATTTCATCCAACCCCGTCCCCTCCCGGAGCGGGGCGAGAACCCGGGTGTTCCCCGAGTCTCCCCCCCCATCCGATTTCATCCAAGCCCGTCCCCTCCCGGAGCGGGGCGAGAACCCGGGTGTTCCCCGAGTCCCCCCCCATCCGATTTCATCCAAGCCCGTCCCCTCTCGGAGCGGGGCGAGAACCCGGGTGTTCCCCGAGTCTCCCCCCATCCGATTTCATCCAACCCCGTCCCCTCCCGGAGCGGGGCGAGAACCCGGGTGTTCCCCGAGTCTCCCCCCCCATCCGATTTCATCCAAGCCCGTCCCCTCCCGGAGCGGGGCAAGAACCCGGGTGTTCCCCGAGTCCCCCCATCCGATTTCATCCAAGCCCGTCCCCTCCGGGAGCGGGGCGAGAACCCGGGTGTTCCCCGAGTCCCCCCCCATCCGATTTCATCCAACCCCGTCCCCTCTCGGAGCGGGGCGAGAACCCGGGTGTTCCCCGAGTCCCCCCCCATCCGATTTCATCCAACCCCGTCCCCTCCCGGAGCGGGGCGAGAACCCGGGTGTTCCCCGAGTCTCCCCCCCCATCCGATTTCATCCAAGCCCGTCCCCTCCCGGAGCGGGGCGAGAACCCGGGTGTTCCCCGAGTCTCCCCCCCCATCCGATTTCATCCAAGCCCGTCCCCTCCCGGAGCGGGGCGAGAACCCGGGTGTTCCCCGAGTCTCCCCCCCCATCCGATTTCATCCAAGCCCGTCCCCTCCCGGAGCGGGGCGAGAACCCGGGTGTTCCCCGAGTCCCCCCATCCGATTTCATCCAAGCCCGTCCCCTCCCGGAGCGGGGCGAGAACCCGGGTGTTCCCCGAGTCTCCCCCCATCCGATTTCATCCAACCCCGTCCCCTCCCGGAGCGGGGCGAGAACCCGGGTGTTCCCCGAGTCCCCCCCCATCCGATTTCATCCAACCCCGTCCCCTCCCGGAGCGGGGCGAGAACCCGGGTGTTCCCCGAGTCCCCCCCCATCCGATTTCATCCAACCCCGTCCCCTCCCGGAGCGGGGCGAGAACCCGGGTGTTCCCCGAGTCCCCCCCATCCGATTTCATCCAACCCCGTCCCCTCCCGGAGCGGGGCGAGAACCCGGGTGTTCCCCGAGTCCCCCCCCATCCGATTTCATCCAAGCCCGTCCCCTCCCGGAGCGGGGCGAGAACCCGGGTGTTCCCCGAGTCCCCCCCATCCGATTTCATCCAACCCCGTCCCCTCTCGGAGCGGGGCGAGAACCCGGGTGTTCCCCGAGTCCCCCCCGATCCGATTTCATCCAAGCCCGTCCCCTCCCGGAGCGGGGCGAGAACCCGGGTGTTCCCCGAGTCCCCCCATCCGATTTCATCCAAGCCCGTCCCCTCCCGGAGCGGGACGAGAACCCGGGTGTTCCCCGAGTCCCCCCCCATCCGATTTCATCCAAGCCCGTCCCCTCCCGGAGCGGGGCGAGAACCCGGGTGTTCCCCGAGTCCCCCCCCATCCGATTTCATCCAACCCCGTCCCCTCCCGGAGCGGGGCGAGAACCCGGGTGTTCCCCGAGTCCCCCCCATCCGATTTCATCCAAGCCCGTCCCCTCCCGGAGCGGGACGAGAACCCGGGTGTTCCCCGAGTCCCCCCATCCGATTTCATCCAAGCCCGTCCCCTCCCGGAGCGGGGCGAGAACCCGGGTGTTCCCCGAGTGTCCCCCCCCATCCGATTTCATCCAATCCCCTCCCGGAGCGGGGCGAGAACCCGGGTGTTCCCCGAGTCCCCCCCCATCCGATTTCATCCAACCCCGTCCCCTCCCGGAGCGGGGCGAGAACCCGGGTGTTCCCCGAGTCCCCCCCCATCCGATTTCATCCAAGCCCGTCCCCTCCCGGAGCAGGGCGAGAACCTGGGTGTTCCCCGAGTCTCCCCCCCCATCCGATTTCATCCAAGCCCGTCCCCTCCCGGAGCGGGGCGAGAACCCGGGTGTTCCCCGAGTCCCCCCCCATCCGATTTCATCCAAGCCCGTCCCCTCCCGGAGCGGGGCGAGAACCCGGGTGTTCCCCGAGTCCCCCCCCATCCGATTTCATCCAACCCCGTCCCCTCCCGGAGCGGGGCGAGAACCCGGGTGTTCCCCGAGTCCCCCCCCATCCGATTTCATCCAAGCCCGTCCCCTCCCGGAGCGGGGCGAGGCCCCGGGTGTTCCCCGAGTCCCCCCCCATCCGATTTCATCCAACCCCGTCCCCTCCCGGAGCGGGGCGAGAACCCGGGTGTTCCCCGAGTCCCCCCATCCGATTTCATCCAAGCCCGTCCCCTCCCGGAGCGGGGCGAGGCCCCGGGTGTTCCCTGACCCTGCGTGGACCCCCTCCCCTCCGGGCTCCAGTCCCCAGCGTCCTGCTCAGGTGCTGTCTCCCCAGGTGAGTAACCCGGCCACCCGCATGCTGAAGACGGCAGCAGCCCAGGTGGGCACGTCAGTGTCGTGCACGACCAGCGCGGCCACGCGGCCCATCATCACCGTGCACAAGTCGGGCACCGTGACCGTGGCGCAGCAGGCCCAGGTCATGACCACCGTGGTGGGCGGCGTCACGAAAACCATCACCCTGGTGAAGAGCCCCATCTCCGTGCCCGGGGGCAGCGCGCTGGTAAGTGCCCGGGGGCAGGCCTGGCTCGCTGCCCTGGCCGGCCGGCCGGTCTGCCCAGCCCCGGCTCACGCCCTCTCCCCGCAGATCTCTAACCTGGGCAAGGTGATGTCGGTCGTGCAGACCAAGCCGGTGCAGACCTCGGCCGTGACCGGCCAGGCATCCAGCGGCCCCGTCACCCAGATCATCCAGGTGAGCGCTTCCGGCAAGGGGACCCGGCGTCCGGCCCCTCCTCCCCAGCGCAGGGCCAGTCTGCACTGACTCTCTCTTCCCCTCCCCTCTCCTCAGACGAAGGGCCCCCTGCCCGCGGGCACCATCCTCAAGCTGGTGACGTCTGCAGATGGGAAGCCAACCACCATCATCACCACTACGCAGGCGGGCGGCACCGGCCCCAAACCCACCATCCTGGGCATCAGCAGCGTCTCGCCCAGCACCACCAAGCCGGGCACCACCACCATCATCAAAACCATCCCCATGTCGGCCATCATCACCCAGTCGGGGGCCACAGGTAGCACCTGGGGGCTGTGGGGTCGCGGAGGGGGGCGGGGCCGGTGTTTGGGGGACACGGGGGGCCGGCGTTCGGGGGGGTCACAGAGGAGGAGGGCCGGCGTTCGGGGAAGGGCCGGCATTCGGGGGTCACGGGGAGGGCTGGCATTTGGGGAAGGGCCGGCGTTCAGGGGTCACGGGGAGGGCTGGCGTTCGGGGAAGGGCCGGCGTTCGGGGGTCACGGGGAGGGCTGGCATTTGGGGAAGGGCCGGCGTTCGGGGGTCACGGGGAGGGCTGGCATTTGGGGAAGGGCCGGCGTTCGGGGGTCACGGGGAGGGCCGGCGTTCGGGGAAGGGCCGGCGTTCGGGGGTCACGGGGAGGGCTGGCATTTGGGGAAGGGCCGGCGTTCGGGGGTCACGGGGAGGGCTGGCATTTGGGGAAGGGCCGGCGTTCGGGGGTCACGGGGAGGGCCGGCGTTCGGGGAAGGGCCGGCGTTCGGGGGTCACGGGGAGGGCCGGCGTTCGGGGGAGGGCCGGCGTTCGGGGGTCACGGGGAGGGCCGGCGTTCGGGGAAGGGCCGGCGTTCGGGGGTCACGGAGGGCTGGCGTTCGGGGAAGGGCCGGCGTTCGGGGGTCACGGGGAGGGCCGGCGTTCGGGGAAGGGCCGGCGTTCGGGGGTCACGGGGAGGGCCGGCGTTCGGGGAAGGGCCGGCGTTCGGGGGTCACGGGGAGGGCCGGCGTTCGGGGGAGGGCCGGCGTTCGGGGGTCACGGGGAGGGCCGGCGTTCGGGGAAGGGCCGGCGTTCGGGGGTCACGGAGGGCTGGCGTTCGGGGAAGGGCCGGCGTTCGGGGGTCACGGGGAGGGCCGGCGTTCGGGGAAGGGCCGGCGTTCGGGGGTCACGGGGAGGGCCGGCGTTCGGGGAAGGGCCGGCGTTCGGGGAAGGGCCGGCATTCGGGGGTCACGGGGAGGGCCGGCATTTGGGGAAGGGCCGGCGTTCGGGGGTCACGGGGAGGGCCGGCGTTCGGGGGAAGGGCCGGTGTTCGGGGGTCACGGGGAGGGCCGGCGTTCGGGGGAAGGGCCGGCGTTTGGGGGGTCACGGGGAAGGGCCGGCGTTCGGGGGAAGGGCCGGCGTTCGGGGAAGGGCCGGCATTCGGGGGTCACGGGGAGGGCCGGCATTTGGGGAAGGGCCGGCGTTCGGGGGTCACGGGGAGGGCCGGCGTTCGGGGGAAGGGCTGGTGTTCGGGGGTCACGGGGAGGGCCGGCGTTCGGGGGAAGGGCCGGCGTTTGGGGGGTCACGGGGAAGGGCCGGCGTTCGGGGGAAGGGCCGGCGTTCGGGCGGGTCACTGGGAGGGCCGGTGTTCGGGGGAAGGGCCGGCGTTCGGGGGGTCGCCACGGGGAGGGCCGGCGTTCGGGGGGTCGCCACGGGGGAAGGGCCGGCGTTCGGGGGATCACAAGGGGAGGGCCAGTGTTCGGGGGGTCACAGGGAGGGCTGGCATTCGGGGAAGGGCCGGCGTTCGGGGGTCAGGGGGAGGGCCGGCGTTCGGGGGGTCACGGGGAGGGCCGACGTTCGGGGGGAGGGCCGACGGTCGGGGGGAGGGCCGGCGTTCGGGGGTCTCGGGGAGGGCCGGCGTTCGGGGGTCTCGGGGAGGGCCGGCGTTCGGGGGGTCACGGGGAGGGGGAGGGCAGGTGCTGGGGGGCTCCCCCACTTTTACTTCACACCCCGGGCTCCCCTAGGTGTGACCAGCAGTCCTGGGATCAAATCCCCCATCACCATCTTCACCACCAAGGTCATGACCTCGGGCACGGGCGCCCCTGCCAAGATCATCACGGCCGTGCCCAAGCTGGGGGCGGCCCACGGGCAGCCGGGCGTCACGCAGGTGAGCGTGGGGGCCTGGGAGTCAGGGGCGGCCCAGGGGCTTCCTGTGGCCCGGCCTCACCCCCGCTGTCCCCCTCCGGCAGGTGGTCCTGAAGGGGGCGCCTGGGCAGCCGGGCACCATCCTGCGCACTGTGCCCATGGGCGGCGTGCGGCTCGTCACGCCCGTCACCGTCTCGGCCGTCAAGCCCACCGTCACCACGCTGGTGGTGAAAGGCACCACGGGTAAGTGGCTGGGTGGGGAGAGGGGGCCCGGGCGCCGGAGCCTGGCCCGGGCGCTGACCGGCCCTCCCTCCCCAGGTGTCACCACCCTGGGCACCGTGACTGGCACCGTCTCCACTAGTCTGGCCGGCGCCGGGGGCCACAACACCAGCGCCTCGCTGGCCACGCCCATCACCACGCTGGGCACCATCGCCACCCTCTCCAGCCAGGTCATCAACCCGGCCGCCATCACCGTCTCCGCTGCCCAGACCACCATGACGGCTGCCGGCGGGCTGGCCACGCCCACCATCACCATGCAGGTAAGGCGGGGCCGGGCGGCGGGGCATCACTCCCCCCCCCCCCCCCCCCCCCCCCCGCGGGGGAGGAGATGGGCCGGGTGGCAGGGCGTTCGTCCCCCCCCCCCCCAGCCCGGGAGGAGAGAGGGGGCAGGGGGGCGGGGCATTCCCCCCGGGGAGGAGAGAGGGTCGGGTGGCGGGGTGTTCTTCCCCCCCCCCCCCCCGCTCCCGGGAGGAGAGAGGGTCGGGTGGCGGGGTGTTCTTCCCTCTCTCCCCCCCCCCCCCCCCCGGGAGGAGAGAGGGTCGGGTGGCGGGGTGTTCTCCCCCCCCCCCCCCGGGAGGAGAGAGGGTCGGGTGGCGGGGTGTTCTTCCCCCCCCCCCCCCCCCCCCGGGAGGAGAGAGGGTCGGGTGGCGGGGTGTTCTTCCCCCCCCCCCCTCCCGGGAGGAGAGAGGGTCGGGTGGCGGGGTGTTCTTCCCTCCCCCCCCCCCCCCCGGGAGGAGAGACGGTCGGGTGGCGGGGTGTTCTTCCCTCCCCCCCCCGGATGGAGAGAGGGGGCAGGGTGGTGGGGTGTTCCTCTTCCCCCCCCCCCCCCCCCCCGGAAGGAGAGAGGGGGCAGGGTGGTGGGGTGTTCCTCTTCCCCCCCCCCCCCCCCACCGGAAGGAGAGAGGGGGCAGGGTGGTGGGGTGTTCTTCCCTTTTCCCCCCCCCCCCGGGAGGAGAGAGGGGGCAGGGTGGTGGGGTGTTTCTCCCCCCCGGGGAGGAGAGAGGGGGCAGGGTGATGGGGTGTTTCTCCCCCCCGGGGAGGAGAGAGGGGGCAGGGTGGTGGGGTGTTCTTCCCTCCCCCCCCCCCGGGAGGAGAGAGGGGGCAGGGTGGTGGGGTGTTCTTCCCTCCCCCCCCCCGGGAGGAGAGAGGGGGCAGGGTGGTGGGGTGTTTCTCCCCCCCGGGAAGGAGAGAGGGGCAGGGTGGTGGGGTGTTTCTCCCCCCCGGGAAGGAGAGAGGGGCAGGGTGGTGGGGTGTTTCTCCCCCCCGGGAGGAGAGAGGGGGCAGGGTGGCGGGGCGTTTCTGCGCCCCCCCCCCGGGGAGCGGGGGCAGAGGCACAGGCCTTTCCCACCCTCACCCACCCCTCTCCGGCCCCCAGCCTGTGTCGCAGCCCACGCAGGTGACGCTGATCACGACGCCCAGCGGAGTGGACGCCCAGCCGGTGCACGACCTGCCGGTCTCCATCCTGGCCTCGCCCACCACGGAGCAGCCCACCGCCACGGTGACCATTGCTGAGGGCGAGGCCCAGCCGGCCACCGTCACCCTGGTGTGCTCCAACCCGCCCTGCGAGACCCACGAGACGGGCACCACCAACACGGCCACTGCCACCGTCGTGGCCAACATGGGTGGCCTGTCACAGCCTGTGCACTTCGTGTGTGAGGGCCAGGAGCCTGGGCAGCCCAATGGGGGCTTGGTGCGCATCTGCTCCAACCCCCCGTGCGAGACGCACGAGACGGGCACCACCCCCACAGCCACCACAGCCACCTCTAGCATGGGCGCCGGGCGAGTGTGCAGCAACCCCCCGTGCGAGACGCACGAGACGGGCACCACCAGCACGGCCACCACAGCCGTGTCGAACATGGGCGCCGGGCGAGTGTGCAGCAACCCCCCGTGCGAGACACACGAGACGGGCACCACCAGCACGGCCACCACAGCCGTGTCGAACATGGGCGCCGGGCGAGTGTGCACCAACCCCCCGTGTGAGACGCACGAGACGGGCACCACCAGCACGGCCACCACAGCCACGTCGAACATGGGCGCCGGGCGAGTGTGCACCAACCCCCCGTGCGAGACGCACGAGACGGGCACCACCAGCACGGCCACCACAGCCACGTCGAACATGGGCGCTGGGCGAGTGTGCACCAATTCCCTGTGCGAGACGCACGAGACAGGCACCACCAACACGGCCACCACAGCCCGGTCACTCATGGGACGGGGGCAGCCGGATGGCGGGACAGGAGCCCCACCCAACCCGCCATGCCAAACGCAGCACACCAGTGCCACTGGCACCACCATGTCAGTCAAAGCCGGTGTGCCCACGGAGCAGCCATGCAGTGCCAGGATGGCAAATCCCCCTCCGGCAGTGCCTGGCACCAGCCCTCAGCCCCCGACAACAGCCTCCCGGCCCTGCGAGGCTCACCAAACACACACCACCAACACCGCCACCACGGCCCAGTCGCTCATGGGCCGGGGCCAGCCAGATGGCGGGCCGGGGGCAGCCGAGTGCTCCCCGTGCCAAACCCAACAGACTCGTGCCACACGCACAACAATGTCGGCCAAAGCGAATGTGCCCACAGAGCAGCCGTGCGGCACGAGGATGGCTGTGCCGGACACACTGGCGGGGGAGCAAGCCCACGTCAACCCCCCCGGCCAGATGGGCACGGCCACGTCTAGACTCGGCACCACACGAGTGTGCAGCAACCCCCACAATGAGACCGGAACCAGCACCACTGCCACATCTAGCGTGGGTGCCGGGCAAGTGTGCACCAAGCCCTTGTGCGAGGTGCACGAGACTGGCACCAACAACGCAGCCACCATGGCTACGTCTGGCATGGGCTCCGGGCAAGTGTGCAACAGTCCTCTGTGCAAGATGCACGAGACGGACATTGCTGAGACGGCCATGGCGAACATGGCCACCGGGCGAGCGTGCACCAACTCCCCATCCGAGACGCACGAGACTGGCACCACCACATCTACGTCCAGTATGGGCACCGGCCAGGCGTGCACCAACTCCCCGTGTGAGACGCACGAGACTGGCACCACCAACACGGCCACCACGGCTACGTCCAGTATGGGCACTGGCCAGGCGTGCACCAACCCCCCGTGTGAGACGCACGAGACTGGCACCACCAACACGGCCACCACGGCTACGTCCAGTATGGGCACCGGCCAGGCGTGCACCAACCCCCCGTGTGAGACGCACGAGACTGGCACCACCAACACGGCCACCACGGCTACGTCCAGTATGGGCACCGGCCAGGAGTGCACCAATCCCTCATGCGAGACTGGCACCACCACCACGGCCACGTCTAGCATGGTCACCGGGCAAGGGTGCACCAACCCCCCGTGCGAGACGCACGAGACAGGCACCACCAACATGGCCACCACGGCTACGTCCAGTATGGGCACCGGCCAGGCGTGCACCAACCCCCCGTGTGAGACGCACGAGACTGGCACCACCAACACGGCCACCACGGCTACGTCCAGTATGGGCACCAGGCAAGCATGCACCAACCCCCCGTGCGAGACGCACGAGACAGGCACCACCAACACGGCCACCACGGCTACGTCTAGCATGGGCACCAGGCAAGCGTGCACCAGCCCCCCGTGCGAGACGGGCACCGCCACCACGGCCACGTGTAACTTTGGAACGGGCCAGGCGGAAGGGGCCCAGCGCACCCCAGCCAGCACGCCCTGCCAGACACAGCAGACCACAGCCACCGGCAGCACCGTGATGGCCAATGTGGGCGGAGCTGGGGCTGAGCCCTCATTTGCCCCCCCGGTGACAGGGGGGGCAGGGCCTTGCCAGCCCCAGTCGCCTCCCGCCAGCCCAGCCCCACGCATCTGCTCCAACCCCCCCTGCGAGACCCACGAGACAGGCACGACCCACACGGCCACCACCGTGACCTCCAGCATGGGCTCCAACCAAGGTGCGCAGGCGGGCGCTGGCCCAGGGCAGGGGGTGGGGGAGGCTGGAGCTGCCGGTCTCTGATCTCTGCCCCATTGCAGACCAGCCACCGGGCACCGACGGGCAGGGGCCGTCCGAGGGGGCGCAGGGCGAGGCCCCCGCCAGCCCCAGCAGCGTGTGTGCTGCGCAGACCCGCGCCGTGACCACGGTGACGCAGTCCACGCCCACGCCGGGACCCGCTGTGCCGGTGAGAGCCCGGGGGGGCGGGGGCCGGGGGCCTGGACCCCTGGGTTCCCTCCCTATGCCTGTGCTTGGAGCCCAGGGGGGTGGGGGCCGGGGGGCCGGACCCCTGGGTTCCCTCCCTATGCCTGTGCTTGGAGCCCAGGGGGGCGGGGGCTGGGGGGCCGGACTCCTGGGTTCCCTCCCTATGCCTGTGCTTGGAGCCCAGGGGGGCGGGGGCCGGGGGGCCGGACTCCTGGGTTCCCTCCCTATGCCTGTGCTTGGAGCCCAGGGGGGCGGGGGCCGGGGGGCCGGACTCCTGGGTTCCCTCCCTATGCCTGTGCTTGGAGCCCAGGGGGGCGCGGGGGCTGGGGGGCCGGACTCCTGGGTTCCCTCCCTATGCCTGTGCTTGGAGCCCAGGGGGGCGGGGGGCCGGGGGGCCGGACTCCTGGGTTCCCTCCCTATGCCTGTGCTTGGAGCCCAGGGGGGCGCGGGGGCTCACTGGCTCTCGCCCCTCCCCTCGGCAGAGCATCTCATCGCTGGCAGAAGCCCCCGCCGAGGAGCCGGCCCCGCCCCCCCCTACTGAGCCCACGGCGCCCCCTGGCGCGGACCAGGCGCCCTCGCCGCTGCCGGAGCCCTCGGAGCCGCCCGTCGCCCCCCCCGAGGAGAGCGCGCCCCCCCCAGAGCCGCCCGCCGCCCCCCCGGCGCCTGCCCCCGAGGTGGAGCCGCTGGCCCTGCCCCAGGAGCTGATGGCCGAGGGGCAGGCGGGCGCCGCCGCCCTCATGGTCACGGGGCTGACGCCGGAGGAGCTGGCGGTGACGGCCGCTGCCGAGGCCGCCGCGCAGGCCGCAGCCACCGAGGAGGCGCAGGCCCTGGCCATCCAGGCCGTGCTGCAGGCTGCCCAGCAGGCCGTGATGGGTGAGTGTCCCGCCCCCCGCCCCTCCTGGGCGTGTCCCTGCCCCCCGCCCCCCGCCCCTCCTGGGCGTGTCCCTGCCCCCCGCCCCCCGCCCCTCCTGGACCTGTCCCTGCCCCCCCGCCCCCCGCCCCTCCCGGACCTGTCCCCGCCCCCCGCCCCTCCTGGACCTGTCCCTGCCCCCCCGCCCCCCGCCCCTCCCGGACCTGTCCCCGCCCCCCGCCCCTCCCGGACCTGTCCCTGCCCCCCCGCCCCCCGCCCCTCCCGGACCTGTCCCTGCCCCCCGCCCCTCCTGGACCTGTCCCTGCCCCCCCTTCCCCGCCCCTCCCGGACCTGTCCCTGCCCCCCCTTCCCCGCCCCTCCCGGACCTGTCCCTGCCCCCCGCCCCTCCCGGACCTGTCCCTGCCCCCCGCCCCTCCTGGGCGTGTCCCTCCCTGCCCCCCCCTTCCCTGCCCCTCCCGGACCTGTCCCCGCCCCCCCCTTCCCCGCCCCTCCCGGACCTGTCCCTGCCCCCCCTTCCCTGCCCCTCCCGGACCTGTCCCCGCCCCCCGCCCCTCCCGGGTGTGTCCCTGCCCCCCCTTCCCCGCCCCTCCCGGGCCTGTCCCTGCCCCCCCTTCCCCGCCCCTCCCGGACCTGTCCCCGCCCCCCGCCCCTCCCGGGCATGTCCCTGCCCCCCCCTCCCGGACCTGTCCCCGCCCCCCGCCCCTCCTGGGCGTGTCCCTCCCCGCCCCCCGCCCCTCCTGGACCTGTCCCTGCCCCCCCTTCCCCGCCCCTCCCGGACCTGTCCCCTGCCCCCCGCCCCTCCTGGGCGTGTCCCTCCCCGCCCCCCGCCCCTCCCGGACCTGTCCCCACCCCCCGCCCCTCCTGGGCGTGTCCCTGCCCCCCCTTCCCCGCTCCTCCTGGACCTGTCCCCGCCCCCCGCCCCTCCTGGGCGTGTCCCTGCCCCCCCTTCCCCGCCCCTCCCGGACCTGTCCCTGCCCCCTGCCCCTCCTGGGCGTGTCCCTGCCCCCCGCCCCTCCTGAACCTGTCCCTGCCCCCCCCGTCCCAGACCTGTCCCTGCCCCTCGCCCCTCCCAGGCGTGTCCCTGCCCCCGCCCCTTCCGGGTGTGTCCCTGCTCCCCCTTCCCCGCCCCCTGCCCCTCCTGGACGTGTCCCTGCCCCCCCCGCCCCTGTGCCGATTGGTCCCTGACCCCCTCCCCCCGCCTCTCCTGGACGTGTCCCTGCCCCCCGCCCCCACCTATTGGTCCCTGCCCCCCAGTTTCCCCACAACGTGTCCCTCTCTCTCCAAGTGCCTCGGTATCCCCACCGTGCCCTGCTCCTATCAGTATCCTGCCCCTTTTCCACCCCACTGGTGTCCCCGCAGCCCTGCTGAGCCACCCATGCCTTTCAGGTGCAGGTGAGCCCATGGAGACGGGCGAGGCGGGAGCAGGGCCGACGGAGCTGGGGGCACTGGGGGGCGAAGGGCCTGAGGGGCAGCCCACGGCCATCCCCATCGTGCTGACACCGCAGGAGCTGGCTGCCCTGGTGCAGCAGCAGCAGCAGCTGCAGGAGGCCCACGCGCAGCAGCCCCACGGTGCCCCCCTGCCCACCGAGGCCCTGGCGCCCGCCGACAGCCTCAACGACCCAGCGGCCGAGAGCAACGGGCTGAACGAGCTGGCCAGCCCCGTGAGCGGCACCCTGGCCTTGCTGCCCGCCGCGCCCAGCGAGGGTGAGTGGGGGCGGGGCTGCGAGGGCGCCTGGCGGGGGTGGGGCGAGTGGGGGCGCCTGGCGGGGGTGGGGCGAGCGGGGGCGGGGCTGGGAGGGTGCTGGGTGGGGTGAGCGGGGGCGGGGCTGGGAGGGTGCCTGGCGGGGGCGGGGTGAGCGGGGGCGGGGCTGTGAGGGTGCCCGGCGGGGGCGGGGCTGCGAGGGCGGGGCTGTGAGGGTGCCCAGCGGGGGTGGGGCTGCGAGGGCGCCTGGTGGGGGCGGGGCGAGCGGGGGCGGGGCTGTGAGGGCGCCCTGCGGGGGTGGGGCTGCGAGGGCGGGGCTGCGGGGGCGGGGCTTTGAGGGTGCCTGGTGGGGGCGGGGCGAGCGGGGGCGGGGCTGTGAGGGTGCCCTGCGGGGGCAGGGCTGCGAGGGCGGGGCTGCGGGGGTGGGGCTGCGAGGGCGGGGCTGCGGGGGCGGGGCTGTGAGGGTGCCTGGTGGGGGCGGGGCGAGCGGGGGGGCGGGGCTGCGAGGGTGCCTGGCAGGGGCGGGGCTGCGAGGGCGCCTGGTGGGGGCGGGGCGAGCGGGGGGGGGGCTGTGAGGGTGCCTGGCGGGGGCGGGGCGAGCGGGGGCGGGGCTGTGAGGGCGCCCGGCAGGGGCGGGGCAAGCGGGGGCGGGGCTGCGAGGGCGCCCGGTGGGGGTGCCCCTGCGGCTGTGGAGGGGTGAGAAACGCTGGGCTGCAGCCCCGCGGGGCGGGGGGCTGGAGCGCGCCGGAGGCCTGGCGCTCGGTGGAGGTCAGCGTGCCCGCACCCAACGGCCTCTCTCGTTCCCCAGGCCTGGCTCCGTCCAACACATTCGTGGCCCCGCAACCTGTGGTGGGGCCCAGCCCAGCCAAGCTGCAGGCGGCTGCCACCCTTGCCGAGGTGGCCAACGGCCTTGAGCCAGCGCCCATGGTCAGTGGGCCTGGAGGCGGGGGGGTGTGAGGGGCGCAGGGCGCGGCAGGCAGCTGGGGGGCGCGGCAGGCAGCTGGGGGGCGCGGGAGGCAGGTGGGGGGCGCGGCAGGCAGCTGGGGGGCACGGGAGGCAGGTGGGGGGCGCGGCAGGCAGCTGGGGGGCGCAGGGCGCGGCAGGCAGGGGGGCGCGGCAGGCAGGGGGGGGGCGCGGCAGGCAGCTGGGGGGCGCAGGGCGCGGCAGGCAGGGGGGGGGCGGCAGGCAGGGGGGCGCGGCAGGCAGGTGGGGGGCGCGGCAGGCAGCTGGGGGGCGCAGGGCGCGGCAGGCAGCTGGGGAGCGCGGGAGGCAGCTGGGGAGCGCGGGAGGCAGGTGGGGGGCGCGGCAGGCAGGTGGGGGGCGCGGCAGGCAGGTGGGGGGCGCGGGAGGCAGGTGGGGGGCGCGGGAGGCGGGGGGGCGCGGCAGGCAGCTGGGGGGCGCAGGGCGCGGCAGGCAGCTGGGGGGCGCAGGGCGCGGCAGGCAGCTGGGGGGCGCAGGGTGCGGCAGGCAGCTCGGGGGCGCGGGAGGCGGGGGGGCGCGGCAGGCAGCTGGGGGGCGCGGGGGCGCGGCAGGCAGCTGGGGGGCGCGGGGGCGCGGCAGGCAGCTGGGGGGCGCGGGGGCGCGGCAGGCAGCTGGGGGGCGCGGGGGCGCGGCAGGCAGCTGGGGGGCGCAGGGTGCGGCAGGCAGCTGGGGGGCGCGGGGGCGCGGCAGGCAGCTGGGGGGCGCAGGGCGCGGCAGGCAGCTGGGGGGCGCGGGAGGCGGGGGGCGCGGCAGGCAGCTGGGGGGCGCGGGGGCGCGGCAGGCAGCTGGGGGGCGCGGGAGGCAGGTGGGGGGCGCGGGAGGCTGGGGCTGCACAGGGATGCCCTCTCTTCTCTCCCCTCCCCCCAGAAGCCGGACCCCTCAATGCAGCCCCAGAAGTTGCTGGTGAAGAAGGAGAACCAGTGGTTCGATGTGGGGGTCATCAAGGGCACCAACATGATGGTGACTCACTACTTCCTGCCCCCCGGCGATGCCCCCCCTGGCGATGTGAGTCCCCCAGCCTGCCCCCTCCCGCCCCGCCTGCCCCCGGCAACGTGCGCATCCCCAGTCTGTCCCCCCTGGCCTGGGAACATGAGTGTCCCCAGCCAGCCACCCCTCCCCCCAGGAACGTGAACACCTCCCCCCTGTCCCCTCGCCCCCCCAGCAAAGCATCTGTCCCTGGCCCCACTGACCCTGTCCCGGCCCCCAGGACGACTCCGGCACCGTCCCCGACTACACGCAGCTGAAGAAGCAGGAGCTGCAGCCGGGCACGGCCTACAAGTTCCGCGTGGCCGGGCTGAACGCCTGCGGGCGCGGCCCCTTCTCCGACATCTCCGCCTTCAAGACCTGCCTGCCCGGCTTCCCAGGCGCCCCCTGCGCAATCAAGATCAGCAAGGTGGGTGCCCCCCAGCTCCGCCCCCCGGCGCTGGCCCACGCTGCCCCGGCTGAGCCGCCCGCCCCTCTCCCCGCAGAGCCCCGACGGGGCCCACCTGACGTGGGAGCCGCCCTCGGTGACCTCGGGGAAGATCGTGGAGTACTCGGTGTACCTGGCCATCCAGAGCGCCCAGGCGGGCGAGGCCAAGGGCGTGGCGCCGGCCCAGCTGGCCTTCATGCGTGTGTACTGCGGGCCCAGCCCCTCCTGCCTGGTGCAGTCCGGCAGCCTCTCCAACGCCCACATCGACTACACCACCAAGCCGGCCATCATCTTCCGCATCGCTGCCCGCAACGACAAGGGCTACGGGCCCGCCACCCAGGTGCGGTGGCTGCAAGGTGAGCGGCGGGGCGCTGGCGGGCGCTGGCGGGGGGCGGGCGTGAGGCCAATGGTCACTAATGCCCCTCTGGTGCCGCAGAGTCCAGTAAGGACGGCTCCATGGCCAAGCCGGCCAGCAAGCGGCCACTCTCCTCCCCGGACGTGTGAGTACTGGGGGGCACGGAGTGGGTGGCGGGTGATGGGGCTGGGACGTGGGGGGGTGCTGGGGGCAGCAGGCGTTGGCCCCGGGACACAGCGGGGGGGGACGTGCTGTGGGGTGGGCTGTGGGGCCGGGACAGGGGAGGTGCTGGGGGCTGCAGGCGTTGGCCCCGGGACACAGCGGGGGGGGGATGTGCTGTGGGGTGGGCTGTGGGGCCGGGACGGGGGAGGTGCTGGGGGCTGCAGGCGTTGGCCCCGGGACACAGCGGGGGGGGACGTGCTGTGGGGTGGGCTGTGGGGCCGGGACAGGGGAGGTGCTGGGGGCTGCAGGAATTGGCCCCGGGACACAGCGGGGGGGGGGGATGTGCTATGGGGTGGGCTGTGGGGCCGGGACAGGGGAGGTGCTGGGGGCTGCAGGCGTTGGCCCCGGGACACTGGGGGGATGTGCTGTGGGGTGGGCTGTGGGGCCGGGACGGGGGAGGTGCTGGGGGCTGCAGGCGTTGGCCCCGGGACACAGCGGGGGGGGACGTGCTGTGGGGTGGGCTGTGGGGCCGGGACGGGGGAGGTGCTGGGGGCTGCAGGCGTTGGCCCCGGGACACAGCGGGGGGGGACGTGCTGTGGGGTGGGCTGTGGGGCCGGGACGGGGGAGGTGCTGGGGGCTGCAGGCGTTGGCCCCGGGACACAGCGGGGGGGGGGGGGGGGATGTGCTATGGGGTGGGCTGTGGGGCCGGGACAGGGGAGGTGCTGGGGGCTGCAGGCGTGGGCCCCGGGACACAGCGGGGGGGACGTGCTGTGGGGTGGGCTGTGGGGCCGGGACATGGAGGGGTGCTGTGGGGCGGGGGCCTGCTGGTTCCCATAGCCCCTGGGTGCACTCACCCCCTCTGCTCTCCCAGGAAATCGGCTCCCAAGAAGCCCAAGGCAGACGGCCAGTGAAGAGCCCCCCGCCCTCCCGCCAAGGACGCGCAGGGGCGGGGGGCAGGGGCGGGGGCCGCCCCCTTGCTGTTGCTGGAATGAAGCCCCCTGCCCTGTACAGAGCCCTGTACCCCAGTAGTGGCCCAGGCCTAGAGGAAAGGGGGGGCTGTAGCTGTCACCCACAGCGGGCCCCCAGCCGCCCCCTCCCCCCGCTGCCCCCTCTTTTGTACAAACCATTTTTTTTAGGAAAAGAAGAAAAACAGAAAAACAGCTGGGGGGGCGGGGCCCTGGAGTGGGCTGTTTGTGGGGGGGCTGCCCTGCGCCCCTCCCCGCAGACATTCCATGGGGCGCCCCCCTGTGGGGCGGGGTGGGGCTCTTGACCCCCCCTTCTCAAGTGGGGGGCGGAGCTGGGCCCTGGCGTGGCCCCCTCTTTTGTATTATAGTGTATTTCGCTGTGCGCCCCCCGGCCCCCCCCCCCCCGGGCCCCCCCCCCACCCTCCCCCCCCCCCGTTCTCTGTCGGTTTGTGCGATTTTGAACAATTAAAGACATTTTTGAAGTAAAGAAAAGTTTGTGTGTGGGGGCGGGGCGAGGGGCAGGGGGCGGGGCCTGGCGGGCTCGGTCACGCGGGGGGCCCCGCCCTGCGCCGGACGCCTGGGGCCCGAGGCTGCGGGGATGGAGGCGGAGGCGCGGGCGCTGCTCGAGGCCTGGCGGGGCCGCGTGGCCCAGGAGCTGGACGCGGCTGTCGGCTTCTGGGCCCGCCACTCCCATGACCCGCAGCACGGGTGAGGTACCCCCCCCCCCCCCCGGTGCTCCCCGACCCCCCCGGGCTGCAGGGACCCCCCCGTGCTCCCCGACCCCCCCGGGCTGCAGGGACCCCCCCGTGCTCCCCGACCCCCTGGGCTGCAGGGAACCCCCCCGGGCTGCAGGGACCCCCCCCCCCGTGCTCCCCGACCCCCCCGGGCTGCAGGGAAACCCCGGTTCTCCCCAACCCCCCCCCCCGGGCTGCAGGGAACCCCCCCGGTGCTCCCCAACCCCCCGGGCTGCAGGGAACCCCCCCGTGCTCCCCGACCCCCCCCCCCGGGCTGCAGGGGCCCCCCGGTGCTCCCCCAACATCCCCCCCGGGCTGCAGGGAACCCTCCCCGTGCTCCCCCAACATCCCCCCCGGGCTGCAGGGAACCCTCCCCGTGCTCCCCCAACATCCCCCCGGGCTGCAGGGACCCCCCCCGGTGCTCCCCAACAGTCCCCGGGCTGCAGGGAACCCCCCGGTGCTCCCCAACCCCCCCGGGCTGCAGGGACCCCCCCCCGGTGCTCCCCAACAGTCCCCGGGCTGCAGGGAAGCCCCCGGTGCTCCCCAACCCCCCCGGGCTGCAGGGAACCCCCCCGGTGCTCCCCAACAGTCCCCGGGCTGCAGGGACCCCGGTGCTCCCCAACAGTCCCCGGGCTGCAGGGACCCCCCCCGGTGCTCCCCAACAGTCCCCGGGCTGCAGGGACCCCCCCGGTGCTCCCCAACAGTCCCCGGGCTGCAGGGACCCCCCCGGTGCTCCCCAACCCCCCCCCCCGGTGTTCCCCAACAGTCCCCGGGCTGCAGGGAACCCCCCCGGTGCTCCCCACCCCCCCCCCCCCGGTGTTCCCCAACAGTCCCCGGGCTGCAGGGAACCCCCCGGTGCTCCCCAACCCCCCCCCCGGTGTTCCCCAACAGTCCCCGGGCTGCAGGGACCCCCCCGGTGCTCCCCAACCCCCCCGGGCTGCAGGGAACCCCCCCGGTGCTCCCCAACCCCCCCGGGCTGCAGGGACCCCCCCCGGTGCTCCCCAACAGTCCCCGGGCTGCAGGGAAACCCCCGGTGCTCCCCAACCCCCCCGGGCTGCAGGGACCCCCCCGGTGCTCCCCAACAGTCCCCGGGCTGCAGGGAACCCCCCGGTGCTCCCCAACCCCCCCGGTGTTCCCCAACAGTCCCCGGGCTGCAGGGAACCCCCCCGGTGCTCCCCAACCCCCCCGGGCTGCAGGGACCCCCCCCGGTGTTCCCCAACAGTCCCCAGGCTGCAGGGACCCCCCCCGGTGCTCCCCAACCCCCCCGGGCTGCAGGGACCCCCCCCGGTGCTCCCCGACCCCCCCGGGCTGCAGGGACCCCCCCGGTGCTCCCCAACAGTCCCCGGGCTGCAGGGAAACCCCGGTGCTCCCCAACCCCCCCGGGCTGCAGGGACCCCCCCGGTGCTCCCCAACAGTCCCCGGGCTGCAGGGACTCCCCAACATCCTCCGCGGCTGTAGCGAGCGCCCAATCCCATCCCCCCCCCCCCCCCCCGTGGCTGAGCGACCCGGGCGGAAGGGCCACCCCAACCCCCCCGGGCTGCAGGGAACCCCCCGGTGCTCCCCAACCCCCCCGGGCTGCAGGGACTCCCCAACATCCTCCGCGCTGTAGCGAGCGCCCAATCCCATCCCCCCCCCCCCCCCCCGTGGCTGAGCGACCCGGGCGGAAGGGCCACCCCAACCCCCCCGGGCTGCAGGGAACCCCCCCGGTGCTCCCCAACCCCCCCGGGCTGCAGGGACCCCCCCCCCTCCCCAACCCCCCCGGGCTGCAGGGAACCCCCCGGTGCTCCCCAACCCCCCCGGGCTGCAGGGACCCCCCCCGGTGCTCCCCAACCCCCCCGGGCTGCAGGGACCCCCCCCCCGGTGCTCCCCAACCCCCCCGGGCTGCAGGGACCCCGCCAGTGCCCCCCTCCCCGGGGCTACAGCGCCCCGGCGGAACAGACCCACCCCCCCCCGGGCTGAGCGACCCCGGCGTGCAGCTTGCAGGCTCCGCCCCCCGCCCCGCCCCCATGGCCCCAGGCGGCGGGGCCGTGACCCCCCCTCTCTCCGCAGCGGCTTCTTCTCCTGCCTCGGCCGGGACGGGGCGGTCTACGACGATGTCAAATACGTCTGGCTGCAGGGCCGGCAGGTGGGCGGGGCTGTAGTGGGGGGGTTGGGGGATGCGGGGGGGGCAGCTATAGTGGGTAGGAGATGTGGGGAGGGCTGTAGAGGGTGGGGGCCGGCTGATGGGGGGGCTGTAGTGGGGAGCGGGAGATGCGGGAGGGCTGTAGAGGGTGGGGGCCGGCTGGGGGGGCTGGGGGGGGGCTGTAGAGGGTGGGGGCCGGCTGATGGGGGGGCTGTAGTGGGGAGCGGGAGATGCGGGAGGGCTGTAGTGGGTGGGGGCCAGCTGATGGGGGGGCTGTAGTGGGGAGCGGGAGATGCGGGAGGGCTGTAGTGGGTGGGGGCCGGCTGATGGGGGGGCTGTAGTGGGGAGCGGGAGATGCGGGAGGGCTGTAGAGGGTGGGGGCCGGCTGATGGGGGGGCTGTAGTGGGGAGCGGGAGATGCGGGAGGGCTGTAGTGGGTGGGGGCCAGCTGATGGGGGGGGCTGTAGTGGGGAGCGGGAGATGCGGGAGGGCTGTAGAGGGTGGGGGCCGGCTGATGGGGGGGCTGTAGTGGGGAGCGGGAGATGCGGGAGGGCTGTAGTGGGTGGGGGCCGGCTGCTGGGGGGGGCTGTAGTGGGTGGGGGCCAGCTGATGGGGGGGGCTGTAGTGGGGAGCGGGAGATGCGGGAGGGCTGTAGTGGGTGGGGGCCAGCTGATGGGGGGAGCTGTAGTGGGGAGCGGGAGATGCGGGAGGGCTGTAGTGGGTGGGGGCCGGCTGATGGGGGGGCTGTAGTGGGGAGCGGGAGATGCGGGAGGGCTGTAGTGGGTGGGGGCCAGCTGATGGGGGGAGCTGTAGTGGGGAGCGGGAGATGCGGGAGGGCTGTAGAGGGTGGGGGCTGGCTGATGGGGGGGCTGTAGTGGGGAGCGGGAGATGCGGGAGGGCTGTAGAGGGTGGGGGCTGGCTGATGGGGGGGCTGTAGTGGGGAGCGGGAGATGCGGGAGGGCTGTAGAGGGTGGGGGCTGGCTGATGGGGGGGCTGTAGTGGGGAGCGGGAGATGCGGGAGGGCTGTAGTGGGTGGCGGATGCGGGGGGGCGGGCTGGCTGCTCGGTGCCAGGCTGTGGACCATGCCCCCAGGTGTGGGTCTATGCCCGGCTCTATCGTACCGTGCCCCGCTTCCGACGCCCCGACTTGCTGGAGGCTGCCCGAGCTGGTGAGCTGTGGGGAGCAATGGGAGGGGGCTCTGTCCCCAAAACTTGACCATAGTGGGGGGGGTAGTTGGCTCAGCATCATATGACCAACCCCACTGCCTGGGTGGATTGAGGGAGCAGTGGGGGGGTGGGAGCCAGGACACCCAGGCCCTCCCAGGAGGGGAGCAATGGAGGGATGGGAGCCAGGACACCCAGGCCCTCCCGGGGGGGAGCAATGGAGGGATGGGAGCCAGGACACCCGGGCCCTCCCAGGAGGGGAGCAATGGAGGGATGGGAGCCAGGACGCCCGGGCCCTCCCGGGGGGGAGCAGTGGGGGGATGGGAGCCAGGACACCCGGGCCCTCCCAGGGGGGAGCAGTGGGGGGATGGGAGCCAGGACGCCCGGGCCCTCCCGGGGGGGAGCAGTGGGGGGATGGGAGCCAGGACACCCGGGCCCTCCCAGGAGGGGAGCAGTGGGGGGATGGGAGCCAGGACACCCGGGCCCTCCCAGGAGGGGAGCAGTGGGGGGATGGGAGCCAGGACACCCGGGCCCTCCCAGGAGGGGAGCAATGGAGGGATGGGAGCCAGGACACCCGGGCCCTCCCGGGGGGGAGCAGTGGGGGGATGGGAGCCAGGACGCCCGGGCCCTCCCAGGGGGGAGCAGTGGGGGGATGGGAGCCAGGACGCCCGGGCCCTCCCCGGGGGGGAGCAGTGGGGGGATGGGAGCCAGGACGCCCGGGCCCTCCCGGGGGGGAGCAGTGGGGGGATGGGAGCCAGGACGCCCGGGGGGGAGCAGTGGGGGGATGGGAGCCAGGACACCCAGGCCCTCCCGGGGGGGAGCAGTGGGGGGATGGGAGCCAGGACGCCCGGGGGGGAGCAGTGGGGGGATGGGAGCCAGGACGCCCGGGCCCTCCCGGGGGGGAGCAGTGGAGGGATGGGAGCCAGGACACCCGGGCCCTCCCGGGAGGGGAGCAGTGGGGGGATGGGAGCCAGGACACCCGGGCCCTCCCAGGAGGGGAGCAGTGGGGGGATGGGAGCCAGGACACCCGGGCCCTCCCGGGGGGGAGCAGTGGGGGGATGGGAGCCAGGACGCCCGGGCCCTCCCGGGGGGGAGCAGTGGGGGGATGGGAGCCAGGACGCCCGGGCCCTCCCGGGAGGGGAGCAGTGGGGGGATGGGAGCCAGGACGCCCGGGCCCTCCCGGGAGGGGAGCAGTGGGGGGATGGGAGCCAGGACGCCCGGGCCCTCCCGGGAGGGGAGCAGTGGGGGGATGGGAGCCAGGACGCCCGGGCCCTCCCGGGAGGGGAGCAGTGGGGGGATGGGAGCCAGGACGCCCGGGTCCTTTCCCCGCAGGTGGGGACTTCCTGCTGCGCTGCGCCCGCGTGGGGCCGGGGTCTCCCAAAGTCGCCTTTGCGCTGAGCCGGGACGGGCGCCCGGCCAAGGTCCAACGCACCATCTACAGCGAGTGCTTCTGCGCCATGGGGCTGGACGAGCTGGGGCGGGCCACAGGCGAGCCCCACTACCGGGTGAGTGACCCCTTGCTGGGGGGGGGGGATACCGGGTGAGTGACCCCTTGCCGGGGGGGGGGATACCGGGTGAGTGACCCCTTGCCGGGGGGGTGTCCACGGGCACCTGGTCCTGACGGTGCTGTGCCCGGCAGCGGGCGGCGCGGAGCCTGCTGGAGGCCGTGGTGCGCTGGGTGCGGGAGGACCCGACGGAGCTGGGGCGCCCCCTGCTGGCCGGCGCGACGCCCCACGAGCCGCTGGCTGTACCCATGATGCTGCTGTGCCTGGCCGAGCAGCTGGGGGACGGCACCGGGGGGCGGCTGCTGGAACTGGAGGAGTGGTGCGCCCGCCGCCTGCTCGCCCACCTGCAGGTAACCCCCTCCCCCGCGCCCCCTCCCCGCGCCCCCTCCCCCGCCCACCCCCTCCCCGCGCCCGCCGCCTGCTCGCCCACCTGCAGGTAACCCCCTCCCCCGCGCCCCCTTCCCCGCGCCCCCTCCCCCGCACCCCCTCCCCGCGCCCGCCGCCTGCTCGCCCACCTGCAGGTAACCCCTCCCCCCCCCTCCCCCCCGCAGCCCCCCCCGCGCCCCCTCCCCCGCGCCCCCTCCCCCCGCCGCCTGCTCGCCCACCTGCAGGTAACCCCCTCCCCCGCGCCCCCTCCCCCGTGCCCGCCGCCTGCTCGCCCACCTGCAGGTAACCCCCTCCCCCGCGCCCCCTCCCCCGCGCCCGCCGCCTGCTCGCCCACCTGCAGGTAACCCCCTCCCCCGCGCCCCCCTCCCCCGCGCCCGCCGCCTGCTCGCCCACCTGCAGGTAACCCCCTCCCCCCCCCGGCGCCCCCTCCCCCGCGCCCGCCGCCTGCTCGCCCACCTGCAGGTAACCCCCTCCCCCGCGCCCCCTCCCCCGCGCCCGCCGCCTGCTCGCCCACCTGCAGGTAACCCCCTCCCCCGCGCCCCCTGCCCCCCGCGCCCGCCGCCTGCTCGCCCACCTGCAGGTAACCCCCTCCCCCGCAGGAGCCGGATGCCGGGTTCTCTGCGGGGAGGGATCGGTGCCACGGGGGAGGAGCCGGACGCCGGGTTCTCTGCGGGGGGGATCGGTGCCACGGGGGAGGAGCCCGACGCCGGGTTCTCTGCGGGGGATCGGTGCCACGGGGGAGGAGCCACGGGGGAGGAGCCCGACGCCGGGTTCTCTGCGGGGGGGATCGGTGCCACGGGGGAGGAGCCGGACGCCGGGTTCTCTGCGGGGGGGGGGATCGGAGCCACGGGGGAGGAGCCGGACGCCGGGTTCTCTGCGGGGGGGGATCGGTGCCACGGGGCAGGAGCCGGATGCCGGGTTCTCTGCGGGGGGGGATCGGTGCCACGGGGCAGGAGCCGGATGCCGGGTTCTCTGCGGGGGGGGGATCGGTGCCACGGGGCAGGAGCCGGACGCCGGGTTCTCTGCGGGGGGGATCGGTGCCACGGGGCAGGAGCCGGACGCCGGGTTCTCTGCGGGGGGGGGATCGGTGCCACGGGGCAGGAGCCGGATGCCGGGTTCTCTGCGGGGAGGGATCGGTGCCACGGGGGAGGAGCCGGACGCCGGGTTCTCTGCGGGGGATCGGTGCCACGGGGAGGAGCCCGACGCCGGGTTCTCTGCGGGGGGGATCGGTGCCACGGGGGAGGAGCCCGACGCCGGGTTCTCTGCGGGGGATCGGTGCCACGGGGGAGGAGCCCGACGCCGGGTTCTCTGCAGGGGGGATCGGTGCCACGGGGGAGGAGCCCGACGCCGGGTTCTCTGCGGGGGGGGATCAGTGCCACGGGGGAGGAGCCGGACGCCGGGTTCTCTGCGGGGGGGGGGATCGGTGCCACGGGGGAGGAGCCGGACGCCGGGTTCTCTGCGGGGGGGGGGGGATCGGTGCCACGGGGGAGGAGCCCGACGCCGGGTTCTCTGCGGGGGGGGATCAGTGCCACGGGGGAGGAGCCCGACGCCGGGTTCTCTGCGGGGGGGATCAGTGCCACGGGGGAGGAGCCGGACGCCGGGTTCTCTGCGGGGGGGGGGGGATCAGTGCCACGGGGGAGGAGCCCGACGCCGGGTTCTCTGCGGGGGGATCAGTGCCACGGGGGAGGAGCCCGACGCCGGGTTCTCTGCGGGGGGGGATCGGTGCCACGGGGGAGGAGCCCGACGCCGGGTTCTCTGCGGGGGGGATCGGTGCCACGGGGGAGGAGCCCGACGCCGGGTTCTCTGCGGGGGGATCAGTGCCACGGGGGAGGAGCCCGACGCCGGGTTCTCTGCGGGGGGATCGGTGCCACGGGGCAGGAGCCGGATGCCGGGTTCTCTGCGGGGGGGGGATCGGTGCCACGGGGGAGGAGCCGGACGCCGGGTTCTCTGCGAGGGGGGGGATCGGTGCCACGGGGGAGGAGCCGGACGCCGGGTTCTCTGGCTCCTTGTGCCCACAGGCCACGCGATCGAGGCCGGCTGGATGCTGCTGCGATTCGCCCAGCGCCAGGGGGACGCGGCACTCGCAGACCAGGCCATTGAGGGGTTCATGGTGCGGCCGTTCCAGGCAGGCTGGGACTCCGAGTACGGGGGCCTGTTCTCCTTCCAGGACGCGGACGGACTTTGTCCCACGCAGGTAGGGGACACGGAGGGGTCTTGCCCCACACGGGTAGGGGCGCCCAGGGCACGGAGGGGCCCCGCCCCACACGGGTAGGGGCGCCCCAGGGCAGGGAGGGGTCTTGCCCCACACGGGTAGGGGCGCCCCAGGGCAGGGAGGGGTCTTGCCCCACACGGGTAGGGGCGCCCAGGGCAGGGAGGGGCCTTGCCCCACACGGGTAGGGGCGCCCAGGGCAGGGAGGGACCTTGCCCCACACGGGTAGGGGCGCCCCAGGGCAGGGAGGGGCCTTGCCCCACACGGGGAGGGGCGCCCCAGGGCAGGGAGGGGCCTTGCCCCACACGGGTAGGGGCGCCCAGGGCAGGGAGGGGCCTTGCCCCACACGGGTAGGGGCGCCCCAGGGCAGGGAGGGGCCTTGCCCCGCACGGGTAGGGGCGCCCAGGGCAGGGAAGGGCCTTGCCCCACACGGGTAGGGGCGCCCAGGGCAGGGAAGGGCCTTGCCCCACACGGGTAGGGGCGCCCAGGGCAGGGAGGGGCCTTGCCCCACACGGGTAGGGGCGCCCCAGGGCAGGGAAGGGCCTTGCCCCACACGGGTAGGGGCGCCCAGGGCAGGGAGGGGCCTTGCCCCACACGGGTAGGGGCGCCCCAGGGCAGGGAGGGGCCTTGCCCCACACGGGTAGGGGCGCCCAGGGCAGGGGAGGGGCCTTGCCCCACACGGGTAGGGGCGCCCCAGGGCAGGGAGGGGCCTTGCCCCACACGGGTAGGGGCGCCCAGGGCAGGGAGGGGCCTTGCCCCACACGGGTAGGGGCGCCCAGGGCAGGGAGGGGCCTTGCCCCACACGGGTAGGGGCGCCCCAGGGCAGGGAGGGGCCTTGCCCCACACGGGTAGGGGCGCCCCAGGGCAGGGAGGGGCCTTGCCCCACACGGGTAGGGGCGCCCCAGGGCAGGGAGGGGCCTTGCCCCACACGGGTAGGGGCGCCCCAGGGCAGGGAGGGGCCTTGCCCCACACGGGTAGGGGCGCCCCAGCCCCCCCCCCCCACTGACCGCTTCTGCCCCCAGCTGGAATGGAGCATGAAGCTGTGGTGGCCGCACGCGGAGGCCATGGTGGCCTTTCTGTCGGCCTACGCCCACGCCCCCCAGCCCCGCCTGCTGCAGCTCTTCACCCAGGCGGCCGAATTCGCCTTCCAGCGGGTGAGGGGGCTGGGCCGGGCCTGTGCTGGGTGGGGGGGTCAGCCTGGGCGCCGGCTTCCTGCCCTGCCCCCATCCCCGGGGGGCTCTATTGGCCCTGGGCTGCAGCCCCACACGGTCGGGGGTCATTAGCCCATCCCCTCTGACTCTGCCCCACGGCCAGGTGGGCCCCCCCACCCCATCTCTCAGCCCCCAGCCCCTCTGAGTCTGCCCCACGGCCAGGTGGGCCCCCCACCCCATCTCTCAGCCCCCAGCCCCTCTGAGTCTGCCCCACGGCCAGGTGGGCCCCCCCCACCCCATCTCTCAGCCCCCCAGCCCCTCTGACTGCCCCATGGCCAGGTGGGCCCCCCCACCCCATCTCTCAGCCCCCCAGCCCCTCTGACTGCCCCATGGCCAGGTGGGCCCCCCCACCCCATCTCTCAGCCCCCAGCCCCTCTGAGTCTGCCCCACGGCCAGGTGGGCCCCCCACCCCATCTCTCAGCCCCCCAGCCCCTCTGAGTCTGCCCCACGGCCAGGTGGGCCCCCCCACCCCATCTCTCAGCCCCCCAGCCCCTCTGACTGCCCCATGGCCAGGTGGGCCCCCCCACCCCATCTCTCAGCCCCCCAGCCCCTCTGACTGCCCCACGGCCAGGTGGGCCCCCCCACCCCATCTCTCAGCCCCCCAGCCCCTCTGACTCTGCCCCATGGCCAGGTGGGCCCCCCACCCCATCTCTCAGCCCCCCAGCCCTCTGACTGCCCCACGGCCAGGTGGGCCCCCCCACCCCATCTCTCAGCCCCCCAGCCCCTCTGACTCTGCCCCATGGCCAGCCCCCCCCACCCCATCTCTCAGCCCCCCAGACCTCTGACTGCCCCACGGCCAGGTGGGCCCCTTGCTCCCCCCACCGCTCTGACTGGCTGTCCTTCCTGCAGTTCCGGGACCCGGAGCATGGCGAGTGGTTTGGCTACCTGGCCCGGGACGGGACCGTGGCCCTCAGCATCAAGGGGGGCCCTTTCAAAGGTACGTGGGGCTCGCTCCCTGGCAGGGCGGGGTCCAGGCTGCGCCCCGCTCACCCCCTCTTCCTTCCTCAGGCTGCTTCCACGTGCCCCGGGCCCTGCACATGTGTGAAGACATCCTGGAGACCCTGCTGCAGGAGCCCTAGAGCCGCCGCCACCCCTCTCCCCCCCCCCAAGTCCTTGCCCCACATGGCCCCCCACAGCTGTCTGCAGTCAATAAAAGAGCCTCCCTCAGCAGTCGAGGTCGGGAGAGGCTATTACCTCGCATAGGGCTGAGGTGGGGGGGCTGAGGTCGGGGAGGGGGGCTGGTACCTCGCGTCGGGCTGTGGCGGGGGAGTGGGGGGGAGGTGGGGGGTGGGTATCTCGTGTAGGGCTGAGGTCGGGGGGCTGGTATCTGGCGTAGGGCTGAGGTCGGGGGGGCTGGTATCTGGCGTAGGGCTGAGGTCCGGGGGCTGAGGTCGGGGGGGGGCGGGTATCTGGCGTAGGGCTGAGGTCGGGGGGCTGAGGTCGGGGGGCGGGTGTCTGGGGGGCTGAGGTCGGGGGGGCTGGTATCTGGCGTAGGACTGAGGTCGGGGGCGGGTGTCTGGGGGGGGGGCTGGAGGTCGGGGGGGGGGCTGGTATCTGGCGTAGGGCTGAGGTCGGGGGGGGCTGAGGTCAGGGGAGGCTGGTATCTGGCGTAGGGCTGAGGTCGGGGGGGGCTGAGGTCGGGGAGGGGGCCACCTCGCGCTCGGGCTGTGGTCGGGAGTTGGGGGGGTGGGTATCTCGTGTAGGGCTGAGGTCGGGGGGGCTGGTATCTGGCGTAGGGCTGAGGTCGGGGGGGCTGGTATCTGGCGTAGGGCTGAGGTCCGGGGGGCTGAGGTCGGGGGGCGGGCATCTGGCGTAGGGCTGAGGTCGGGGGGGCTGAGGTCGGGGGGCTGAGGTCGGGGGGCTGGTATCTGGCGTAGGGCTGAGGTCGGGGGGCTGGTGTCTGGCGTAGGGCTGAGATGGGGGGCTGGTATCTGGGTGGGGCTGAGGTCGGGGCTGGTATCTGGGCTGAGGGCTGAGGTCGGGGGGGCTGAGGTCGGGGGGCTGGTATCTGGCGTAGGGCTGAGGTCGGGGGGGCTGAGGTCGGGGGGCTGGTATCTGGCGTAGGGCTGAGGTCGGGGCTAAGGTCGGGGGGGCTGAGGTCGGGGGGCTGGAGGGTCGGGGGGCTGAGGTCGGGGGGGCTGGTATCTGGCGTAGGGCTGAGGTCGGGGGGGCTGGTATCTGGCGTAGGGCTGAGGTCGGGGGGCTGAGGTCGGGGGGCGCTGGTGTCTGGCGTAGGGTTGAGGTCGGGGGGGCTGGTGTCTGGCGTAGGGCTGAGATGGGGGGCTGGTATCTGGCGTAGGGCTGAGGTCGGGGGGGCTCTCGCATTCGGCGTAGGGCTGAGGTCGGGGGGGCTGGTATCTGGCGTAGGGCTGAGGTCGGGGGGCTGAGGTCGGGGGGGCTGGTATCTGGCATAGGGCTGAGGTCGGGGGGGCTGGGTATCCGGGCGAGGGCTGGGGAGCCCCGGGGGGCGAGGTCGGGGGGGCTGGTATCTGGCGTAGGGCTGGGGTCGGGGGGGCTGGTATCTGGCGTAGGGCTGAGGTCGGGGGGGGGGCTGAGGTCGGGGGGGCTGGTATCTGGCGTAGGGCTGAGGTCGGGGGCTGAGGTCGGGGGGGCTGGTATCTGGCGTAGAGCCGAGGTCGGGGCTGAGGTCGGGGGGGCTGGTATCTGGCGTAGGGCTGAGGTCGGGGGGCTGAGGTCGGGGGGTTGGTATATGGCGTAGGGCTGAGGTCGGGGGGGGCTGAGGTCGGGGGGCTGGTATCTGGCGTAGGGCTGAGGTCGGGGGGGCTGGTATCTGGCGTAGGGCTGAGGTCGGGGGGCTGAGGTCGGGGGCTGGTATATGGCGTGGGGCTGAGGTCGGGGGGGCTGGTATCTGGCGTAGGGCTGAGGTCGGGGGGCTGAGGTCGGGGGCTGAGGTCAGGGGGGCTGGTATCTGGCGTAGGGCTGAGGTCGGGGGGCGGGGGCGGCGTGGGGCTGAGGTCGGGGGGCTGAGGTCGGAAGCTAGTATCTGCCAGGGCTGAGACGGGGGGGGAGGTCGGGGGGGGCTAGTATCTGGCGTAGGGCTGGGTCGGGGGCTGAGGTCGGGGGGCTGAGGTCGGGGGGCTGGGCGATGACGCAGGGCTGAGCAGGCGGGGGGCTGAGGTCGGGGGGGCTGGTATATGACGCAGGGCCGAGGTCGGGGGGGGGCCGGTATCTGGCGTAGGGCTGAGGTCGGGCTGAGGTCGGGGGGGCTGAGGTCGGGGGGCTGGAATGGCGTAGGAATGAGGTCGGGGGGCTGAGGTCAGGGGGGGCTGGTATCTGGCGTAGGGCTGAGGTCGGGGGCCGAGGCGGGGGGGCTGAGGTCGGGGGGGCTGGTGTCTGGCGTAGGGCTGAGGTCGGGGGGGCTGAGGTCGGGGGGGCTGGTATCTGGCGTGGGGCTGAGGTCGGGGGGGCTGGTGTCTGGCGTAGGGCTGAGGTCGGGGGGGGGCTGGGACCCGGGGGGCTGAGGTCGGGGGGCTGCTGTCTGGCGTAGGGCTGAGGTCGGGGGGGGCTGAGGTCAGGGGGCTGAGGTCGGGGGGGCTGGTGTCTGGCGTAGGGCTGAGGTCGGGGGGGCTGAGATCGGGGGGGCTGAGGTCCGGTAGGGGGCCAGATGGTTCCCACTGCCCCGCCGGCTGTGGGGGATCCGGGTGGTTCTGGCATCTCTCCAGTACGGGCCTGCCTGGTTCAAACCCGCCTTCCCTGCCCCCCCCCGCGCCGGGGCGCATCAGCCCCACAGCTCCCCGCCCCCCAGTGCTGCGGGTGGGGCCGTGGAACCAGACGTACCCCTTGCCAGGGGTCCGGGAGTCGCGTCCCCGCCCCATAGCGCCATTCGGACCCTGCCGGATTCGCTGGGGTCCCAGCCGGGCCCATCAGTGCTGGGCGCCCCAAGGGAGCGAGCAGAAGCCGGGGGGGGGGCTCCCAACACCCCCTGCTTGGCTTCTATTAGCAACTCCAGGGAGTGCCTGCTGGCCAGTGGCTGCCCCCCATCCCCCCAGCTCTGCGTCCTGTCCCCCTTCCTCCCAGCCAGCCCCATCCATGAGCAAGTGTGTCCACTATTTTGGGGGTCTCCGCCCCTCCCACCGGCCAGGCTGGGCTCCAGGCCTGAGAGGCTGGACAGCAGGGGAGGGTTGTTTGACGCCCCCCCCCCCCCGGAAGGTTCCTTTGGCCTGGCCTCAGCCCCACGGCACCTTCACCCTCTGGCCCTGAGCACTCAACAGGCCGGACTGGCACTCCCCGGCGGAACTGCTGATCTGTGGAACTCCCCGCTGCTGGGCCGGCCGACCTGCCTGTAGGGGTACGGAGGCAGCGCCAGCCCCCCACCTCTGGAGGCCACGGTGTGGCTGGGGCCCAGGCAGGAGTCTTGCTCAGATGGGGGCCACATTCCAAGTGGCAGCACCGCAGGGCGCCCCTCCTCCCGGTGCCCCACTCTCCCCAGAACCTCCTCTTTCCTCCCCCAGCAGAGAGGGGAAGGCCAAAGCAGGGAAACTGAGGCAGCGCCACGCGGGGAACTCACACCTGCCTCAGCACCATGCTGGCTTCCTTCCTGGCACGAGTTCCCCAGTCCTGCCAGCACTTGGCCTGTCTGGGCCCCTAGGAATCCCCTGCCCCCACAGCCCAGGGCTCAGCCCCTTGGGACCGCCCCTCCCTGCGGTGCTTAGCGAGGGCGCCCGGCCCAGCTGCTGTGACACGTGGGGATTGTGCCCCAGTGTCCCCGACTCACCCCCCAGCGCGCCCTGGGGCAGGAGGGGACCTGCTGCCACTTCTGAGAAGCAAGGGAAAGGCCAGGGGGAGGAACCTGGGGGGGGGGGAGTCAGACTGGGCCAAGTTGCAGGCAGGGCCCAGGCCTGGGGGGGGGGCACCCTGGCCTGGCCTGGCTGCCGGGGCTGCGGTGACTGTTCTCCGCTGTGTCCCCGTCGCCGCAGCCCCCGCTGTGCTCCCGGCTGAGCCCCACACCTGGGGGGGAGGAGCAGGGCCCCATCACCCCATTCTGCCCCCAGCAAGCCCCTCACCCTGGACTCTGGGTTGCAGGACCCAGCCTGTGTGGGTGCAGAGGGCAGCCTACCGGGCACGGCCCCTCCCTGTACCCCCCCGCACAGGGCTCCCACACCCAGGGCTGAGGGGCCAGCTCTGGGGGGGGGGGGGGGGGGGGGGGCGTGCTATTAGCAGGATTACGGTAGCAGCGCTCAGATGCAGGCACAATATTAGGAGCATTACGGCAGGCCCTCTCTTACCAGTGTTACGGTAGGGGGAGGCCATGCTCGCAGGCGCAGTATTAGCAGCGCTACGGTAACGCCCCTTGCGCAGCGCCCCTTACCACAGGGCCCCCAGCAGCTCCGCCCCCCAAAATGAGCCGCCAGACAGGCCCCGGGACACACCCCTTTATTGCGGGTAAAAGTCAGGCTGGGGGGCCCCTGCCTCCCTCGCAGAGAAAGGAGGAGGGGTTGACCCCCCGGAGAGAAGGGGGCGTGCGGACTCTCCCCCCCCCGCAGGAGAGAAGGGGGGGGCGACTCTTCCCCCGCAGGAGAGAAGGGGGGTGCAGGACTCTCCCCCCCCGCAGGAGAGAAGGGGGGGCGTGCGGACTCTTCCCCCCCCGCAGGAGAGAAGGGGGGCGGACTCTCCCCCCGCAGGAGAGAAGGGGGGCGTGCGACTCTTCCCCCCCCGCAGGAGAGAAGGGGGGGCGTGCAGACTCTTCCCCCCCCGCAGGAGAGAAGGGGGGGGCGTGCGGACTCTCCCCCCCCCCAGGAGAGCAGGCAGGGGGGGGGCGGTGTCTCCCCCCCCGCAGGAGAGAAGGGGGGGGGCGTGCAGACCCCCCCCCCCCGCAGGAGAGAAGGGGGGGCGTGCAGACTCCCCCCCCCCCGCAGGAGAGAAGGGGGGCGTGCAGACTCTTCCCCCCGCAGGAGAGAAGCGGGGGGTGTGCAGACTCTTCCCCCCGCAGGAGAGAAGGGGGGCGTGCAGACTCTCCCCCCGCAGGAGAGAAGGGGGGCGTGCAGACTCCCCCCCCCGCAGGAGAGAAGGGGGCGTGCAGACCCCCCCCCCGCAGGGAGAGAAGGGGGGCAGATCCCCCCGCAGGAGAGAAGGGGGCGTGCAGACCCTCCCCCCCCCGCAGGAGAGAAGGGGGGGGCGTGCAGACTCCCCCCGCAGGAGAGAAGGGGGGCGTGCAGACCCCCCCCCCGCAGGAGAGAAGGGGGGCGTGCAGACTCCCCCCCCCCGCAGGAGAGAAGGGGGGCGTGCAGACTCTCCCTCCTGCCGCAGGAGAGAAGGGGGGTGCAGACCCCCCCGCAGGAGAGAAGGGGGGGCGTGCAGACCCCCCCCGCAGGAGAGAAGGGAGGCATCGGGCCCCAGCAGGGCAAAGCTCAAAGCGGGCGCTGGGGGCCCCGGGCGCCCGGGCCAGGCTGGCGGGTATCACTTCCTGTCGCCCGCGGCTTGGGGGGGCAGGGGCTCCTCTTCCCAGCCGCCGCGGCTCTGGGGCGCTCCGGACCCTCCAGCTTCTCGTCAGCCCCCCCGGCCTGCCGGCGCTCCTGGTCAGCAGCTCTTTGAACACGCAGTCCATGCCCCGCAGCACGCCCTGGGGGGAGAGCAGGGGTAGATGGGGGGCCCAGCCCTGGGGGCAGAGCAGGCGGTAGATGGGGGGCCCAGCCCTGGGGGCAGAGCGGGCGGGTAGATGGGGGGCCCAGCCCTGGGGGCAGAGCAGGCGGGTAGATGGGGGGCCCAGCCCTGGGGGGAGAGCAGGCGGGTAGATGGGGGGCCCAGCCCTGGGGGAGAGCGGGGGGGTAGATGGGGGGCCCAGCCCTGGGGGGAGAGCGGGCGGGTAGATGGGGGGCCCAGCCCTGGGGAGGAGCGGGTGGCAGATGGGGGGCTCAGCCCTGGGGGAGAGCGGGCGGGTAGATGGGGGGCCCAGCCCTGGGGGAGAGCAGGGGGGTAGATGGGGGCCCAGCCCTGGGGGGAGAGCAGGCGGGCAGTTGGGGGGCCCAGCCCCGGGGAGAGCAGGCGGGTAGATGGGGGGCCCAGCCCTGGGGGCAGAGCGGGCGGGTAGATGGGGGGCCCAGCCCTGGGGGAGAGCAGGCGGGTAGATGGGGGGCCCAGCCCTGGGGGAGAGCAGGCGGGTAGATGGGGCCCAGCCCTGGGGGAGAGCGAGCGGGTAGATGGGGGGCCCCAGCCCTGGGGGGAGAGCGGGCGGGTAGATGGGGGGCCCAGCCCGGGGGAGAGCGGGCGGGTAGATGGGGGCTCCAGCCTGGGGGAGGAGGGCGGGCAGATGGGGGCCCAGCCCTGGGGGGGAGCAGGTGGGTGGATGGGGGGGCCCAGCCCTGGGGGGAGAGCAGGCGGGTAGATGGGGGACCCAGCCCTGGGGGGCAGAGCAGGCGGGTAGATGGGGGGCCCAGCCCTGGGGGGAGAGCGGGCGGGTAGATGGGGGGGCCCAGCCCTGGGGGGGAGCGGGCGGGCAGATGGGGGGCCCAGCCCTGGGGGGCAGAGCGGGCGGGTAGATGGGGGGCCCAGCCCTGGGGGAGAGAGGCTGGCAGATGGGGCCCAGCTCTGGGGGGGCAGAGCGGGCGGGTAGATGGGGGCCCAGCCCTGGGGGGCAGAGCGGGCGGGTAGATGGGGGGCCCAGCCCTGGGGGCAGAGCGGGCGGGTAGATGGTGGGCCCAGCCCCGGGGAGAGCCGGGCGGGAGATGGGGGGCCCAGCCCTGGGGGCAGAGCGGGCGGGTAGATGGGGGGCCCCAGCCCTGGGGGGCAGAGCAGGCGGGTAGATGGGGGGCCCCAGCCCTGGGGGGGGCAGAGCAGGCGGGTAGATGGGGGGCCCAGCCCTGGGGGGAGAGCGGGCGGGTAGATGGGGGGGTCCAGCCCTGGGGCAGAGGGGGGGCGGGTGGGTGGGGGGGCCCAGCCCTGGGGGAGAGCAGGCGGGTAGATGGGGGGCCCAGCCCTGGGGGAGAGCAGGCGGGTAGATGGGGGGCCCAGCCCTGGGGGCAGAGCGGGCGGGTAGATGGGGGGCCCTGTCCCTGGGGGCAGAGCGGGCGGGTAGATGGGGGCCCAGCCCTGGGGGCAGGCAGGGGGTAGATGGGGGGCCCAGCCCTGGGGGGAGAGCAGGCGGGTAGATGGGGGGCCCAGCCCTGGGGGGGCAGAGCAGGCGGGTAGATGGGCCCCAGTCCTGGGGGGCAGAGCAGGCGGGTAGATGGGGGGCCCCAGCCCTGGGGGGCAGAGCAGGCGGGTAGATGGGGGCTCCAGCCCTGGGGGAGAGCGGGCGGGTAGATGGGGGCCCAGCCCTGGGGGGGCAGAGCAGGCGGGTAGATGGGGGGCCCAGCCCTGGGGGGGGCAGAGCAGGCGGGTAGATGGGGGGCCCAGCCCGGGGCAGAGCAGGCGGGTAGATGGGGGGCCCAGCCCTGGGGGGCAGAGCAGGCGGGTAGATGGGGGGCCCCAGCCCTGGGGCAGAGGAGGCGGGTAGATGGGGGGCCCAGCCCGGGGGAGAGCAGGCGGGTAGATGGGGGCCCAGCCCTGGGGGGGGCAGAGCAGGGGGTAGATGGGGGGGCCCAGCCCTGGGGGCAGAGGGCGGTAGATGGTGGGCCCAGCCCTGGGGGGGCAGAGCGGGCGGGTGCATGGGGGGCCCAGCCCTGGGGGCAGAGCAGGCGGGTAGATGGGGGGCCCAGCCCTGGGGGGAGAGCAGGCGGGTAGATGGGGGGCCCAGCCCTGGGGGGCAGAGCAGGCGGGTAGATGGGGGGCCCCAGCCCTGGGGGGCAGAGCAGGCGGGTAGATGGGGGGCCCAGCCCTGGGGGGAGAGCAGGCGGGTAGATGGGGGGCCCAGCCCTGGGGGGCAGAGCAGGCGGGTAGATGGGGGGCCCAGCCCTGGGGGCAGAGCGGGCGGGTAGATGGTGGGGCCCAGCCTGGGGGGCAGAGCAGGCGGGTAGATGGGGGGCCCAGCCCTGGGGGCAGAGCGGGCGGGTAGATGGGGGGGCCCAGGCCCTGGGGGAGAGGAGGCGGTAGATGGGGGGCCCAGCCCTGGGGGCAGAGCAGGCAGGCAGAGGGGGGCCCAGCCCTGGGGGCAGAGCTAGGGGCGGGTAGATGGGGGGCCCAGCCCTGGGGGCAGAGCAGGCGGGTAGATGGGGGGCCCAGCCCTGGGGGCAGAGCGGGCGGGTAGATGGGGGGCCCAGCCCTGGGGGGGGGCAGAGCAGGCGGGTAGATGGGGGGGCCCAGCCCTGGGGGCAGAGCGGGCGGGTAGATGGGGGCCCAGCCCTGGGGGAGAGCAGGCGGGTAGATGGGGGGGCCCAGCCCTGGGGGGAGAGCGGGCGGGTAGATGGGGGGGCCCAGCCCTGGGGGAGAGCGGGCGGGTAGATGGGGGGCCCAGCCCTGGGGGCAGAGCGGGCGGGTAGATGGGGGCCCAGCCCTGGGGGCAGAGCGGGCGGGTAGATGGGGGGCCCAGCCCTGGGGAGCGGCGGTGAGGGGGGGGGCCCAGCCCTGGGGGCAGAGCGGGCGGGTAGATGGGGGGCCCAGCCCTGGGGGCAGAGCGGGCGGGTAGATGGGGGGCCCAGCCCTGGGGGGAACCAGCCCGGAGGCAGGGCAGGGGCCTGGCTGGGGGGCAGGAAAGGGGGTGTGCCCCCCACACGTACCTTGTCCATCTCCACGGCCCCTTGTCTCTCTGCGCTGGTGGGGCGCCCTCCGGCAGGGCCTGGCCGCTCCGTCCTGGGGGCGGGAAGGGGGGTTGGTAGAGAAGGGTTGGGGGCCCGTGGGGGGGCCGGTTCCCGAGGGGGGTCTCACCTGTCCAGAGGCCGGGGGCCCCGGGAGGGGGCAGGGGCAGGGGCCCCATGTCCAGGAAGGGGGAGACGAGTCTGCGGCTGGGGCTGGTGCCCGGGGCGCTGGCGGCCCCCGTCCGAGTTCACCCGCAGCCTGCGAGGGAAAGGGGGTGAGCGGGCGCCGTGGCCCCGGGGGGCTGGGGGGCGGGGGGCCGGGGACGCCCCTCACCTGCTGACGGACTCTGCCGGGGGGATCCGCTGTCTGCGTCCGACCCAGAGGTGCGGGGGCTCTGGCCTGGCTCGCCACTGGGGGCAGAGAGACCGTAAGGGGCTGCTCCCCGACGCCCGCCCCCTCCCCTCCCCTCCCCGGGGGCTGCCCCCTCCCCCAGACGCCAGCCCCCTCCCCTCTCCTGGGGGGCTGCCCCTCCCCCAGACGCCCAGCCCCCTCCCCTCTCCTGGGGCTGCTCCTCCCCTCCCCCAGACGCCCAGCCCCCTCCCCCTCCCCTCTCCTGCGGGGGCTGCCCCCCTCCCCCAGACGCCCAGCCCCCCTCCCCTCCCTCTCCTGTGGGGGCTGCTTCCTCCCCAAACACCCAGCCCCCCCCCCTCCCCTCTCCTGGGGGGCCTGCTTCCCTCCCCCAAACACCCAGCCCCCTCCCCTCCCCCTCCTGGGGGCTGCTCCCCTCCCCCAGACGCCCAGGCCCCCTCCCTCCCCCTCCCTGGGGGGCAGAGAGACCACTGGGGGCCTGCTCCCTGCCCCCAGACTCCCAGCCCCCCTCCCCCTCCCCTCTCCTGGGGGCAGCCCCTCCCCCGCCGCCCAGCCCCCCTTCCCTTCCTTTCCCTTCACCTGGGGGGCAGGCTGATGTACTTGTGGGGGACCAGGCCCCGTGCCCCGTGCAGCTCCCCGCGCCACCAGTGCTCCGAGGCCTTGGCCAGCAGGCGGATGCGGTCGCCGGGCTGGAAGGACAGCTCCTGGGCCGAGCGCCCCACGTAGGCAAAGCGCCCCACGGCGTCCAGGGGGGCCTCTGGCTCTGGGGGCACGTCAGGGGCCGCTGGCACCTCGGAGCCTCCCGCCGCCGCCGGCCGCCCCCCCCACCCCTCAGGCCCCCCCGCCCCACCCCCTCCCGCCCCGCCCCCCGCCCACCCCTCAGGCCCCTGCCACCGCCCCGCCCCTCAGGCCCCTCTCACCCCCTTCCCACCCCTCAGGCCCCTCCCGCCCCCCGCCCACTCCTCAGGCCCCGCCCCAACCCTCAGGCCCCTCTCACCCCCTGCCCACCCCTCAGGCCCCTCCCGCCCACTCCTCAGGCCCCACCCCCCCAACCCTCAGGCCCCTCCCACCCCCCGCCCACTCCTCAGGGCCCGCCCTCCACCCCTCAGGCCCCTCCCACCACCGCCCGCCCCTCAGGCCCCTGCCGCCGCCAGCTCCCTCGGGCCCAGATGCTGGGGTCCCGCTGCCAGCGCTGGGCAGGCCTTTGGGGGCAGCCCCTCACCATCCTTGCCGGTCCCAGGCAGCGGCTCCAGGGGCCCGTCGCTTCGTTCTCCTCGGTCCCGGGGTCCTCGCTGGGGAGACACGGGGAGATCAGCGCCCAGCCCCCCACTCGAGCCCCCCGAACACGCCTCGCCCCGCCCCCACCCAAGCCCCACCCCCCGCTACTCACCAGTCCTCGTCGGGCGGGGCCGGGGCCGGCCAGGCCTCGTAGAGGGGGCCGGGCAGCTGGGTGGGGGGCGGGAACGTGGCCTCGGGCTCCAGGATCAGGCACTTGATGGCCTCGTTGGCGTGGGGCTGGGCGGCCACGGGGTCCAGGCCGGGGGGCACCGAGGCCAGCGTGGGCCCGAAGCAGACGGCCAGGTTGTAGGGGTTCATCATGTTCTCCTCGCTGAACTGGGACACGCTGGGGTGTGGGGGGGGGCTGCTGAGTCCCGCCCGCCCCACGGCGCCCCCGCCGAGCCCCGGCCGCCCCACGGCGCCCCCGCCGAGCCCCGGCCGCCCCACGGCGCGCCCCCCGAGCCCCGCCGCCCCATGGCGCCCAGCCCCACGGCGCCAAGCCCCGCCCGCCCCACGGCGCCCCCGCCGAGCCCCGCCCGCCCCACGGCGCCCCCGCCGAGCCCCGGCCGCCCCACGGCGCCCCCGCCGAGCCCCAGCCGCCCCACAGCCCCCCGCCAAGCCCCGGCCGCCCCATGGCCCCCAGCCCCACAGCGTCCCGCCAAGCCCCGCCCGCCCCACGGCGCCCCCGCCGAGCCCCGCCCGCCCCACGGCGCCCCCACCGAGCCCCGCCCGCCCCACAGTGCCCCCGCCGAGCCCCGCCCGCCCCACGGCGCCCCCGCCGCCCCGCCCGCCCCACGGTGCCCCCCGCCAAGCCCCGCCCGCCCCACGGCGCCCCCGCAGAGCCCTGCCCGCCCCACGGCGCCCAGCCCCACGGCGCCCCCGCCAAGCCCCGCCCGCCCCACGGCGCCCCCGCAGAGCCCTGCCTCGTCCCATGGCGCCCAGCCCCATGGTGCCCCCGCCGAGCCCCGCCTGCCCCACGGCGCCCAGCCCCACGGCGCTTCCACTGAGCCCCGCCCGCCCCACAGTGCCCTCGACAAGCCCGCCCGCCCCACAGCACACCCGCCGAGCCCCGCCCACCCCACAGTGCACCCCCCCGGACACTCACTGGTGGAGGAAGGTGCAGAGGTATCGTAAGACGACGGCCACTGGCGCCGGCAGGTGCGAGACGAGGGTGCGGAGATGGGAGACGCGCTCGGACGGGGACTCCAGCTCTGGGGGGCAGCCGGGAGGTCAGAGGGGGGACAGGGGAGGGGGGGACGAGAGGGGCACCAGGCGGGCGGGGGACAGTGGGGCAGGCAGGGGCGGGCGGGGGGAAGAGAGGGGCACCGGGAGGCGGGCGGGGGGGAAGAGAGGGGCACCGGGGGGTGGGCGGGGCGGGCGGGGGTGGAAGAGAGGGGCACCGGGGGGCGGGCGGAGTGGGGGGGAGAGAGGGGCACCGGGAGGCGGGCGGGGGGGAAGAGAGGGGCACCGGGGGGGGGGGCGGGGGGGGCGGGCGGGGGTGGAAGAGAGGGGCACCGGGGGGTGGGCGGGGCGGGCGGGGGTGGAAGAGAGGGGCACCGGGAGGCGGGCGGAGGGGAAGAGAGGGGCACTGGGGGGTGGGCGGGGCGGCGGGGGGGAAGAGAGGGGCACCGGGAGGCGGGCGGAGGGGAGAGAGAGGGGCACCGGCGGGGGGGCGGGCGGAGTGGGGGGGAGGAGGAGGGGCACCGGGAGGCGGGCGGGGGGGAAGAGAGGGGCACCGGGGGGTGGGCGGGGCGGGCGGGGGTGGAAGAGAGGGGCACCGGGGGGTGGGCGGGGCGGGCGGGGGGGTGGAAGAGAGGGGCACCGGAGGCGGGCGGAGGGGGCGAGGGGCACTGGGGGTGGGCGGGGCGGGCGGGGGGAAGAGAGGAGCACCGGGAGGCGGGCGGAGGGGAAGGGAGGGGCACTGGGGGGTGGGCGGGGTGGGCGGGGGGAAGAGAGGAGCACCGGGAGGCGGGCGGAGGGGAAGAGAGGGGCACCGGGGGGGGGAGAGGGGCGGCGGCGGGGCGGGGCGGGTGCTCACGGGCGATCGCCAGCAGCTCCGGGAAGGCGTCGGGCGGGAACAGGGGTTTCTGCAGCCCCCGGAAAACAGCTTGAGGACGCCGGCGACCGAGTCCAGGTCACGGGGGTAGGAGCCGTCTGCCAGGGGGTCCTCACCTGCGGGGGGCCAGGCGCAGCCATGAGGGGCCCGCCCGCCTTCCCCGGCCCGGCCCCCCCTGCCCCTGCCCGCTCCCCCCGGCCCGGCCCCCCCGGCCCGGCCCCTGCCCCTCCCGCCCGGGCCCCCCGGCCCGGCCCCTGCCCCTGCCCCTCCCCTCCCGCCCGGGCCCCCCCCGGCCCCTGCCCCTGCCCGCTCCCCTCCCGCCCGGGCCCCCGGCCCGGCCCCTGCCCCCCGGCCCTCCCTGCCCCCCCCCTCCCGCCCGGGGCCCGTCCCCTCCCCCCAGCCCGGCCCCTGCCCCTGCCCGCTCCCCTCCCACACCAGCCACCCCCCCCGGCCCGCCCCCCCGGGCCCCCCCCCCCGGTCCGCTGCCCCTGCCCCCTCCCTCCCGCCCCTGCCCTCTCCCTCCCGGCCCCCCCCTTCCCCCGGCCCAGCCCCTGCCCACTCCCCTCCCGCCCCCCAGCCTCCCCCTGCCCCGGCCCCTGCCCGCTCCCCTCCCGCCCCAGCCTCCCCATCCCCGCCCCGCCCGCCCCTCCCGCCCCGCCTCCCCTCCCGCCCCCCCCCCGGTCCCCCCTGCCCCTCCCCCCCGCCCCTGCCCGCTCCCCCTCCCGCCCCAGCCCCGGCCTCCCCCTCCCCCCCGGCCCCTGCCCGCTCCCCTCCCGCCCTGGCCCCTGCTCCCCCCCTCCCCCCATTCCCCGGCCCCTGCCCGCTCCCCTCCCGCCCGGGCCCCCCCCCCCGGCCCCCCCCCCCTGCCCCTGCCCGCTCCCTTCCCCCAGCCCCCCCCCCCACCCCACCGCACTGCCCATGACTGGTCCCTGCCCCCCCACACCATCCACCACCTACCCCAGACCCCGCCCGCACCCTCACCTCTCTCGAAGGCCTCCCGGATCTCTGTCACCCGCATCTGTGATCCCGGCACGCGGAAGATCCCCTCGTGCTGCAGCCCTGTGGGGAGCCGACGTGTGGGGCAGGGCCAAGGGGGGACCCAGGCTCCGGGGGGGGGGGGGGGGGGGACGGGCGCCAGCCCCGCCTTACCGTGCAAGCTGAGGAAGCGGACGCAGCTCTCCACCACCTGCGGAACGGCCTGACCCGATCTCTGTGGGGGGGGGGAGATCAGACCCCGGCCGGCCTCGGCCCCCCCAGTGACCCCCCCCCCCCCCGGCCTCGGCCCCGCCAGTGACCCCCCGCCCCGGCCCCACCAGTGACCCCCTGCCCCCCGCCCGCCCGCCCCTGCCCCCCGGCCTCGGCCCTGCCAGTGACCCCCCGCCCCGGCCCCACCAGTGACCCCCTGCCCCCCCGCCATACCTGCCTCGGCCCCGCCAGTGACCCCCAGGCCCCCCGGCCTCGGCCCCACCAGTGACCCCCTGCCCCCCGCCATACCTGCCTCGGGCCCGCCGGTGACCCCCCGCCCCCCCCCCCGCCCCGGCCCCACCAGTGACCCCCCTGCCCCCCGCCATACCTGCCTCGGGCCCGCCGGTGACCCCCCGCCCACCCCGCCCCGGCCCCACCAGTGACCCCCTGCTCCCCCGCCATACCTGCCTCGGGCCCGCCCGTGACCTCCCTGCGACCCCCCCACCCCACCTGGCCTCTGCCCCGCCAGTGACCCCCACCCCCTGGCCTCGGGCCCGCCCGTGACCCCGCGACCCCCCACCCCACCCAGCCTCTGCCCCGCCGGTGACCCCCCCGCCCCTGGCCTCGGGCCCGCCCGTGACCCCCCCACCCTCCCACCCCCACCCGGCCTCTGCCCCGCCGGCACCCCCCCGCCCCCGGCCTCGGGCCCGCCCGGATCCCCCCGGCCCCCCCGGCCTCTGCCCCGCCCGTGACCCCCCCGCAGCCCCCCGGCCTCTGCCCCGCCCGCGACCCCCCCCCCCCCGCCGCCCCGCCCGCGTCCCCCGTCCTAGGGCCCGCCAGGGGCCGTACCTCCACAAAGTCCTCCAGGTCGGTGGGGAAGGAGGCGAAGGCGGCCGGGACGCGGGGGCGGGACACGTGCGCCGGGGCCCCGGGGGGGGACACGTCAGAGCTCGGGGGGATTCGGGGGCCAGGACCCCTGGCAATAGGGACCCGGCTCTGCCCCCCGGGACCCTCACCTGGGCTCCTCCCCGTCCTCAGCGCCCGCTGCAGGGAAAGCAAGAGGCAGAGTTAGTGTCCGGACGCCGGCGCCCCCCGTGCCCCCCGCCCCCCACCCCACCCTCCCGGCTCACCCTTCGCAAGGGCCCCTCGCAGCAGCTCCCGCTTGGCCTCCAGCTTCGCACCGATGCTCCGCCGGGACAGGAACAGCTCCAGCTTCTGGGGGGGCAGGTGTGAGCCGGGCACTGGGGGGTTAGGGGGGTCAGTGGGGAGGGAGGGAGTTGGGGGCGGGGCGGGGGAAGGAGGGGGGTCGGGGGGGGGGCACGGTGGGGGGGGGGGGCCAGGGGAAGGGGCTTGGGGCACAGCAGGGGCAGGGGAAGGGGGGGGTCAGGGGCACAGTTGGGGGGCGGGGGTGGGGGCACGGCGGGGGGGGGCGGGGGAAGGGGGGGGTCGGGGGCACAGTTGGGGGGGCGGGGGTCGGGGGCACGTGGGGGGGGGCAGGGGAAGCGGGGGTCGGGGGCACGGCGGGGGAGGGGGGTGGGGCACGGCAGGGGGGCAGGGGTGGGGGGGGGTCGGGGGCACAGGTGGGGGGCGGGGGGTGGGGGGGGGGGCACGGCGGGGGGTGGGGGGGGGAAGGGGGGGGGTCGGGGGGGGGGGCACAGTTGGGGGGGCGGGGGTCGGGGGCACGGCGGGGGGGAGGGGGGGGGGGGGGGGGGGCGGGGGCGGGGGAAGGGGGGGTGGGGGCAGGGGGGTCGGGGGCACGGTGGGGGAGGGGGGTGGGGGCAAGGCGGGGGGGGGGGGGCGGGTGAAGGGGGGGTCGGGGCAACAGTTGGGGGGGCGGGGGTCGGGGGCACGGCGGGGGAGGGGGGGGGGGGCGGGGGCAAGGCGGGGCGGGGGGCAGGGGGGGACGGCGGGGGGGGGGGCGGGGGGCACGGCGGGGGGGGGGAGGGGGCGGGGGCAGGTGGGGGAGGGGCGGGGGTGGGGGCGGGTGAAGGGGGGTCGGGGCAACAGTTGGGGGGGGGGGCGGAGGGGGGGTCGGGGGCACGGCGGGGGGGGGGGGTCAGGGGAGGGGGGGGGGCGGAGGTGGCCGGGGGCACGGTGGGGGAGGGGGGCAGGGGGGGCAAGGCGGGGGGGCGGGTGAAGGGGGGGGTCGGGGGCACGGTGGGGGAGGGGGCGGGGGCAGGGGGGGGCACGGCGGGGGAAGGGGGGGGGGGGCGGGGGGGGGGGTGGGGGGTCGGGGGCACGGTGGGGGAGGGGGCAGGGGCAAGGTGGGGGTGGGGGCGGGGTCGGGGGGGGGGGTCGGGGGGGCGGGGGCGGCGGGGGGCGGGGGTCGGGGGCACGGCGGGGGGGGGGGGGGCGGGGGCACGGCGGGGGGGTCCCACCGTCAGATAGAAGGTCTCCATCTCCTGCTGCTGGGCCCGTCTCCTGACCCAGCCGCGCCCCTCGGGGCCGGCCCCCGCAGCGACTCAGCCGAGCCGAGCCCCCCGGAGCCCCTCCAGCGCGTCGGGCTCCTCGTCGGCCCCCTGCAGCTCCCGGAGGCTGCTCAGCGTCGCCTGCAGCGTCTTGTTCACCTGCGGGGACGCGGGCTCAGCGGCTGCTCCGTGCCTCAGTTTCCCTGGGCCAGGGCTGGGGGTGGGGCCGGGGGCCGCAAGGGGAGAGTCCCCGGCCCGTGCAGACCCAGCGGCAAGTTGCTGCTCCCGCGCTAGCGAGCCTGCCCGAGGAAGGAGCCAGCTGTGGGGCTGGCCGGCGAGGGGGGCCTTGCCCGGGGAGTCGCGGCCCCAGGGCCCCCGACCCACCTCGTCCGTCTCCAGGCTCAGGTCCCTCAGCCGCGTCTCGATGCCGCCCAGCAGCTGGAGCACCTCGGGGCGCAGGGAGCCGCCCGCCTGCACCTCCGACACCTGGGGGGAGCCGGGGGGCTGCAGCCAGCAGGGGCAGGGGCAGGGCCGACCACCCCCCACGTCACCCCCCGGCTCCCTTCCTCCGCCCTTCACCCCTCCCACCCCTCCCACCCCTCCTTCACAGCCCCCTCCCTCATCCCTCCTTCACCGCCCCCTCCCTCCCTCACCCCCCTCCCCCACCCCCCTTCCCCACCCCTCCTCACCGCCCCCCTCCCTCACCCCCTCCCCACCCCTCCTTCACCGCCCCCTCCCTCACCCCTCCTTCACCAACCCCTCCCCTCACCCCCCCCTCCCCCACCCCTTCTTCCTCCCCCCCCCCCTTCACCACCCCTCCCCCTCACCTCCCCTCACCTCGTCACCCTCGTGCGGGTGGTACTCGAAGTGAGGGGGGGGGGGCCCGTAGGCAGCTGGGTTGGCCTCCACCAGCCGCGCTTTGTCTCCTGGGGGGTCCAGGGCCAGCACAGCCCCCTCCAGAGCCTGCAGCCCCCCTGCCAGGAGTTCTGGGCCCGGCCCTCGGCCGCCAGGTACGTCCGCAGCAGCCGGCCCAGCGACAGGTGGAACCCGAGGGCCGAACACTGTGGGGATAGACACCCTGAAACCCAGCCCCCCGGCCCTCCGCCCCCCAACTCCCAGCCCCCTACCCCCAGCCCAGCCCCCCCGGCCCTCCGCCCCCCAACTCCCAGCCCCTACCCCCAGCCCAGCCCCCCCGACCCTCCGCCCCCCAACTCCCAGCCCCCTAACCCCAGCCTCCGACCCCTGGCACCCCCAGCCCAGCCCCCCAACTCCCAGCCCCCTACCCCCAGCCCAGCCCCGGCCCTCCGCCCCCCAACTCCCAGCCCCCTACCCCCAGCCCAGCCCCCGGCCCTCTGCCCCCAACTCCCAGCCCCCTACCCCCAGCCCCCGCCCCTCCACCCCCCCACCCCCCTACCCCCAGCCCCACCCCCGGCACCCCCAGCCCCCCCCCCAACTCCCAGCCCCCTACCCCCAGCCCAGCCCCCCGGCCCTCCACCCCCCAACTACCAGCCCTCTACCCCCAGCCCTCCGACCCCCGGCACCCCCAGCCCAGCCCCCCAACTCCCAGCCCCTACCCCCAGCCCAGCCCCCCGGCCCTCCGCCCCCCAACTACCAGCCCTCTACCCCCAGCCCTCCGACCCCCGGCACCTCCAGCCCAGCCCCCCAACTCCCAGCCCCCTACCCCCAGCCCTCCGACCCCCCGGCACCCCCAGCCCAGCCCCCAACTCCCAGCCCCCCCCCTCTGCCCAGCCCCCACCCCTCTGACCCTCAGCATCCCCAGCCCAGCCCCCCTGTCCTGCCCACCCCCCCCAACTCCCAGCACCCCTGCCCACCCACCCACCACTGACCCGCAGCCCTGACCCCCTGCCCAACTGCCCAGCCCTCTGACCCCCTGCTCTCCCCAACCCTCTGATTCCCAGCCCCCACTCCACCAGCCCCGACCCTGAGTCCAGCCCCCGACCCTCAGCTCACCCAGCCACTCCTGACCTGCAGCCCCTGCCCCCTCGCCCAGCCCCCCACCTGCCCATCCACCAGCACCCCCGACCAGCATGCCACCGGCCACCCCCGTGCCCCTCACCCCCAGCCTGCAGCCCAGCCCAAGCCAGGCCCCACGTACGTCCAGCAAGTCGGGCGCGTCCTGCAGGCAGGAGTTCCCGGCCACGGCGTTGGTGGCCGCCAGGTGCAGCAGGTAAGCGTTTCGCGCCAGTCCGCACTTCTGCCGTGCCGCCAGGAATCGGGCCTGGCGCTGCCGGGACCAACCGTCAGCCATGGGGGCCGAGGGCCGCCCCAGCCGGAGCCCCCAGACCCCCTGCCCGCCCCACCCACAGCCCCCAGCTCCCTGCACCCCCCCCAGCCGGAGCCCCCAGACCCCCTGCCCGCCCCACCCCAGCCCCAGCCCTGCCCCCCCCAGCCGGAGCCCCCAGACCCCCTGCCCGCCCCACCCGCAGCCCCCAGCTCCCTGCCCCCCCGGCCGGAGCTCCCCAGACCCCCTGCCCGCCCCACCCGCAGCCCCCAGCTCCCTGCCCCCCCAGCCGGAGCCCCCAGACCCCCTGCCCGCCCCACCCGCAGCCCCCAGCTCCCTGCCCCCCCAGCCGGAGCCCCCAGACCCCCTGCCCCCCCCCCACCCGCAGCCCCCAGCTCCCAGCTGCCCCCCCCCCAGCGGAGCCCCCAGACCCCCTGCCCGCCCCACCCCGCCCCCAGCTCCCCTGAGCCCCTGCCCCCCCCAGCCCCCGGCTCCCTGCCCCCCCAGCCGGAGCCCCCCTGCCCCCAGCCTGCCCGCCCCACCCCTGCCCCCGGCTCCCTGCCCCCCCCAGCCGCCCCCAGCCTGCCCCCCCCCAGCCCCTCCGCGCCCCCAGCCCCGCCCCCCCAGCCCCCCCCCTGCTCCGCCCCCCCGGCCCCGGCTCCCCCCCCCCCAGCCGGAGCCCCCAGACCCCCTGCCCGCCCCACCCGCAGCCCCCAGACCCCCTGCCCGCCCCAGCCGGAGCCCCCAGACCCCCTGCCCGCCCCACCCGCAGCCCCCGGCTCCCTGCCCCCCCCAGCCGGAGCCCCCAGACCCCCTGCCCGCCCCACCCACAGCCCCCGGCCCCTGCCCCCCCCAGCCGGAGCCCCCAGACCCCCTGCCCGCCCCACCCACAGCCCCCGGCTCCCCTGCCCCCCCCCAGCCGGAGCCCCCAGACTCCCCTGCCCGCCCCACCCGCAGCCCCCGGCTCCCTGCCCCCCCCCCCAGCCGGAGCCCCCAGACTCCCTGCCCGCCCCACCCGCAGCCCCCGGCTCCCTGCCCCCCCAGCCGGAGCCCCGCCCCTGCCCGCTCCACCCGCAGCCCCCAGCTCCCTGCCCCCCCAGCCGGAGCCCCCAGACCCCCTGCCCGCCCCACCCACAGCCCCCAGCTCTCTGCCCCCCCCAGCCGGAGCCCCCAGACCCCCTGCCCGCCCCACCCGCAGCCCCCAGCTCCCTGCCCCCCCAGCCGGAGCCCCCAGACCCCCTGCCCGCCCCACCCACAGCCCCCAGCTCCCTGCCCCCCCAGCCGGAGGCTCCCAGACCCCCTGCCCGCCCCACCCGCAGCCCCCGGCTCCCTGCCCGCCCCCCAGCCGGAGCCCCCAGACACCCTGCCCGCCCCACCCGCAGCCCCCAGCTCCCTGCCCCCCAGCCGGAGCCCTCAGACCTTCTGCCCGCCCCACCTGCAGCCCCCAGTTCCCTGCCCCCCAGCCGGAGCCCCCAGACCCCCTGTGTGACGTAGTGGGGGTACTTGCTGGGCTGTGGTGACCCCTGCTGCCTGGAGCAAGACCCATCAGGGAAAACCTCACTAGGCAGAGGTGATGCCAAACCTGTTGAGCCAGGGGCCAGACACCCCCATGGAGAGGAACAAAGGAAGGTGGATGCTGCCCTGGCTGGGGGGCAGGGCTGGAAGGGATTTTGTTGGTTGGTGGCTGTCTGTGAGGATGGATGAGACAGCCTAGGGAGAGGAGCTGGAGCTTTAGGGGCCCAGTCTCCCCATCTCAAGGGGGCCTGAGGCATCCTAGCCCAGTTCCTGTAACCAGATTCCATCTGTGCTGCACTGTGCTGGAGGAGCAATAAACCACCCTCAATTCCACTGGCTGGTACAGTCTGTTTGTGCCATGTCGGGGTGCAGGAGACGGGGAACCCCCAACGCGCCGTCACACTGGTGTCAGAAGTGGGATGCACTACACCCTGTGGATGGAGCTTCCAGCGGTGAGCGACAAGGCGCAGTAGAAGCAAGAGCCCTGGAGCCAGGCGTACTGGAGACAGAGCGAAGCGGTTCCTGGGAATCGTGGGGCGCTGCAGCACTAGACTGGTGAGTCTGCACCGAGGGGCCCAGCTGGCAGATGGCCTACGCCCGACTCTTGAAGGCAGAGCTGGCGGGGCTGTGCAGAGAGAGGGGCTTGCCTGTGCGGAAAGCAACCAAGGCCCAGCTGATTGCCCAGCTGGAAGAGAATGACCAGCCACAGGGCCAGGATCTTGTCCCCAGGGGAAGCAGCCAGACCCCCCCTGAGAGTGTGTCAGGCTCAGAGAGGGGGAGGAGCGCTGGACCCCACCGGAGAGATGAGACAGCGCCTCCCGGGAGGCCGGCAAGCCGTAGCCCATCTAGGGCAGGGGCCAGCCCAGCGGAGCTGCGGCGGCTGGAGATCCAGCTGCGGATCCGGGAATTGGAAGTGAGGACCGAGAGAAGGAGCGCCAGGACCGAGAGAGGGACCGCCAGGATCGAGAGAAGGAGCGCCAAGATCGAGAGAGGCAGCGACAGCATGAGCTGGCCATGGCAGAGCAGAGAACCGGCGGGGCACTGGCTGCGCCAAGTGCGGATGGGCCCCAGGGTCCCGGGGCTGCCAGGCGCTTGGAGAGGCCCGTGGTGGCCCAATTGAAGGACATGGGTGACATAGACGGGTTCCTCAGTACCTTTGAGAGGGCCTGTGGACTGCAACGGGTCCCCCAGCTGACTGGCTGCAGGAGCTCATCCCCGCACTGAGCCAGGAGGCGGCCGGAGTGCTCAGTCAGCTGGAGGATCTACAGCCAGGGGATTACAACCGAGTCAAGGAGGCCCTGCTGCACAAGTTCGGGCTGACCCCCGAGATGTACAGGAAGAAGTTCCGGGGGGTGCAGAAAGGGCCACGGGAGACCTATGTGGACCTGGCCTCCCGCCTGGCGCAATACTGCCGCAAGTGGGTGTCTGGAGTCGGAGCCCAGGCCGCAGAGGAGCTGCTCAAGCTGGTCATGATGGAGCAGTTCTATGAAGCGTGCCCACCCAAACTGAGGCTGTGGCTCAAGGACCGGAGACCAGAGAACCCCCAGGAGGCCAGAGACTGGCGGATGAGTTCACGGAGAGCCGGTCCGGGTGTGAACGGGAGTCCCGGAGAGAGAGGGAACCGCGCAGAGACCGGATCTCGGCTGAGCGACGGAGGGAGTCAACTACGGGGCGAGACCAAGGAACAGGTCGTCTGCGCCCCAGAGAACCAGCCAGGGCCTGGACAGAGACAGCCCAAAGCCTAACTTGCTATCGCTGTGGGCAAAAAGGCCACAAGAGGGCTCAGTGCACCAGGTCCCAGGACCGGGGACTTTCCAGGGTTAACTGGCTGGGGCGGGAGGAAGGGCAGGCTGCCCCAGAGGCAGGGGCTGGCAGGCAAACCTCAGCTCAGAGAGAGGGGAAGGATGCTCAGTGCACCTCCCCTGGGAGGTCTGATTCTCAGGAGGCGGATTTCTCCGTGTACCGGGTGGGGGCAGGACGGCCCCTGCGGAGCGAGTGCCTCATACCCCTGGAGGTGGATGGTAGGAAGGTGACGGGCTTCTGGGACACGGGGGCGGAGGTGACTCTGGCCCGATCCGACATAGTGGCCCAGGAGCGGATACTACCCCACGCGCAGCTGACCCTGAAGGGCATAGACGGGTCCCCGTTTAAGGTGCCTGTAGCCAGGGTGCATCTGAAATGGGGGGCGAAGGAAGGCCTCAAGGAAGTGGGGGTGCACCCGCACTTGCCCACCGAGGTGCTGATGGGGAATGACCTAGAGGAGTGGCCCCATGAATCCCAGCGGGCTCTAGTCACTACCCGGAGCCAGAGCCAGCGGGGGGCCGACAACGTGGGTCCAGGGAAGGACTCCTGGCAGCGTCCTCAGGGTCCCATCCCAGTGGACACGGGGTCCAGCCAGGCTGGGACTCCGGACCTAGGCAGAGGTGGGGGACAGGTCCCGATCCCTGCCTCAGCAGCTGAATTCCAGGCTGAGGTGCAGGCAGACCCCTCCTTGCAGAGGCTGAGGGACCAGGCCGGCCTCCGTGCAGCTCAGCCCCGGGGGAGAGGTGGCCAGGAGAGATTCCTGCGGGAGCATGGGCTCCTGTTCCGTGAGTGGCTCCCCCCAGGAAGGCGAGGGCATGGGGGTCCAGCGGCAGCTGGTCGTCCCGAAAGTATCGCCTCAAGCTGCTGTATTTGGCCCCCGATGTCCCCGTTGGGGGCCACCGGGGATCCGGAGCACCCGGCTGAAGCTGCTCCAGCACTTCTATTGGCCGGGAATCTTTACAGCCGTGCAGCGGTACTGCCGGTCCTGTGACTCCTGCCAGAGGGGCGGGAAGGCCCAAGACAGGAGGAACGCGGCTTGGGGGTCTCTACCCCAGATAGACCCTCTGGGCTTGCTGAGAGAGTTATGGGAGGGGAAGACCTCCCTGGATGGAGCATCGGGGGTGGAAGCCGCCCTGGCTGTCCAGAGAAGGCTCGCTGGGCTCATGGCCCCGGCCCGAGAGACCCTGGCCAGAGATCAAGGCCAGCGGAAGGGTGGGTGTGACCCCCGAGGACAGGCCTGCGCCAGTCACCCTGGAGCGGGGCGGCGAGTGGACAGAGGGAAGCCAGCTCATGTGGGGCCTTGCCATGGCCGGCCCGAGTCAAGGGGAGCACCCATGTCCCCAGGGCGGGTTCCCACGCAGAGGACCCGAACTTCCCTAGGTCACGAGCGGAGTGACCCTGCTCAGTTCGCTCTCGGAGGGGGGAGAACTGTGACGAAGTGGGGGTACTTGCTGGGCTGTGGTGACCCCTGCTGTCTGGAGCAAGACCCAGCAGGGAAAACCTCGCCAGGCAGAGGTAAGGCCAAACTTGTTGAACCAGTGGCCAGACACCCCCCATGGAGAGGAACAAAGGAAGGTGGATGCTGCCCTGGACTGGGGGCAGGGCTGGAAGGGAATTTAGTTAGTTGGTTGGTGGCTGTCTGTGAGGATGGATGAGACAGCCTAGGGAGAGGAGCTGGAGTTTTAGGGGCCCAGTCTCCCCCATCTCAAGGGGGGCCTGAGGCATCCTAGCCCAGTTCCTGTAACCAGATTACATCTGTGCTGCGCTGGGCTGGAGGAGCAATAAACCACCCTCAATTCCACTGGCTGGTACAGTCTGTTTGTGCCATTTCAGGGTGCAGGAGACGGGGAACCCCAACGTGCCGTCACACCCTGCCCACCCCACCCGCAGCCCCCGGCTCCCTGCCCCCCAGCCGGAGCCCCCAGACCCCCTGCCCGCCCCACCCGCAGCCCCCAGCTCCCTGCCCCCCCCAGCCGGAGCCCCCAGACCCCCTGCCCGCCCCACCCGCAGCCCCCAGCTCCCTGCCCCCCCAGCCGGAGCCCCCAGGCCCCCTGCCCGCCCCACCCACAGCCCCCAGCTCCCTGCCCCCCCAGCCGGAGCCCCCAGACCCCCTGCCCGCCCCACCCGCAGCCCCCAGCTCCCTGCCCCCCCAGCCGGAGCCCCCAGACCCCCTGCCCGCCCCACCCGCAGCCCCCAGCTCCCTGCCCCCCCAGCCGGAGCCCCCAGACCCCCTGCCCGCCCCACCCGCAGCCCCCAGCTCCCTGCCCCCCCCAGCCGGAGCCCCCGGCTCCCTGCCCGCCCCCCAGCCAGCCCCCGGCTCCCTGCCCCCCCAGCCGGAGCCCCCAGACCCCCTGCCCCCCCACCCACAGCCCCCAGCTCCCTGCCCCCCCAGCCGGAGCCCCCAGACCCCCTGCCCGCCCCCAGCCGGAGCCCCCAGCTCCCTGCCCACCCCCAGCCGCAGCCCCCAGACCCCCTGCCCACCGCCCCCAGCCGGAGCCCCCAGACCCCCTGCCCGCCCCACCCACAGCCCCCAGCTCCCTGCCCGCCCCCAGCCGGAGCCCCCAGACCCCCTGCCCGCCCCCAGCCGGAGCCCCCAGCTCCCTGCCCGCCCCACCCGCAGCCCCTAGAGCCCCTGCCCGCCCCCAGCCGGAGCCCCCAGACCTCCTGCCCGCCCCCAGCCGGAGCCCCCAGCTCCCTGCCCGCCCCACCCGCAGCCCCTAGAGCCCCTGCCCGCCCCCAGCCGGAGCCCCCAGACCTCCTGCCCGCCCCCAGCCGGAGCCCCCAGCTCCCTGCCCTCCCCCACCCGCAGCCCCCAGACCCTTGCCTGCTCCCAACCAGAGCTCCTGGTCTCCCACCCACCCTGGGGACCCCCAGCGCCCCTGCCCGCCCTGGGGTGCCCCGAACCTGAACCACCAGTGGGATCAGCCCCCCACTTACCTTCTCCAGCAGCCGCTCCCCCTTGCGCAGGGAGGTGCGCCGGGAGGTCTTGTCCAGCCCAGCACCCCCCACTGGCTCGGGGGGCTGCCGGACCCCCTTCTTTTCCTCCTGCCGCTCGGCGTCCCGCAGCTTGTGCTCGGCAGAGTGGCTCTCAGTGTGCAGCGCCTGGTAGCTCTTCAGTGCCTGGGGAGGGGGGGGGCTCAGTGGGGAGCCCAGAGCCCCCAGACTCCCCCAGCTCCCCACGGCTGCAGGCTGGTCAATGAGCCCCCCAGGGGCCGGCAGGGCTCACAGAGCACGGGGGGAGGGGCGGCTGAGCAGCCTAAAGGAGGATCAGGTGGGGAGGGGAGACAAGCAGGGAACAAGGGGCAGCAGTGAGGGGGCAACGGGCCGGGGGCAGCGGGGGGAGGGGCGGCAGTGAGGGGGCAACGGGCCGGGGGCAGCGGGGGGAGGGGCGGCAGTGAGGGGGCAACGGGCCGGGGGCAGCGGGGGGCAGGGGGGGCAGGGAGGGGGCAGCAGGGGGAGGGGGCAGTGAGGGGGGGGGCAACGGGCCAGGGGGGGGCGGCGGGGGGAGGGGCGGCAGTGAGGGGGCAACGGGGGGAGGGGGGGGCAGTGAGGGGGCAGCGGGGGGAGGGGGGCAGTGAGGGGGCAACGGGCCGGGGGCAGCGGGGGGAGGGGGGCAGTGAGGGGCAACGGGCCAGGGGCAGCGGGGGGAGGGGGGGCAGTGAGGGGCAACGGGCCGGGGGCAGCGGGGGGAGGGGCGGCAGTGAGGGGGCAGCGGGCCGGGGGCAGCGGGGGGAGGGGGGGCAGTGAGGGGCAAAGGGCCGGGGGCAGCGGGGGGAGGGGGGGCAGTGAGGGGGCAGCGGGCCGGGGGCAGCGGGGGGAGGGGGGGCAGTGAGGGGCAACGGGCCGGGGGCAGCGGGGGGGAGGGGGGGCAGTGAGGGGCAAAGGGCCGGGGGCAGCGGGGGGAGGGGCGGCAGTGAGGGGCAGCGGGCCGGGGGCAGCGGGGGGAGGGGGGGCAGTGAGGGTCAATGGGCCGGGGGCAGCGGGGGGAGGGGGGGCAGTGAGGGGCAAAGGGCCGGGAGCAGCGGGGGGAGGGGGGCAGTGAGGGGCAACGGGCCGGGGGCGGGGGGGGCCTTTGGGGAGTGCCATGTGTGCGAGAAGGGGGTGGAGGCAGAAACCCAGCCCACATTCAATTCCCCCAGGCTGGAAGGGGAGGCTAGGGGCTGAGTGCCTGGGGCGGGGGGGGGCGGGAGGGTGTTGGCGTTGGGGTGGGGGGGACTTTGTGCTTTGTCCCGTCCCGACTCCCAGCTTGGGTGCTGGTGCCTGCCAGGTAGAGAAGCAGGATTTGAGCCCCAGCTTGCAGGGGGTGGGGGCGTCTGTGCAGCGAGGGGGAGGCAGGGGGAGTTTGTTTGTGGTGCCCTGACTCACGGGCTGCAGCCCCCCCTGGCTGGCAGGGTTGGAGGGAGCAGTCTCCATAGGTGCTAATGGCTTGAGGGAAGAAAGAAAACGACTCTTTGAACAGGTTTGCGGAGCGTTGCCGATATCAGAACCGCTGGTCGGAATCGTTTTCAACTCCCGTGTTACTTAATACACGGGACGTCGTGTTGCACTGGGGCCAGGGCTGCGCTGTGGCGAGTTCTGCATCCCAGGAATCAGGAGCAGCAAGCGGGACGCTGGCCGGTTGGCAGGACGAAGCCTGTCGGCAAGCTCCTCGGACCCTGCCTCTCCACAAAGCCTGAAGCCGATTTGTTCTGGGGCTTCTACTCCGTGAGCTGGCGACACAGTGGAAATTCGAAACCAGAAGGACGTTTCTCTGGTTTTGCAGCTCGGACCCTAAGCTTCCCAGAGACCGTCTGAGCGAAGGCCTTTGACTCACCTGCCCTGGGCCACGAACTGTGGCGGTTCCCCTCGCAAATACTATTTCTAGCTGACTCAGATTGGCTCCGCTCCCTGAGGCTGTGCTGCATTCTGGGGTGTCTACGGGCTTGAGCGGTTAGAAATGAGGAGGATCCGTGGGCTCCGAAGGAAGCGTTCGTGTTCTTCTTCATTTGCTTGCATGTTAAATACCGTAAGCGTCGCTTCCTGTTGAACTGCCCCGTTCCAATAGATGTTCCCCCGCGCCTACGGCCAGGCAGGCTTGGCTGCACGGGGACCCGCTACCTCCAGATCGGGGCTGCACATCGCACATTTCAACCCCCCAACAAATCCAACTGGCCCAAGGACACAAAGTGACCGAGGGCGACCAGCTCCCACTCACCATCTGCAGCTCAGAAATCATGGTCAGCGTCTCGTCCTGCACCTGCTGCTCCAGCTCCCTGCTCTGTGGGCGGCGGGGGGGGGGGGCAGCATTAGAACGGGGAGGCCCCAGACTGACCCCAATGAACCTTCCTTCCCACCCCAGCACCCAGGGACTGAGGGAGCAGGGCCCAGGCTGGGGAGCAGGGCAGGGGAAGGGAAGGGGACCCCGCCCCCAGCCCCACCTTCTTGGCCAGATGGCCCACGTTGTCGCTGAGCTGGCCCAGGAGCAGGTTCAGGGGCCCGGCACAGATCTCGCTCAGCGCCCCGTGGTCCCGGCCCGTCTGGCGTGTGAGCGTCAGCAGCACCAGCCAGCACTGCAGGGGGGTTGTCAGGTCCTGCTCCTTCCTGGGTGGAGAGCAGCCTCCTCAGTGCCCCAGCGCCCAGACCGGCCAGTGCCAGGGCTGCCTGCGAGCAGGGCACTGGGGCGGCCACACGGCTGGTGAGCAAAGCGCCCAGCTCAGGCTGTGTGCACAGGCGGTGCCCGGCGCATGTGTCACCGTGCACAGAGCACAATTATTCCGCACGTGAGCTCAAAGATTCAAGGCCATGCTGCCTGGCACCCCCGCTGCCAGCTGGCTCCGCCCCCTGCCACCTCACGGGGCCTCCCGCCTCTCCTGCTCTGCCCACCTGGGGTGCTCCTTGGCCCCGCGCAGCCGGGCGCTGAATCTCTCGGCCAGCTTCTCCAGCCCGCGGGAATAGTCCAGCTCCAGCTCCGCCTTCCGCCGCAGGAAATCGCCCAGGTCCTGCAGCAGCTGCAGGTGGGCCTCCGCCTGGGCCTCCCGCGCCCGCTGCTGCTCCGCCAGCTGGCCCCGCAGCTCTGCCGGCAGGGAAGGGACCCAGGAGTCCGGGGCAAAGGGGGGCCAGAGAGGGACAAGGCAGGTGGGAAAGGAGGGGTCCTCGGGGGGGCAGCAGGAAGGGAAGGGGGCCCGCGGGAAGGGAAGGGGCCCTGGTGGGAAGGGAAGGGGCCCGGGGGGAGCCCAGAGCCAGCAGGGAAGGGGCCCCGGGGGGGGGCCTGGCAGGAAGGGGCCCCGGGGGGGGACCCGGCGGGAAGGGAAGGGGCCCCGGGGGGGGCCGGGGCCAGCAGGGAAGGGGCCCCGGGGGGGGCCCGGCGGGAAGGGGCCCCGGGGGGGGCCTGGCGGGAAGGGAAGGGGCCCCGGGCAGCTCCGATTTGTCAGCAGGACACTTTCGTTTCCGAGACAGCTGCAGAGGCCCAGCCGGATGGGGAAAGGGGAAGTGGGGGAGTCTGGCGGAGGGCGGGGCAGAGGCCCCCCTGGACTCCTGCAGGGCCTGCCCCATGGTCACAGGGTTGGCTCGGGGGCAGGCACTGGGGGCCAGCCCACATCTGGCCCCATGGCAGGAGCTGGCTGGGGCAGCGGGATTGAAACCCTCCCTCTCTTCTGCCCCCCTGCGCTGCCCCGGGCAAGGGGTGAGGGCAGGGGCCAGCCCAGGATCCGGTGGCCTGCCCATGGCCCAGCCACACCCTTCAGGGTGCCCACAGTCGGGCGCAGGGAATCCCCTCCAGAAACCGCGTCCTGTGCCCCCCCCACATCCTGCCCCCAAGCCTCAGACACATCCACCCCCACCTGCCTCGACAGCCCAGGAAAGAGCCCAGGCGTCCAGGCCACTTCCCCCCCCACACACCAGGTCACGCCCCACCGATAACTGACAAAGTCCTGGCAGGGCAGTGGGGGCTAGTGGTGAGAGCAGGGGGGGTCCCGGGTTCTCTCTCCTGGCTGTGGCAGGGCGATGGTGCCTGGTGGTTAGAGCGGGGGGGGGGGTGCCGGGACTCCTGCTCCCCCCCCCGGCCTGAACGCCGCTGCGCCCCCTTCCCGCGGCGCGGTGGGGGTGGGGGAGGAAGTTAAATCGAGCCGAGGCCGGAACCTGCAGGGGAAGCTGCTTCCAACCTGCTGCAGCCCGCGCCGCGCCGCGCCGCGCCGCGCCGGGCCACCAGCCCCCGGAGCCGGGCCACCAGCCCCCACTCTACCCCCCCGCGGGGGCGCGGCCCCCCGGCTGGCGAGGGGAGCAGCGGGCTGGGCTCGGCCCCATGGCCCCCGCCCCCCTCACCTTTCGCCTGCGCCTCATATTCAGCCTGCGGCTGGCGCTCCCTGCGCGCCTTGGTCAGCGCGCTCATTGCGCGGCTCCGAGCCGGGACTGAGTCTCCCCCGGCGGCCGCGCAACAGCCGGTCCCCCCGCGCCCCGCGCCGGCCCCGCCCCCCGCGTCCGGCCCCGCCCCGGGGAGGGAGTCCAATAGCATCCTTAACCCCTTGCGCGCTGCCGCCCCCCAGCCCATGATGCCGGGGGGCAGGATTCCGCCCCAAGTCCTGTGTGCTGGGACTGGGGGGCACGGAGCCCCCCCGAGCGCTGGGAAGGCCCCCCCCCCCGCCTGCTCCTCCCCCCCAGTCCCCTACTCACACCCAGCGGGGCTGAGACTCAGGCCTGGGCTCGCAGGGGCTGTGGGGCGGGTGGGGGCAGCTGGGGGGGACAGAAATGGCGGGAGCCGCTCCCCGCCGGCAGGCTCCGGCCCGGGCTTCCCCCCCCAGCAGAGCACAGCGGGGGCTCCCCCCTTTATTCACAGCGTAAGGGGGGGGGGGGGACTTTATTGTTGTGACCCCGGGAGGCTTCACAGCCCCTCCCCCATCACAGTTTCCTCCCCCCCGCTAATGGGGGGAGCGGCCCCCAACCGGGTCCCTCTGCCCGGGGGGGGGGCAGGGCCCTGGCCCAGACACGCGACCGCTCGCTGCAGCTCGAGGGGGGGCACCAGCCCCAGCGCCCCCAGCGCCCCCAGCAGCTGCTCGCGGGCGCCGCCGATGAAGCTGTTGCCGAGGAAGGCGGGGAGCCCCCCGCGCCCGTCCCGCAGCGTGTAGAGCGGGACCCGGACCAGCCCCAGCACCTGCAACCAGACGGGACGGGGCTGAGAGTGACGGGCTGTAGGCCCCCCCCCACTCCGCGGCCCCGGCCCCGCCCCCTCCTGGTCCCTGACACCCCCCCACTCCGCGGCCCCGCCCCCTCCCGGTCCCTGACACCCCCCCACTCCGCGGCCCCGCCCCCTCCCGGTCCCTGACACCCCCCCACTCCGCGGCCCCGCCCCCTCCCGGTCCCTGACACCCCCCCACTCCGCGGCCCCGGCCCCGCCCCCTCCCGGTCCCTGACACCCCCCCCACACTCCGCGGCCCCGCCCCCTCCCGGTCCCTGACACCCCCCCACTCCGCGGCCCCGCCCCCTCCCGGTCCCTGACACCCCCCCCCCCCACCCTCCCCGGCCCCGCCCCCTCCCGGACCCTGCTCCGCCCCCCCTCCCCACTCCGCGGCCCCGCCCCCTCCCGGTCCCTGACACCCCCCCCACTCCGCGGCCCCGCCCCCTCCCGGTCCCTGACACCCCCCCACTCCGCGGCCCCGCCCCCTCCCGGTCCCTGACACCCCCCCACTCCGCGGCCCCGCCCCCTCCCGGTCCCTGACCCCCCTTCACTCCGCGGTCCCGCCCCCTCCCGGTCCCTGCTCCGCCCCCCCTCCCCACTCCGCGGCCCCGCCCCTCCTCCCCCCCCACGGCTCCCCCAGCCCGCCCCCACCTCCAGCCCGTGGTCCTTGGCTTGCGTGGCTCCGTCCTCCAGGGCCCGCAGCTGGGCCAGGCTGAGGCGCTTGGCGTAGAAATGGGCCACCAGGCGCTCGGGCTCGGCGCGGCGGGCGCCCAGGTGGTCGGTCTCGGCCAGGCAGAGCGAGGCGGCGCCGGGCCCCAGCTCCTCGCGCAGCTCCCGGCTCAGCCCCTGCTCCAGGGACCCGTCCCGGAGCTCCACGAACCCCCCCGGGAACCCCAGGCGCCCGTCGAACCGCATCTGCATCTGCGGGGGAGGGGCAGGTTAGCGGGAGGGGGTCGGGACAGCCCGTCCAATCGCCAGGTGCCCCCCTCCCCTCCATCTCCCCGGGCCCCCAGCCCCTCCCCCGGGAACCCCAGGCGCCCGTCGAACCGCCCCTGCACCTGCGGGGGGGGGGGCCTCGGGACAGCCCGTCCAATCGCCAGGTGCCCCCCCTCCCCTCCATCTCCCCGGGCCCCCAGCCCCTCCCCCGGGAACCCCAGGCGCCCGTCGAACCGCCCCTGCACCTGCGGGGGGGGCCTCGGGACAGCCCGTCCAATCGCCAGGTGCCCCCCCTCCCCTCCATCTCCCCGGGCCCCCAGCCCCTCCCCCGGGAACCCCAGGCGCCCGTCGAACCGCCCCTGCACCTGCGGGGGGGGGCCCCCTCGGGACAGCCCGTCCAATCGCCAGGTGCCCCCCCTCCCCTCCATCTCCCCGGGCCCCCAGCCCCTCCCCCGGGAACCCCAGGCGCCCGTCGAACCGCCCCTGCATGTGCGGGGGGGGCCTCGGGACAGCCCGTCCAATCGCCAGGTGCCCCCCCTCCCCTCCATCTCCCCGGGCCCCCAGCCCCTCCCCGGGAACCCCGGGCGCCCGTCGAACCGCCCCTGCACCTGCGGGGGGGGGGGGCCCCTCGGGACAGCCCGTCCAATCGCCAGGTGCCCCCCCTCCCCTCCATCTCCCCGGGCCCCCAGCCCCTCCCCCGGGAACCCCAGGCGCCCGTCGAACCGCCCCTGCATGTGCGGGGGGGGCCTCGGGACAGCCCGTCCAATCGCCAGGTGCCCCCCCTCCCCTCCATCTCCCCGGGCCCCCAGCCCCGCCCCGGGAACCCCAGGCGCCCGTCGAACCGCCCCTGCATGTGCGGGGGGGGCCTCGGGACAGCCCGTCCAATCGCCAGGTGCCCCCCCGCCCCTCCATCTCCCCGGGCCCCCAGCCCCTCCCCCGGGAACCCCAGGCGCCCGTCGAACCGCCCCTGCATGTGCGGGGGGGGCCTCGGGACAGCCCCCCCTCCCCCCGGGCCCCCCGCACCAGCACGGCGTGGCGCAGCGGGACGCGGCCGAAGAGCCGGCCGGGGCAGGGCGCGTGGAGCAGGGCGTGGCAGGCGTGTCTCCACTCGGGGGGCTCCAGCCGCAGCGCCTCGGCCCGGGACAGGACCTGGGAGTCGCCCATCCCCACCGCCTCCAGCCTGCGCCTGCCCCGCCCCTTTCCGTAGGCCGCAGGAGGGGCGGAGCCCGCCGCAGCCAATCAGCGCCCGCCTGTGGGAGGCTGAGCTGCGGGTGGGCGGGGCAAGCAATTCGAGCGCGCTCAGCTGGGCCGCGGGGGCGGAGCCAATGGAACGCAGACCCCAGAAGCAGCATCCAATGAATGGGCAGGCTGCCTCGCCAGAGCCACGCCCGGGGGGGGGGGGGGGGGCAGTGTTTCTAGGGTGCCCCCCCAGCATGGGAATTCCCTGTAGGCTTGCACGAAATAGACTTGTGCCTCAGTTTCCCTGCTGGAGGGCACGGTCCCCATGGCTCGGGGCTGTTCCGTTTCTGTGGAGACCCAGCCATGGGGTCTGTCCCCTTAGGCTGCGGGGCAGGGGGTGCCGGAAGCAGACTGGCCGGGCTGACTCCCTCCCCCACCGGCGAGCCAGGCAGGCCCCGGCAGGGCACAGACCACACGGAGCCCCCCTCTCAGCAGGACCATTTATTGGGCTGGCGGGGCCCTAGGAGGCCGAGTCGGAGGCCTCGGAGCTCTCCTTGACGTCCGTGCTCTCCGTGGCCTCGCTCACGTCCTTGCTGTCCCCTCCGCTGTCCTCGGGGCCCCCCGCACAGGCCTTGGGCTCCAGGGGGCCGAGCACCAGCTGCCGGCTCCGCTCCTTCAGCTCCAGCTGCCGTCTCAGCTGCAGGGAGAGGAGAGGTCAGGCAGCCCGGCAGGGGCACTGGCAGGCCTGAGGCTGCGCGTCCGGAGTGAGAGGCACTGTGGCGTAGCGGGGGGTCTGCTCTGGGACCCGGGCCCCCGCTGGGATGGGAGATTCTCACCAACTCTCCCACACGTGGATTAACCAGACACCCCGGCTCAGCGTCCCGGGGGACCAGCACTGGCTGGGGGGCAGTTTCTGGCTGGTATCATGGGGGAAGCAGCCTAAGGAAGGGGCTGGGATTTAGGGACCCAGGCTCCCCCACCTGGAACCGGATTGCATCTGTGCTGGGCTGCACCCTGGAGAAGCGATAAACTGCCCCTGTTCTACCCGCTGGGGGAGTCTTTGGCTGCGTCTAGACTAGCAAGTTTTTCCACAAAAGCAGCGGCTTTTCCGCAAACACTTGCCAGCTGCCTACACTGGCCACTTGATTTTGCGCAAAAGCACCGACGTTCTACTGCCCGAAATCAGAGCTTCTTGCGCAAATGCTTCGACGGCCCCGTTCCGGCAAGAGCCCTTTTCCGGAAATGCTTTTGCGCAAGAGGGCCGGTGTAGACGCTCAACAGCGTTTTCTACAAAACGCCCCGATGGCGAAAATGGCGACCAGGCCTTCTTGCGCAAAACCGCGTCCAGACCGGCCACAGGCGCTTTGCGCAAAAAGTGTTTTTGGAAAAGCGTCCTGCCAATCTAGACGCTCTCTTCCACTAATGCTGCCAGTCCAGACGCAGCCTTTGTGTGCTATTACGGGGGTGCAGGAGGCGGGGCACCCCGCCACAGGCACCGGCAGAGCTGGGAGGAGTTCAGCACTGGGCTGGCAGGCGCTGCGGGTTGGGAACAAGGGGCAGGTCGGAGCAGTTACAGGTCAGTGCGTGAGACAAACTGGGGTTTTCCCTTATTTTGCACGTGGACTGGAGCGTGCCACATGAATATGATGCGTGCCTCAGTTTCCCTTTGTATGGCACCCCTGTGGTGGAAATGGGAGTGTGACATAACGGGGCCTGTGTTCGCTCTATTGGGTTGTGGGTCTTTCCTACTGTGGTAACGCAGTCTGTGTATGCGTGCCTCAGTTTCTCTAGGCACTTCAGTGGAGCCCGACGGGGGATGGGGATGCCGGGGCGGAGCCTGCCCCATCTTAGCACATCCACAGCAGCAGCTCAGGGTGTTGCTGTGACCTGAGCCGGGAAGGGGTGACAAGGGGGCAGGGCTGCCTGGGAGCAGTGGCTGGGGTGGGAGTTACTCCCCGGGGGCAGCAGATGCAGGGAGGGGGCAGGGCCCTGGCTCCAGGCCCCCCTCCCCCCAGGCCGCTCCTGGCTCCAGGCCCCCCCCCCCCCCGGCTCCAGGCCCCCCCCCCAGGCTGCTCCTGGCTCCAGGCCCCCCCCCAGGCCGCTCCTGGCTCCAGGCCCACCCCCCTCCAGGCCGCTCCTGGCTCCTGTGACAAGTCTGGGCTACACTGTGTCCCTGGGACCCGACAGCCCTTCTCCTCTACCTGCCGCCTGAGTCGCCCGACTGCGGGAGCGGTTGTTCCAGCTGCCTGCACATAGGCCATGCCGGCCCCCAAGCCCCAGGAGGGGATGGCAGCCAGTCCCTCCGGGCACAGGCATTAGGAGAAAGGCTGGAAGAGAAACAAGGAGCCCAGCCCGGGTGTCGATGGGGCAGCTGGATGCTGAGCTCAGACCCCTTGGGGAAGGGGGCCCGCCCCGTGGCATCGCTGCGGGCAGCGCATGGGGATGCTCCGAGGTCCGACCCAGGGAGGCTGAAGCTGCGGGAGGCCCCTGCCTTGCAGCTCCAAGAGAGGCATCGTCCGGCCTGGCTGCACATGGAGCAGCGCCAGCATCCCCGCCCCGGGACAGATGGTGGCAGCGGTGGGATGCAATGCATCCTGTGGATGGAGCGGTCAGAGGAAGGTGGATTAGCGAGAGGCAGGTGGGCTGATGGCTGAGTGCGGTTCCAGGAGGTGGAGGAGCGAGGTTGAGGCCCCCCAAGAACTGGCCACGTTGCGGGGGGTCCCGCCAGGGAGAGGGGAGAGCACAGGTCTTGCGCGTCTACGCCCTAGGAGCAGCGCAGAGGTGAGAGAGGCTGCGGGTGGCAGACCCGTGGCCATGGCCCAGCCGGGGGCTCACCCCCAAGATCCTGAATCCCAGCACCCACAACTAGCTGCAGTGCGGAGGGACCTGGCTGGCCGGGCGGGCGGTGCAGCCCTGGGGACAGGAGGGATCCCTGTAACTGGAATGGGGCCCATGCAGGCTGCGGGGCCTGGCCTAGACGTCCTGCTCTCAGGACACCAGGAAAAGGGGAGAGGGCTCTGGCCCTGGGGAACTGGGGGGGTCCAGTTGGGGCCTGCACCAGGCCAGGGCTCATCCCGGTGGGAAGAACAAGCTGCCTGGGGTGGCCCTGACTGAGTATGGGGAGCTGCCCAGCCGGGCCCCCTGCCACCGCTGGAGCCGCAGCAGAGCCGGGAGCCCACTGGTGGCTCCTTGGGGGGCAGGTGCCATTCTGGGCCCTGGGAAAGCAGCCAGGGCCACTCCCGGGGTGCTGGTGCCCAGGACGGCCCATTGTGCGGCGTGGCGTGGGGGGGGCTGTCCGCTCGGTACCCGGTGCCCTGCGCTGGGACGCAGTCTCAGCCCCTTGCTGGTCGCTGTGGGTGACCCCTACTGGCCTCTGCCCAGCGGGGGGCTGCCTAAGTCAGGGAGAACCGGCAGACAAGTGGGGGGGGCAGCCTGAGGCTGCTGGGGCTGAGGCGATGGACCTGAAACCACCCTGCCCCGAACCCTGGGATCACCCCACCTCTGGGAGCCAGTGGACCCCTCTGCTCTGTCGGCTGGGGGCAGGGCCGGGGGACCCGATGCCGTCACAAGCGGTACCGGAAGCTCAACACGATCCCCGCGTCTGGGCCCACTGCCCCACTCCCAGGCCCCTCCCCAGGCACGACTGGCAGGGGGGGCTCAGGAGCAGGGAAGCACCAGCCGGCCGGTGGGCTGGGCCGGCAGGAGCAGCCAGGAGCACTTCCCAGCCCTGCATGCGCTCTGGCCGCGCTGCACTTAGTACGTCCCCCTCGCCCTGCCATGGCCGCTCCCAATGACAGGGGCCAGCACCAAGCGCCTGAGGACTTGCTTGAACACGGTGGGCCTCAGTTTCCCTATGCGTGCCTCAGTTTCCCCGCGCCTGGAACCAGAGTGTGAGTGGTGGGAATGAGGGTGACACACTGGGCAAGTCGCTGCTGGCTGTGCAGTTGGGGTGCAGGGCTAGGTGGCTCCCCAGGGCCCCCAGGTACCAGCAGGTCTGGCAGGCCACGCTGTCTGTACCTCATCTGCCATCTGGGTTAGGTCCCGCTTCATGGCGTATGCGTCCTCCCCGTCGGCGTAGTACTTGGGCTCCACCTCACTGATCCTAGGGGGGTGGGGAGCAGGTTACCATGGGGGGCAGGGGGCCAGGCAGACCCTGCCCCGCCCCACCCGCTTCCCCACACTCACTGGAAGTTGAGGGTGTTGGAGTAGAGGTGAAGAGCTGCTCGGTTACTGCAGGAGAAGAAGGGGAGTCAGTAAATGGGGGCACCGAGAGAGATGGGCCAGGGGAGAAGGTGGGGGCCCAGCTGTGCCAAGGCCTGGGGGCAAAGGTGGGACCTGGGGCAGGACTCACAGGGCCAGGGGGCAAAGGCAGCTGGCAAGGGGGAGCCGTGGTGACCAGCACCTGTGGATGGGGATGGAAAAGGGGGAGGCATCTTGGGGGAGAGGAGAGGGGAGGCGGGGAGAGGGGGTGCGGAGGGGGCAGGCCCGGGGGGCGGGGAGAGGGGGCGCGGAGGGGGGGAAGGGGGCGTGGGGGGCTCACCTCTTGCGGACGTGCAGGGAGACGTACTTGGCGTTGAAGTTCTCGATCATGGCGCGGGACGCCTGGTCCATCAGCTTCTGCGCCAGCCCCAGGCGCCGGTGGGAGCGTTTCACAGCCTGGGGGCGAGGAGATAGGGGGTGCCTGACCCCTTCCAACGGCCATGCCCCCCGGCCCGCCCAGCCCCCATTGCCTCAGTCCACCCCCCGCCAGCCCCCCCTCCAGCCTCCCGTGCTGCTCTCAATCTGGCAGCTGCGCGCGGCTCACGCACCAGGGAGGTGATGTGTCCGTGGGGCAGGTCGTCGGGGTCCTCCTCCCTAGAGCGACAGGAGAGGGGTCAGCGACGAGCTGGGGGGCAAGAGTCTGCCCCCTGGCAGGCACACTGGGAAAGGGCAGGGGGTGGGTGCTGAGGGCGGGGAGCCTGGGACTCACATCTTGGCCAGCACGTAGCCCACGATCTTGCCATTCTCGTCCTCAGCGATGTAGGAGAGCTGGGGGAGGGGGGGAGATCAGGACTCGTGGCCCCCTGAGCCAGCCCCCCGCCCCCCCACAGCCCTCCCATCCGGCCCCCATAGCCCCCTTTTCTGGCCCCCGCCACCCAGTCTCCTTACCCTGCCCCCACCCTCCACAGTCCCCTTATCCGGTCCCTGCCCCCCACATCCACCACCGCCTGCCGCAGCCCCCCCATCCAGGCCCCGCCCCCCAGCCCCCACATCCACCACCGCCTCCCGCAGCCCCCCCATCCAGCCCCGCCCCCCGCCCCGCACACCTGCGGCCAGGACAGGCCGTGGTAGAAGTAGTATTTCATCTGGTAGTTCTCGGGCAGGCACAGCAGGTTGCAATGCTGCATGTTGGTCAGGTCCTCGGGCTGCGGGGGGGCGGCGTCAGCGGGGCGGGACCCCCCGCTCCCTCCCCCCGGACCCCCCGCTCCCTCCCGCCGGGGCCCCCCGGACCCCCCGCTCCCTCCCGCCGGGGGCCCCCGGACCCCCCGCTCCCTCCCCCCCCCGGACCCCCCTCCCCTCCCCCCCCCCCCGCTCCCTCCCGCCGGGGGCCCCCGGACCCCCCCCCCCCTCCCTCCCCCCGGACCCCCCGCTCCCTCCCGCCGGGGGCCCCCCCCCCGGACCCCCCCCCGCTCCCTCCCCCCGGACCCCCCGCTCCCTCCCGCCGGGGGCCCCCGGAATCCCCCTCCCCTCCCCCCGGACCCCCCGCTCCCTCCCGCCGGGGGCCCCCGGAATCCCCCTCCCCTCCCCCCGGACCCCCCGCTCCCTCCCGCCGGGGGCCCCCGGAATCCCCCTCCCCCGCCCCCGCCCACCCGCGCGTTCCGAATGTTCATGGCTCCGGCTCCGCAGCTCCCGGCGGCTCCTCGCGGCTTCTGAGCTCGGGGGCGGGGCCCAGGCAGCTCCCACCTCCCCGAGAGGCTCCGGCCAATCCTGAGGCCGGACGTGGGTCACGGGATGTCCATCAGCCAATCCTGATGAGTATCTGGGGTTTAGTCCCGCCCGCGCGTTCCCGGACTCGGCCACTCCTCATTTGGCCGGGCACAGCCAATCCGCTGCAGGATCAGGGTTTTGTCCCGCCCTCCCCACCGGGCCTCAGCCAGTCGCGACGACGTGATTAGGTTCCGCCCATGTCCCATTACCGCCCAATCAGCGGGGACCCACTCATTAACTTCGTCCAATCAGCGCTCGATACTAGGATGGCTCCGCCCAATCCTGTCTCGGTCAATGGCCGCCCGATTGGATACCCTCATACGACCCACCTCCCACCGAACGCACCAATCCCAGTCTCGGAGCTTGGCTCGATCCAACCAATCAGATCGGACAACTTCCTCGAGCCGCCATTCGCCCATCAGTCAGCGACGGACGTTTCTTCCAGCCACTCACCAGCCAACCGTCATCTGCCTGAGAATCCCGCCCATTCATGCCAGCAGCCAATCAGAAGCCGCAGCGCACTAGAGTGACATCGCAGGAGCCCAATCAGAGTAGACTTTGGGCCAAGTTGTAGCTGTGACTGTGCAGCAGCGCGCCAGGCCCGGACTCGAGCCGCGGACAGCCCCGCCCCCCGGGAAGTGTTTTAGCGGCCGGGAAACATCCGGCCCCGCCCCCAGTGCCCCGCCCCCGGCGGTTCCCCAGCCCCGCCCCTCAGTACCCCGGCCCCGCCCCCTCGTGACCCCGCCCCCGCGACTCCCCAGCCCCGCCTCTCAGTACCCCAGCCCCGCCCCCTCCTGACCCCGCCCCCGGCGGCTCCCCAGCCCCGCCTCTCAGTACCCCGGCCCCGCCCCCTCGTGACCCCGCCCCCGCGACTCCCCAGCCCCGCCTCTCAGTACCCCAGCCCCGCCCCCTCCTGACCCCGCCCCCGGCGGCTCCCCAGCCCCGCCTCTCAGTACCCCGGCCCCGCCCCCTCCTGACTCCGCCCCTGGCGGCTCCCCAGCCCCGCCCCTCAGTACCCCGGCCCCGCCCCCTGGTGACCCCGCCCCCGCGACTCCCCAGCCCTGCCTCTCAGTACCCCCGCCCCGCCCCCTCCTGACCCCGCCCCCCGCAACTCCCCAGCCCTGCCTCTCAGTACCCCGGCCCCGCCCCCTGGTGACCCCGCCCCCGCGACTCCCCAGCCCTGCCTCTCAGTACCCCGGCCCCGCCCCCTCCTGACCCCGCCCCCCGCAACTCCCCAGCCCCGCCTCTCAGTACCCCGGCCCCGCCCCCTCGTGACCCCGGCCCCCGCAACTCCCCAGCCCCGCCTCTCAGTACCCCGGCCCCGCCCCCTCCTGACCCCGCCCCCCGCAACTCCCCAGCCCCGCCTCTCAGTACCCCGGCCCCGCCCCCTCCTGACCCCGCCCCCAGCAACTCCCCAGCCCCGCCTCTCAGTACCCCGGCCCCGCCCCCCCGCCCCTCCCCAGCCCCGCCTCTCAGTACCCCGGCCCCCCGCAACTCCCCAGCCCCGCCTCTCAGTACCCCGGCCCCGCCCCCTCCTGACCCCATGCGCAGCCAGGTCCGGACCTTCTGCCTCCAGGCCCTGCAGAGACTCCTCTTTAGTGCAGGTGATCCGGCATGGGGCACCTTGGCCTGCGCCCTCCTCTGCCGCCTCCGAGGGCTCCGATACGACCGGCAGCTCTTCCTCATCCACCCGAGGGGCCTCAGCGGCGCCGGAATTCTACCAGGAGCCCCTCCGGACCCGGCAGCTCTTTTTGGCAACCAGGCCCGTTGTGGCCACCGAGGGAGCAGACCTCGCGGAGCCCCTGCTCCACAATCCAGCCAGTGCGCCGGAGGCTGATCCTGGTGGACTACGCCGGGGGGGACTGGGTGGATCCCCGAGCGCTCGCTCGACGCCTGGGGCTCTCCGCCCTTTGGACCCCCCTGCGCCTACTCCAGGGGGTGGAGGTGGCCTTGCCGCGGCCACTCTCGGCCTCCTACAGAGAGCCCTGCGAGAGGGGACGCCCCGCCCCTCCCTTCCTGCAAAGCCTCCGTCCATTTGTATTGGGCCCCTGTTCCGCGGGCCCCCCCGGCCTCCACACCCCTGGACTCCCAGCCGGCTGCTGTTCCCGGACCGCACCCAGGGAACGGCTGTACACACTCGTGCGCCACACTCTGCATCTCCCACCCTCCAGTGCCCCACCCCCGGCGGCTCCCCAGCCCCGCCCCTCAGTACCTGGGACCCGCCCCCAGCGACCCGCCCCCTCCTGACCCCGCCCCCGGTGGCTCCCCAGCCCCGCCCCCCCTGACCCCGCCCCTGGCAGCTCCCCAGCCCCGCCCCCCCTGACCCCGCCCCTGGCAGCTCCCCAGCCCCGCTTCTCAGTACCCCGGCCCCGCCCCCACTGATCCGCCCCCTCCTGACCCTGCCCCTGACAGCTCCCCAGCCCCGCCCCCCCTGACCCCGCCCCTGGCAGCTCCCCAGCCCCGCTTCTCAGTACCCCGGCCCCGCCCCCACTGATCCGCCCCCTCCTGACCCTGCCCCTGACAGCTCCCCGGCCCCGCCCCCCTGACCCCGCCCCTGGCAGCTCCCCGGCCCCGCCTCTCAGTACCCCAGCCCCGCCCCCACTGATCCGCCCCCTCCTGCCCCTGCCCCTGACAGCTCCCCGGCCCCGCCCCCCCTGACTCCGCCCCTGGCAGCTCCCCGGCCCCGCCTCTCAGTACCCCAGCCCCGCCCCCACTGATCCGCCCCCTCCTGACCCTGCCCCTGACAGCTCCCCGGCCCCGCCCCCCTGACCCCGCCCCTGGCAGCTCCCCGGCCCCGCCTCTCAGTACCCCGGCCCCGCCACCTGCTGACCCCGCCCTCAGCGGCTCCCTGGCCCCGCCCCTCAGTACCCCAGCCCCGCCCCCTCCTGGCCCCGCCCCCGGGCGCGGGGGGGGGGGGCCGCAGTGCATTGACCGCCCACCCTGGGGTCCCTTGGCGGCTGCACTGTTCAATGAGCCGCAATCCAAGGGCCCCGCCCGGGCTCTCCCAGCTGGGGGGGGCCCTTTGACCCGCCCCAGCGCCCCCCCCGACAGGCTCCAGGCTCTTTCTCCCCGGCCCTGCTTTTATTGGGGTGATTGCTCGGGGGCCCCCCCAGGGGTGGAGCCGCCTCGCCCGGGCCTGGCGCGGGGCCGGGGGCGCAGCCGGCGGCCCAGCTCCCCCGAGATGCTGCTGCTGAAGGCCCCGTAAATCCAGGGGTTGGTGCAGCTGTTCAGGCTGGCGACTAACATCAGCAGGGTGAAGGCCGGGCCTGGGGGGGAGGGGGGAGGTCAGCTCCTGCTGCTGCCCCCCCACTCGGCCCCCCCAGCCCTGCCAGTCCCCCCACTGCCACCCGCAGCCCCTGCCCCCAGCCCTGCCCCCCCACTCGGCCCCCCCAGCCCTGCCAGTCCCCCCACTGCCACCCGCAGCCCCTGCCCCCCAGCCCTGCCCCCCCACTCGGCCCCCCCAGCCCTGCCAGTCCCCCCACTGCCACCCGCAGCCCCTGCCCCCAGCCCTGCCCCCCCACTCGGCCCCCCCAGCCCTGCCAGTCCCCCCACTGCCACCCACAGCCCCTGCCCCCCAGCCCTGCCCCCCCACTCGGCCCCCCCAGCCCTGCCAGTCCCCCCACTGCCACCCACAGCCCCTGCCCCCCAGCCCTGCCCCCCACTCGGCCCCCCCAGCCCTGCCAGTCCCCCCACTGCCACCCACAGCCCCTGCCCCCCAGCCCTGCCCCCCACTCGGCCCCCCCAGCCCTGCCAGTCCCCCCACTGCCACCCGCAGCCCCTGCCCCCCAGCCCTGCCCCCCCACTCGGCCCCCCCAGCCCTGCCAGTCCCCCCACTGCCACCCGCAGCCCCTGCCCCCAGCCCTGCCCCCCCACTCGGCCCCCCCAGCCCTGCCAGTCCCCCCACTGCCACCCGCAGCCCCTGCCCCCCAGCCCTGCCCTCCCCACTTGGCCCCCCCAGCCCTGTCAGTCTCCCCCACTGTCACCCGCAGCCCCTGCCCCCCAGCCCTGCCCCCCACTCGGCCCCCCCAGCCCTGCCAGTCCCCCCACTGCCACCCGCAGCCCCTGCCCCCAGCCCTGCCCCCCCACTCAGCCCCCCCAGCCCTGTCAGTCTCCCCCACTGCCACCCGCAGCCCCTGCCCCCCAGCCCTGCCCCCCACTCGGCCCCCCCAGCCCTGCCAGTCCCCCCCACTGCCACCCGCAGCCCCTGCCCCCAGCCCTGCCCCCCCACTCAGCCCCCCCAGCCCTGTCAGTCTCCCCCACTGCCACCCGCAGCCCCTACCCCCCAACCCTGCCCCTCCACTCAGCCCCCCCCAGCCCTGCCAGTCCCCCCACTGCCACCCGCAGCCCCTACCCCCAACCCTGCCCCTCCACTTGGCCCCCCAGCCCTGTCAGTCCCCCCACTGCCACCCGCAGCCCCTGCCCCCCACTCAGCCCCCCAGCCCTGCCAGTCCCCCTCACTCCCACCCGCAGCCCCTGCCCCCCAGCCCTGCCCCCCACTCAGCCCCCCACTCAGGCCCCCCAGCCCCGCTCACTCCCACCCGCAGCCCCTACCCCCCAGCCCTGCTGGTCCCCCTCACTTGGCCCCCCCAGTCCCTGCCCCCCAGCCCTGCCGGTGACCCCCACTCTAACCCACAGCCCCTGCCCCCCAGCCCTGCCGGTGACCCCCACTCTAACCCACAGCCCCTGCCCCCCCAGCCCTGCCGGTGCCTCTCCCAACCTGCCTGGGGTGTGTGTGGGGAGGGATCTCACCTTCCACAGGTGCCTGGGGGTCCCAGACGGCCCAGAGCTGGACGCAGAAGTAGGGGGCCCAGCAGAGCACGTAGACAAGCACAACCACCAGCGTCATGCGCAGTGTCTTGGCCACAGCCGCTGACACCCCCCTGCCCGGGGGGCCCCGCCGCAGGCTCCTGGCCACCTCCCGGAAGATGAGGGCCTGGCAGGTGGCGATGAAGAGGGTGGGCAGGGCGAAGACCATCAGGGTGACCCAGGTGACGTAGGCGCGGGCGCCCCAGGGCTCGGCAAAGGTGGCCCAGCAGTCGCTGACGCCCTCGGGCAGCTGCACCTTGGAGAAGATGAGGAGCTGGGGCAGGCTGAGGAGCAGGGCCGATCCCCATGCTGCCACCAGCGGTGCCTTCCAGCTGACCGGGCCCCGCCGGAAGGCCATGGCGGGCCGGCAGATGGCCCGGTGCCTGTCGTAGGTCATGGCCAGGATGACGTAGGAGGAGGCGAACATGGCCACCACCTGCAGGTACTTGATGGCCCGGCACAGGGCGTCGGGGCCCAGGAACCGGTCCGTGACATCCCACAGCAGCTGGGGCAGCACCTGGAAGAGGGCCACGCCCAGGTCGGCCAGGCAGAGGTGACGCATGAAGTGGTGCATGGGGGCGGCGCGGGCCCGGCGCCGGCCCAGCACGCCCAGCAGCAGCCCGTTGCTCAGCGTGGCCAGCAGGAAGATGATGCTCAGGACGGCCACTTCAGCGACGGCCAGGGCCGGCTCCCGGGCGCCTGGGAGGGACGCGTTGGGAGCCAGGGAGCTGTTGGGCATGGTGGGCTGCAGGGAGAGGGCGGGCGTCACGATGCGGAGCAGCTCTGCGCTATGGCTGGGTGACGCAGGGCGCCGCGATGCGCCCTGCCACGCTGCAACACGCCCTGCCACGCTGCAACGCGCCCTGCCACGCAGCAACACGCGCTGCAACACGCCCTGCCACGCTGCAACACGCCCTGCCACGCTGCAACACGCCCTGCCACGCAGCAACACGCGCCGCAACACGCCCTGCCACGCTGCAACACGCCCTGCCATGCAGCAACACGCGCTGCAACATGCCCTGCCACGCTGCAACACGCCCTGCCACGCTGCAACACGCGCTGCAACATGCCCTGCCACACTGCAACACGCCCTGCCACGCTGCAACACGCCCTGCCACGCTGCAACACACCCTGCCACACTGCAACACGCCCTGCCACGCTGCAACACACCCTGCCACGCTGCAACACGCGCTGCAACATGCCCTGCCACACTGCAACACGCCCTGCCACACTGCAACACGCCCTGCCATGCAGCAACACGCACTGCAACACGCCCTGCCACGGTGCAACACGCCCTGCCACGCTGCAACACGCGCTGCAACATGCCCTGCCACACTGCAACACGCCCTGCCACGCTGCAACACGCCCTGCCACGCTGCAACACACCCTGCCACACTGCAACACGCCCTGCCACGCTGCAACACACCCTGCCACGCTGCAACACGCGCTGCAACATGCCCTGCCACACTGCAACACGCCCTGCCACGCTGCAACACGCCCTGCCACACTGCAACACGCCCTGCCACACTGCAACACACCCTGCCACGCTGCAACACGCCCTGCCACACTGCAACACGCCCTGCCACGCTGCAACACGCCCTGCCACGCTGCAACACACCCTGCCACACTGCAACACGCCCTGCCACGCTGCAACACACCCTGCCACACTGCAACACGCCCTGCCACGCTGCAACACGCCCTGCCACACTGCAACACACCCTGCCACACTGCAACACGCCCTGCCACGCTGCAACACGCCCTGCCATGCTGCAACACGCCCTGCCACGCTGCAATACACCCTGCCACACTGCAACACGCCCTGCCACGCTGCAACACGCCCTGCCACGCTGCAATACGCACTGCAACACTGCAACACTCACTGTGACGCACTGCCACACTGCACCGTGTGCTGCAACACGCATGGCAACACAGCTCCGCGAGCAGCACAGCCCCGAGGGCACACACAAGGAACGGCCCAGTGGGACAGCTGGGCAGACCCACACAGCATTGTGAGTCAAGCTGTGCGCTGCAGAGCAGCCAGGCGAACAACACAACTGTGCACGGCTCGGGGACGCCCTGGCAACACACCGCAAAAAGGGCCGAGTGCACACGCAGGACCCCAGCCCTCGCCCCCCTTCACACAGGGAAACTGAGGCACAGGACGGGCAGTGCTTGGCCGCGGCAGGGACTGCAGCACACATCAGGAGCACAAGGCACCTCAAGTTGGGGTGCACGGGAAAGTAGCCCCGGCTCCCAGGGCAGGCCATGTGCTGGCCCTGGCTCCTCACCCCCCCCAGGGGCCTGCCAATCACCTGGGGCCTGGGAGGTCCCGGCTCCTGGGGGGGACACTGGGGAACCATGGCGTTCACCCCTGGGCAGGCCGCAGCCCCCCCCCTTTCCATGGGGAAGCTGAGGCACAGGAAGGGCAAATACTTTGGCCACAGTCAACCAGCCTGGGACAGAACCCAGGAGTCTGAGCTCTGCCCCCTGGGTTTCTTGGCTCCCCACCCAGCCCTGCAGCCCCTCGGCCTCTGCCTCCCACTCTGCGGAGACTCCTGGTTCCGGGAGGCGGCAGGGCTTGAGTTCTCTCCCGGCTGGGGGCGGGTAGTGGGGTCTAGTGGTTAGAGCGGTGGGGGGAGCCGGACTCCTGGGGTCTCTCCCGGCTGGGGGCGGGCAGTGGGGTCTAGTGGTTAGAGCCGTGGGGGGAGCCGGACTCCTGGGGTCTCTCCCGGCTGGGGGCGGGCAGTGGGGTCTAGTGGTTAGAGCGGTGGGGGGAGCCGGACTCCTGGGGTCTCTCCCGGCTGGGGGCGGGCAGTGGGGTCTAGTGGTTAGAGCGGTGGGGGGAGCCGGACTCCTGGGGTCTCTCCCGGCTGGGGGCGGGCAGTGGGGTCTAGTGGTTAGAGCGGTGGGGGGAGCCGGACGCCCGGGGTCTCTCCCGGCTGGGGGCGGGCAGTGGGGTCTAGTGGTTAGAGCGGTGGGGGGAGCCGGACGCCCGGGGTCTCTCCCGGCTGGGGGCGGGCAGTGGGGTCTAGTGGTTAGGGCGGTGGGGGGAGCCGGACGCCCGGGGTCTCTCCCGGCTGGGGGCGGGCAGTGGGGTCTAGTGGTTAGAGCGGTGGGGGGAGCCGGACTCCTGGGGTCTCTCCCGGCTGGGGGCGGGCAGTGGGGTCTAGTGGTTAGAGCGGTGGGGGGAGCCGGACGCCCGGGGTCTCTCCCGGCTGGGGGCGGGCAGTGGGGTCTAGTGGTTAGAGCGGTGGGGGGAGCCGGACTCCTGGGGTCTCTCCCGGCTGGGGGCGGGCAGTGGGGGTCTAGTGGTTAGAGCGGTGGGGGGAGCCGGACGCCCGGGGTCTCTCCCGGCTGGGGGCGGGCAGTGGGGTCTAGTGGTTAGAGCGGTGGGGGGAGCCGGACGCCCGGGGTCTCTCCCGGCTGGGGGCGGGCAGTGGGGTCTAGTGGTTAGGGCGGTGGGGGGAGCCGGACGCCCGGGGTCTCTCCCGGCTGGGGGCGGGCAGTGGGGTCTAGTGGTTAGAGCGGTGGGGGGAGCCGGACTCCTGGGGTCTCTCCCGGCTGGGGGCGGGCAGTGGGGTCTAGTGGTTAGAGCGGTGGGGGGAGCCGGACGCCCGGGGTCTCTCCCGGCTGGGGGCGGGCAGTGGGGTCTAGTGGTTAGGGCGGTGGGGGGAGCCGGACGCCCGGGGTCTCTCCCGGCTGGGGGCGGGCAGTGAGGTCTAGTGGTTAGAGCGGTGGGGGGAGCCGGACTCCTGGGGTCTCTCCCGGCTGGGGGCGGGCAGTGGGGTCTAGTGGTTAGAGCGGTGGGGGGAGCCGGACGCCCGGGGTCTCTCCCGGCTGGGGGCGGGCAGTGGGGTCTAGTGGTTAGGGCGGTGGGGGGAGCCGGACGCCCGGGGTCTCTCCCGGCTGGGGGCGGGCAGTGAGGTCTAGTGGTTAGAGCGGTGGGGGGAGCCGGACTCCTGGGGTCTCTCCCGGCTGGGAGCGGGCAGTGGGGTCTAGTGGTTAGAGCGGTGGGGGGAGCCGGACTCCTGGGGTCTCTCCCGGCTGGGGGCGGGCAGTGGGGTCTAGTGGTTAGAGCGGTGGGGGGAGCCGGACGCCCGGGGTCTCTCCCGGCTGGGGGCGGGCAGTGGGGTCTAGTGGTTAGGGCGGTGGGGGGAGCCGGACGCCCGGGGTCTCTCCCGGCTGGGGGCGGGCAGTGAGGTCTAGTGGTTAGAGCGGTGGGGGGAGCCGGACTCCTGGGGTCTCTCCCGGCTGGGAGCGGGCAGTGCGGTCTAGTGGTTAGAGCGGTGGGGGGAGCCGGACGCCCGGGGTGTCTCCCGGCTGGGGGCGGGCAGTGGGGTCTAGTGGTTAGAGCGGTGGGGGGAGCCGGACTCCTGGGGTCTCTCCCGGCTGGGGGCGGGCAGTGGGGTCTAGTGGTTAGAGCGGTGGGGGGAGCCGGACGCCCGGGGTCTCTCCCGGCTGGGGGCGGGCAGTGGGGTCTAGTGGTTAGGGCGGTGGGGGGAGCCGGACGCCCGGGGTCTCTCCCGGCTGGGGGCGGGCAGTGAGGTCTAGTGGTTAGAGCGGTGGGGGGAGCCGGACTCCTGGGGTCTCTCCCGGCTGGGAGCGGGCAGTGGGGTCTAGTGGTTAGAGCGGTGGGGGGAGCCGGACGCCCGGGGTGTCTCCCGGCTGGGGGCGGGCAGTGGGGTCTAGTGGTTAGAGCGGTGGGGGGAGCCGGACTCCTGGGGTCTCTCCCGGCTGGGGGCGGGCAGTGGGGTCTAGTGGTTAGAGCGGTGGGGGGAGCCGGACGCCCGGGGTCTCTCCCGGCTGGGGGCGGGCAGTGGGGTCTAGTGGTTAGAGCGGTGGGGGGAGCCGGACTCCTGGGGTCTCTCCCGGCTGGGGGCGGGCAGTGGGGTCTAGTGGTTAGAGCGGTGGGGGGAGCCGGACGCCCGGGGTCTCTCCCGGCTGGGGGCGGGCAGTGGGGTCTAGTGGTTAGAGCGGTGGGGGGAGCCGGACTCCTGGGGTCTCTCCCGGCTGGGGGCGGGCAGTGGGGTCTAGTGGTTAGAGCGGTGGGGGGAGCCGGACGCCCGGGGTGTCTCCCGGCTGGGGGCGGGCAGTGGGGTCTAGTGGTTAGAGCGGTGGGGGGAGCCGGACTCCTGGGGTCTCTCCCGGCTGGGGGCGGGCAGTGGGGTCTAGTGGTTAGAGCGGTGGGGGGAGCCGGACGCCCGGGGTCTCTCCCGGCTGGGGGCGGGCAGTGGGGTCTAGTGGTTAGAGCGGTGGGGGGAGCCGGACTCCTGGGGTCTCTCCCGGCTGGGGGCGGGCAGTGGGGTCTAGTGGTTAGGGCGGTGGGGGGAGCCGGACGCCCGGGGTGTCTCTATGGGGAGGGGCCGCACCTACCTTCTCACAGAGGGTCTGGGACCCCCCTGCCCGCTGGCCTGGCTCTTTCCGTAGCCCCCCCCTTTCCTGGAGAGAGGGCAGCTCCCGGCCGAGGTTGCGGCTGGGGAGGGGAGGGGCAGAGTGGGGGCGGGGCAGGTCCCCGGCTGGACCCCCCCCCCGAAGGCAGGTCCCTGGAGCCCGGCCAGCAGACAGAACGACCCCCCCCGGGCGGTGGCTGGTGGTCACTGCCCGCCCCCCTCCCCGAGCCGGAGGGAGCCCAGGAGCCCGGCTCCCAGCCCCCCCTTTGCCCCCCCGGAGACGTGGGGCGTTTGCAACCCCCCCGCAGGAATTCAGCCCCCCCCCGCACCCTGTGCGTCAGACAACGCCTCATTAGTCCGGCCTGCGGGGCCGATGCTATCGGGCCGGTCCGGGGGGGGGGGGGGGGGGGCTGCAGCAGGCCAGGGAGAGGGGGGTTGGGGGGGGCTGGTATTTCCTGACCTGAGCAGCAGGAATTGACATACAACCCCTCCCCCCCGCCCACAGCTAATTTTTGGACTCCCACCAAATCCGGCCCCCCCCCCCACACCCCGCCCGTGCCTGGGGGGGTCGGGCACTTCACGGGCCTGAGCTGGTGACGTGGGAGGCGGGTTATTACTGTAGGGTCGCTGAGGTGACCCCCACATGGGGGCACAAGCCTGAATTCATGAGATGCTCCCCCGCGGTGGGGGGAGCCGGACTCCTGGGGTCTCTCCCGGCTGGGGGCGGGCAGTGGGGTCTAGTGGTTAGAGCGGTGGGGGGAGCCGGACGCCCGGGGTCTCTCCCGGCTGGGGGCGGGCAGTGGGGTCTAGTGGTTAGAGCGGTGGGGGGAGCCGGACGCCTGGGGTCTCTCCCGGCTGGGGGCGGGCAGTGGGGTCTAGTGGTTAGAGCGGTGGGGGGAGCCGGACTCCTGGGGTCTCTCCCGGCTGGGGGCGGGCAGTGGGGTCTAGTAGTTAGAGCGGTGGGGGGAGCCGGACTCCCGGGGTCTCTCCCGGCTGGGGGCGGGCAGTGGGGGTCTAGTGGTTAGAGCGGTGGGGGGAGCCGGACGCCCGGGGTCTCTCCCGGCTGGGGGCGGGCAGTGGGGTCTAGTGGTTAGAGCGGTGGGGGGAGCCGGACTCCTGGGGTCTCTCCCGGCTGGGGGCGGGCAGTGGGGTCTAGTGGTTAGAGCGGTGGGGGGAGCCGGACGCCCGGGGTCTCTCCCGGCTGGGGGCGGGCAGTGGGGTCTAGTGGTTAGAGCGGTGGGGGGAGCCGGACTCCTGGGGTCTCTCCCGGCTGGGGGCGGGCAGTGGGGTCTAGTGGTTAGAGCGGTGGGGGGAGCCGGACTCCTGGGGTCTCTCCCGGCTGGGAGCGCCCCTGTGAGCCTGGGCGGCCGGGAAGCGACGGGGGCTGGGGAGATGAGACTGTGAGGAAAGGGGAGTTTGGGGGTTCGGGGGGCTGCATGCAGGGGAGGCTAAGGGGGCGCTTTGGGGGGCTGCATGGGGGGTGGGGAAGTGGGGAGTTTGGGGGTTCGGGGGGCTGCATGAGGGGGGTGGGGAAGTGGGGAGTTTGGAGGTTTGGGGGGCTGCATGCGGGGGGTGGGGAAGTGGGGAGTTTGGGGGTTCGGGGGGCTGCATGCAGGGGAGGCTAAGGGGGCGATTTGGGGGTTCGGGGGGCTGCATGCAGGGGAGGCTAAGGGGGCGCTGTGGGGGTTCGGGGGGCTGCATGCAGGGGAGGCTAAGGGGGCGATTTGGGGGTTCGGGGGGCTGCATGCAGGGGAGGCTAAGGGGGCGCTGTGGGGGTTCGGGGGGCTGCATGCAGGGGAGGCTAAGGGGGCGCTTTGGGGGTTCGGGGGGCTGCATGCAGGGGAGGCTAAGGGGGCGCTTTGGGGGTTCAGGGGGCTGCATGCAGGGGAGGCTAAGGGGGCGATTTGGGGGTTCGGGGGGCTGCATGCAGGGGAGGCTAAGGGGGCGATTTGGGGGTTCAGGGGGCTGCATGCAGGGGAGGCTAAGGGGGCGCTTTGGGGGTTCGGGGGGCTGCATGCAGGGGAGGCTAAGGGGGCGATTTGGGGGTTCGGGGGGCTGCATGCAGGGGAGGCTAAGGGGGCGCTTTGGGGGTTCGGGGGGCTGCATGCAGGGGAGGCTAAGGGGGCGCTTTGGGGGTTCGGGGGGCTGCATGCAGGGGAGGCTAAGGGGGCGATTTGGGGGTTCGGGGGGCTGCATGCAGGGGAGGCTAAGGGGGCGATTTGGGGGTTCAGGGGGCTGCATGCAGGGGAGGCTAAGGGGGCGCTTTGGGGGTTCGGGGGGCTGCATGCAGGGGAGGCTAAGGGGGCGCTTTGGGGGTTCAGGGGGCTGCATGCAGGGGAGGCTAAGGGGGCGATTTGGGGGTTCGGGGGGCTGCATGCAGGGGAGGCTAAGGGGGCGCTTTGGGGGTTCAGGGGGCTGCATGCAGGGGAGGCTAAGGGGGCGATTTGGGGGTTCGGGGGGCTGCATGCAGGGGAGGCTAAGGGGGCGCTTTGGGGGTTTGGGGGGCTGCATGCGGGGGGTGGGGAAGTGGGGAGTTTGGGGGTTCACGGGGCTGCATGCAGGGGAGGCTAAGGGGGCGCTTTGGGGGTTCGGGGGGCTGCATGCAGGGGAGGCTAAGGGGGCGCTGTGGGGGTTCGGGGGGCTGCATGCAGGGGAGGCTAAGGGGGCGCTGTGGGGGTTCGGGGGGCTGCATGCAGGGGAGGCTAAGGGGGCGCTGTGGGGGTTCGGGGGGCTGCATGCAGGGGAGGCTAAGGGGGCGATTTGGGGGTTCGGGGGGCTGCATGCAGGGGAGGCTAAGGGGGCGATTTGGGGGTTCGGGGGGCTGCATGCAGGGGAGGCTAAGGGGGCGCTGTGGGGGTTCGGGGGGCTGCATGCAGGGGAGGCTAAGGGGGCGCTTTGGGGGTTCAGGGGGCTGCATGCAGGGGAGGCTAAGGGGGCGCTTTGGGGGTTCAGGGGGCTGCATGCGGGGGAGGCTAAGGGGGCGCTGTGGGGGTTCGGGGGGCTGCATGCAGGGGAGGCTAAGGGGGCGCTTTGGGGGGCTGCATGCGGGGGGTGGGGAAGTGGGGAGCTTGGGGGTTCGGGGGGCTGCACACAGGGGAGGCTAAGGGGGCGCTTTGGGGGGCTGCATGCGGGGGGTGGGGAAGTGGGGAGTTTGGGGGTTCAGGGGGCTGCACACAGGGGGTCTCAGTGCCCGGCTGTTCCTGGTCAGTGTGACAAGGGGGGGATCTATCCTGCAGAGAACAGCCCAGAACGGGACCCGGCGTCTGGTGCCCCGGCCCCGCTGGGAGGACACGGCCGGCTCCGGCCAGACGCCAGACAAGGGGGCGCCCAGCCCAGCGAGAGGAGGGGAGAAGAGGGGCCCAGGCGACCCCCTTAGCTGCAGAGACGCTGGGGGGGGGCTGCAGGGGACACGCGGACGTGGGGGGCCGGGGCGACTGGCCCCATAACCCCTCCTGCTGGGCGCCGGCCGGGAGCCGCTCTGGGCTGAGCAGGGGGGGACCCCGGGGGGCTCACGGCGGAGGAGCCGGCTGGAGGCCCGGAGAGGCGCCGTCCCAGAAGGGGGGCGGACCCCCCAGGTGGCAGTGGGGCCCCAGAGAGGATTGCGGCGCTGGAGGGGCTCCCTGGGGGGGGTCCTGCCTGGGAGAGACCGGCCGAGCCTGAACAGGACCTGTGAGCCGGGGGGGGGGGGGGAGACGGGACTTGTGACCCGGGGGGACTGGAGAGACGGGACCCTGTGACCCGGGGGGGGCTGGGGAGACGGGACCTTGTGACCCAGGGGGGACTGGAGAGACGGGACCCTGTGACCCGGGGGGGGGGACTGGGGAGACGGGACCCTGTGACCCGGGGGGACTGGGGAGACGGGACCCTGTGACCCGGGGGGGGGGACTGGGGAGACGGGACCCTGTGACCCGGGGGGGGGACTGGAGAGACGGGACCCTGTGACCCGGGGGGGGGGACTGGGGAGACGGGACCCTGTGACCCGGGGGGGGGACTGGAGAGACGGGACCCTGTGACCCGGGGGGGGGCTGGGGGGGGGACCTTGTGACCCCGGGGGGACTGGAGAGACGGGACCCTGTGACCCGGGGGGGGGACTGGGGAGACGGGACCCTGTGACCCGGGGGGGGGGACTGGGGAGACGGGACCCTGTGACCCGGGGGGGGGACTGGAGAGACGGGACCCTGTGACCCGGGGGGGGGGACTGGGGAGACGGGACCCTGTGACCCGGGGGGGGGGACTGGGGAGACGGGACCTTGTGACCCGGGGGGGGGACTGGAGAGACGGGACCCTGTGACCCGGGGGGGGGGCTGGGGAGACGGGACCTTGTGACCCGGGGGGGGGACTGGAGAGACGGGACCCTGTGACCCGGGGGGGGGGACTGGGGAGACGGGACCCTGTGACCCGGGGGGGGGGACTGGGGAGACGGGACCCTGTGACCCGGGGGGGGACTGGAGAGACGGGACCCTGTGACCCGGGGGGGGGGGGACTGGGGAGACGGGACCCTGTGACCCGGGGGGGACTGGGGAGACGGGACCCTGTGACCCGGGGGGGGGACTGGAGAGACGGGACCCTGTGACCCGGGGGGGGGGGACTGGGGAGACGGGACCTTGTGACCCGACTGGAGAGACGGGACCCTGTGACCCGGGGGGGGGGGGGACTGGGGAGACGGGACCCTGTGACCCGGGGGGGGGACTGGAGAGACGGGACCCTGTGACCCGGGGGGGGGGACTGGGGAGACGGGACCCTGTGACCCGGGGGGGGGGACTGGGGAGACGGGACCCTGTGACCCGGGGGGGGGACTGGAGAGACGGGACCCTGTGACCCGGGGGGGGGGACTGGGGAGACGGGACCCTGTGACCCGGGGGGGGACTGGAGAGACGGGACCCTGTGACCCGGGGGGGGGGCTGGGGAGACGGTACCTTGTGACCCGGGGGGACTGGAGAGACGGGACCCTGTGACCCGGGGGGGGGACTGGGGAGACGGGACCCTGTGACCCGCGGGGGGGGGGGACTGGAGAGACGGGACCCTGTGACCCGGGGGGGGGGGGGCTGGGGAGACGGGACCCTGTGACCCGAGGTGGGGGGGGGGGCTCGGGAGACGGGACCTTGTGACCCGGGGGGGACTGGGGAGACGGGACCCTGTGACCCGGGGGGGGGGGCTCGGGAGACGGGACCTTGTGACCCGGGGGGACTGGGGAGACGGGACCCTGTGACCCGCGGGGGGGCTGGAGAGACGGGACCCTGTGACCCGGGGGGGGGGCTGGGGAGACGGGACCTTGTGACCCGGGGGGGACTGGAGAGACGGGACCCTGTGACCCGGGGGGGGGGACTGGGGAGACGGGACCCTGTGACCCGGGGGGGGGGACTGGGGAGACGGGACCCTGTGACCCGGGGGGACTGGGGAGACGGGACCCTGTGACCCGGGGGGGGGACTGGAGAGACGGGACCCTGTGACCCGGGGGGGGGGACTGGGGAGACGGGACCCTGTGACCCGGGGGGGGGGACTGGGGAGACGGGACCCTGTGACCCGGGGGGGGGGACTGGAGAGACGGGACCCTGTGACCCGGGGGGGGGGGACTGGGGAGACGGGACCTTGTGACCCGGGGGGAGGACTGGGGAGACGGGACCCTGTGACCCGGGGGGGGGACTGGAGAGACGGGACCCTGTGACCCGGGGGGGGGGGGACTGGGGAGACGGGACCTTGTGACCCGGGGGGGGGACTGGAGAGACGGGACCCTGTGACCCGGGGGGGGGGGGACTGGGGAGACGGGACCCTGTGACCCGGGGGGGGGACTGGAGAGACGGGACCCTGTGACCCGGGGGGGGGGACTGGGGAGACGGGACCCTGTGACCCGGGGGGGGGACTGGGGAGACGGGACCCTGTGACCCGGGGGGGGGACTGGAGAGACGGGACCCTGTGACCCGGGGGGGGGGACTGGGGAGACGGGACCCTGTGACCCGGGGGGGGACTGGAGAGACGGGACCCTGTGACCCGGGGGGGGGCTGGGGAGACGGTACCTTGTGACCCAGGGGGACTGGAGAGACGGGACCCTGTGACCCGGGGGGGGGACTGGGGAGACGGGACCCTGTGACCCGCGGGGGGGGGGGGACTGGAGAGACGGGACCCTGTGACCCGGGGGGGGGGGCTGGGGAGACGGGACCCTGTGACCCGAGGTGGGGGGGGGGGCTCGGGAGACGGGACCTTGTGACCCGGGGGGACTGGGGAGACGGGACCCTGTGACCCGGGGGGGGGGCTCGGGAGACGGGACCTTGTGACCCGGGGGGACTGGGGAGACGGGACCCTGTGACCCGCGGGGGGGGGACTGGAGAGACGGGACCCTGTGACCCGGGGGGGGGATGGGGAGACGGGACCCTGTGACCCGAGGTGGGGGGGGCTCGGGAGACGGGACCTTGTGACCGGGGGGGGGGGACTGGGGAGACGGGACCCTGTGAACCGGGGGGGGGGCTCGGGAGACGGGACCCTGTGACCCGAGGTGGGGGGGGGCTCGGGAGACGGGACCTTGTGACCCGGGGGGGGGGACTGGAGAGACGGGACCCTGTGACGGGCGGGGGGTGGCTGGAGAGACGGAACCCTGTGACCCGGGGGGTGCTCGGGAGACGGGACCCTGTGACCCGGGGGGGGCTCGGGAGACGGGACCCTGTGACCCGGGGGGTGGCTGGAGAGACGGGACCCTGTGACTGGAGGGGCCCGGGGGGGGGGATCCGGGAGACGGGACCCTGTGACCCGGGGGGGGCTCGGGAGACGGGACCCTGTGACCCGGGAGACGGGACCCTGTGACCCGGGGGGGGCTCGGGAGACGGGACCCTGTGACCCGGGGGGTGGCTGGAGAGACGGGACCCTGTGACGGGCGGGGGTGGCTGGAGAGACGTGACCCGGGGGGGGGGGGGGGCTCGGGAGACGGGACCCTGTGACCCGGGGGGGGGGGCTCGGGAGACGGGACCCTGTGACCCGGGAGACGGGACCTTGTGACGGGCGGGGGTGGCTGGAGAGACGTGACCCGGGGGGGGTGGCTGGAGAGACGTGACCCGGGGGGGGGGGGGGCTCGGGAGACGGGACCCTGTGACCCGGGGGGGGGGGGGCTCGGGAGACGGGACCCTGTGACCCGGGAGACGGGACCTTGTGACGGGCGGGGGTGGCTGGAGAGACGTGACCCGGGGGGGGGGGCTCGGGAGACGGGACCCTGTGACCCGGGGGGGGCTCGGGAGACGGGACCCTGTGACCCGGGAGACGGGACCCTGTGACCCGGGGGGGGCTCGGGAGACGGGACCCTGTGACCCGGGAGACGGGACCCTGTGACCCGGGGGGGGCTCGGGAGACGGGACCCTGTGACCCGGGGGGTGGCTGGAGAGACGGGACCCTGTGACGGGCGGGGGTGGCTGGAGAGACGTGACCCGGGGGGGGGGGCTCGGGAGACGGGACCCTGTGACCCGGGGGGGGGGGGCTCGGGAGACGGGACCCTGTGACCCGGGGGGTGGCTGGAGAGACGGGACCCTGTGACGGGGGGGGGCCCTGCCGGGAGCTCGCGGAGAGAAAAGGCGGGAGGCAGCGCCCCAAAGGGTACAAAGGCTGCACTTTATTCACCCCTAGGCCCGGGACCCAGCGTCCGGCAGACCCTGCCCCCCCCCCGTGGGGGGCCAGTGCGCAGATGGGACGCGACACAAGGAATCAGGGGGGCAGTGTATTGCAGCTTCGGGGGGCTGGTGGTGCGGGGGGGTTGGGCCATTGGTGGGGTCAGGTAAGGTATGTGGGGGTGCTCGGGGAAACAGGGGGCTGCGAGAGTGTGGGCGTCTCTCAGGGGCGCTTTGGGGGAGTTCAGGGATTTGGGGGCCAGGGGGATGCGGGGTGCTGTGGAGGCAGTTCAGGGGCTGTGTGGGGGAGTTCAGGGATTTGGGGGTCGGGGGGATGCGGGGGCGCTCAGGGGCGCCGTGGGGGAGTTCAGGGATGTGGGGGCCAGGGGGATGCGGGGGCATTGGGGGAGTTCGGGGATGTGGGGGTCAAGGGGATGTGGGGGCGCTCGAGGGCGCCGTGGGGAAGGTCAGGGATGCGGGGGTCAGGAGGATGCGGGGGCGCTCAGGGGCTCCATGGGGGAGATCGGAGATGTGGGGGTCAGGGGAATGTGGGGGCGCTCAGGGGCGCCGTGGGGGAGTTCGGGGATGTGGGGGCCAGGAGGATGCGGGGGCGCTCAAGGCCGCCGTGGGGGAGTTCGGGGATGTGGGAGTCAGGGGGATGTGGGGGCGCTCAGGGGCGCCGTGGGGGAGTTCGGGGATGTGGGGGCCAGGAGGATGTGGGGGTCAAGGGGATGCGGGGGCGCTCAAGGCCGCCGTGGGGGAGTTCGGGGATGTGGGGGTCAGGGGGATGCGGGGGCGCTCAGGGGCGCCGTGGGGGAGTTCGGGGATGTGGGGGTCAGGGGGATGTGGGGGCCAGGGGGATGCGGGGGCGCTCAAGGGCGCTGTGGGGGAGTTCGGGGATGTGTGGGCCAGGGGGATGTGGGGGTCAGGGGGATGCGGGTGAGCTCAAGGGCGCCGTGGGGGAGTTCGGGGATGTGGGGGCCAGGGGGATGTGGGGGTCAGGGGGATGCGGGGGCGCTCATGGGCGCCGTGGGGGAGTTCGGGGATGTGGGGGTCAGGGGGATGTGGGGGCGCTCAGGGGCGCCGTGGGGGAGTTCGGGGATGTGGGAGTCAGGGGGATGTGGGGGCCAGGGGGATGCGGGGGCCAGGGGGATGCGGGGGCCAGGGGGTGGGGGCGCTCATGGGCGCCGTGGGGGAGTTCGGGGATGTGGGGGCAGGGGGATGTGGGAGTCAGGGGGATGCAGGGGCGCTCATGGGCGCCGTGGGGGAGTTCGGGGATGTGGGGGTCAGGGGGATGCGGGGGCGCTCAGGGGCGCCGTGTGGGAGTTCGGGGATGTGGGGGTCAGAGGGGTGCGGGGGCGCTCAGGGGCGCCGTGGGGGAGTTCGGGGATGTGGGGGTCAGAGGGGTGCGGGGGCGCTCAGGGGCGCCGTGGGGGAGTTCGGGGATGTGGGGGCCAGGGGGATGCGGGGGCCAGGGAGATGCGGGGCCGCTCAGGGGGGGAGTTCGGGGATGTGGGGGTCAGAGGGATGCGGGGGCGCTCAGGGGCGCCGTGGGGGAGTTCGGGGATGTGGGGGTCAGAGGGGTGCGGGGACGCTCAGGGGCGCCGTGGGGGAGTTCGGGGATGTGGGGGTCAGAGGGGTGCGGGGGCGCTCAGGGGCGCCGTGGGGGAGTTCGGGGATGCGGGGGGGGGGGGTCGGGGGATGTGGGGGTCAGGGGAATGTGGGGGCGCTCAGGGGCGCCGTGGGGGAGTTCGGGGATGTGGGGGTCAGAGGGGTGCGGGGGCGCTCAGGGGCGCCGTGGGGGAGTTCGGGGATGGGGGGGTCAGAGGGATGCGGGGGCGCTCAGGGGCGCCGTGGGGGAGTTCGGGGATGCGGGGGCCAGGGGGATGCGGGGGCGCTCAGGGGCGCCGTGGGGGAGTTCGGGGATGTGGGGGCCAGGGGGATGCGGGGGCCAGGGAGATGCGGGGCCGCTCAGGGGGGGAGTTCGAGGGGCGCTCGGGCGGCTCACGGGACTCAGACAAACGCTACAAAGGGACCAGCCACGGACACGACACGAAAAGCCGCCCGGGCGCTGGGTCCTCGTGCGCTCGGTGCAGCCCGGCCCAGTGTCCTTGTGCTCCCCCCGTGGCCCCGAGCCCGGGCCCCACCACGCCGGGTCCGGAGCAGCAGCGGCCCCCGGGCGCTCACACGGTGGTGACCGAGAGCAGCGGGTTGTAGACGCGGCGCCCGTCGGCCGAGCGGGCCCCGTGCGCCAGCATCTCCTGGATCGTCATCCAGTTGTCCAGGATGCGGCGGCTCCGCTTCTTCAGGCTCTTGCGGTGGCTCAGGGCCAGGATGCTGAGCTCGCCGGCGCCCCCGCCGGCCCCGCCCGCCTCCCGCTGCCCGTCCAGCCGGCTCTGCAGCATGAGCTCCCGGCGCCGGCGCTGCTCCCGCGCCCGCAGCAGCTGCTGCTTGCGCTCCTCCTTGCTCCAGTACCGGCCCATCTTCATCTCGCTCACGGCGTCATCGTCCGTGGTCATGCCGCTGCGCTCCTCCCGGATCTTCAGCGCACGCGCCTTGAGCAGCCGGTCCCGGCCCGGGCGCCGGGCGCCCTCGCCCCGCGCCCGCCCCTTCCACTCCGCCCGCCCGCCGCCAGGCCCCGGCGCCGGGCTGCCCTCGCGCTCCCGGGGGCGCCGGAGCCGGCCCGGCTTGGGCGGGGAGGCGGGCGGGGGGCGGGGGCTCTCCAGCAGCGGGGTGCTGCGGCAGCTCTCGCCCGTGTTGTAGGCGCTGGTGCTGTCCTTCTCGGAGCGCTCGGGCACCTCGGTGATGTCGGCCAGTGGGGCGGGGGGCCCCTCGCCGCCCGGGCCGGCCCCCTCCTCCTCCAGCAGCCAGGCCTGCAGGCAGCGCTCCCGCAGCCGCTGCAGCTTCTGCGCCCGCAGGATGGTGCGGCACTTGAACTGCAGGTGCCGCAGCTCCTCCTCCAGCAGCGCCACGCGGCTGCGGCCGAGGTCCAGGCCGGCGCGGGGCGGGGCGGGCGCGCTCTCCTCGGCCAGGTGCCCGCGCAGCGCCAGCAGCTCCCGGTACCGCTCCGCCTCCTCTGGCGTCAGGCCCGGCAGCTCCTCGCCCGCCGGCGCCAGGGCGCAGGGCTGCGGGGGGGGCCGGCGCTGGGGGGCCGGGGTGCCGGTCGCGCTGGGGGCCTCGTCACCCAGCACGTCGTGCTCCGAGCTCTCCTCGTTGCGGGTGCTCTCGTCCGTCCGGCCCACCCCGCTGTCCAGCTCCTGGCTGTGGCTCAGCCCGGCGCCGGGCGGGTCGGGGGCTGAGCCGGGCTGGGGGAGGCAGCGGTTTGGAGACTGGCCTGGAGCCGATTTCACTCCCCATCCAAGCAGGTAGCTGGTTCCCTGCCCCACAGGCCCCCCGCCGGCACCCGAGTTCCCTCCCCATGGCTCTCCCAGCCGGCCCCCTGGTTCCCTGCCCCGCCCCCCCACCTGGCCCCCAGTTCCCTGCCCCACAGCTCCCCATGTCTGGCCATCTGCCCCACGGCCCCCCTGTGCAGCCTCCTAGCTCCCTGCCCCATGGCTCCCCTTGTCCAGCCCCCTGGTTCCCTGTCCCACGGTCCCCTGCCTGGCCCCTAGTTCAGGGCTACTCCACACGCAGCCTGCGGTCAGCGGAGGGGTCTCCGGTCACTGTGGGTTTCAGGGGGAAGGGGGGCAGTTGCCTTGTGTCACCATCAGCAGAGCCGATGCGAGCCGCCCGGTCCTGCCCTCAGCTTTGTATTCACGCCCGCCGTGGGCAAGCGATTTGCATAGATTTGCATAGATTTGCATGTGGATGCAACCACATTTACAGTCGTGGCCTGTGGCATGTGCGTGTCACTGTGGCCCCCCGGGGCTTCCCATGTGGAGTAGCCCTGAGCTAGTTCCCCGCCCCATGGCACCCTCAACCCCCCCCAATTCTCTGCCCTCTGGCTCCCCACGGCCAGCCCCTCACCTGCTGCCCGGACGCCTGCCGGCATCTCGCTTTGCCCTCATGGTCGGAGCCGAAGTCGTCCAGAAAATCGTCCCGGTCACTGTCCTTCCAGCGCCTGGAGAGCTGGGGGCAACGGGGGGTGAAGCTGCGGCCGCCACCGGTCCCAGGCAGCCCCAGCCCAGGGAGACCCCCCAAATCCCCAGCCCCCGACTCCCACCTCGCCCCACCAACCGGGCGTCCCTCACCTCGGTCTCGGGCCTGGCCAGCAGCAGGGAGATGTTGGTTTGTCGCTCCTGGGTCAGGATGGCCACAGCTTCCTCGCGGTCCTGCACCTGCACCCCATTGATCTGGGGGAGCCAGGGCTGTGAGTCAGCCCCGGCCCCCTTAGCCGCCCAGCCCCTGCCCCCGCCCCTCGGACCCCCCCGGCACCTGGACGATGCGGTCGCCCTCGCGGATGCGCCCGTCCTTGGCCGCGATGCTGTTGGGGTTCACCTGGGGGGGAGAGACGGGGGGTGGGATTTGGGGTCCCCTGACTCCCAGCTGGCTGCCCCTCCCCCAGCACCTGCCCCCGGCTCTGTCCCAGTCCTGCTCCCTGCAGGCCTCCTGCCCCACCAGCCGAGGGCCCGCCCCTCCCCCCACGGCCCCCGCCTGTCACACCCCTCCCCCACTCCCCTCCTACCCGTCCCTGCCCTCCCCCACTCCCGTCCCACCTGTCGCCCCCTCCCGCTATGGCCCCTGCCCATCGCCCCCTCCCCCCAATCCCTTCCCCCCATGGCCCCCGCCTGTCACTGCCCGCCCCTCACCTCTCCCCCACTCTCCACCCCCCACAGCTCCCCGCCCCCCACCTCTCTCCCACTCCCTGCTTCCCACAGCTCTCTGCCCCCCCACAGCTCCCCCACTCCCCGCCCCTCACCTCTCCGACATAGATTCCCACGTCATCCTCATCGTCAGTCCGGTAACAAACCATCAGGCCCAGCTTGTCCCGGTGGCTCGGTTTGTACAATTCCACTTCCTGGGGAGGGAGATGGGGTCAGACCCCAAAGGGAGCCAAAGCCGGGGAGCCCCCCTGTCATGATTATGAGGGTTAGCCAGCAGCCTGGGGACTAAGGGGTTAACTACACCTAGCCAGGTGGAGTGGCCAGTAGGAATGGAGATGGGACTTTCACCTGGGACAAAAGAATTTGTTTTTTTTCCTTGCCTTTGTCTCTCTGGGTGAGTCCTCGCAGCTACAGGGAGGGACAAGCATGTCTCTCCCCCCCCCCCCCCCCCAAGACACCACTCTCCATTTTCTGTGAGTAGGGTTAGGGGTTAGGGTTAGGGTTGGGGTTGGGGGTAGGGGTAGCGTTAGGGGTTAGGGGGTAGGGGTAGGGGTAGGGGTAGGGTTAGGGTTGGGGGTAGGGGTAGCGTTAGGTGTTAGGGGGTAGGGGTAGGGGTAGGGGTAGGGTTAGGGTTAGGGGTAGGGGTAGGGGTAGGGGGTAAGGGTAGGGGTAGGGTTGGGGGTAGGGTTAGGGGTAGGGGTAGGGTTAGGGTTAGGGTTGGGGGTAGGGTTAGGGTTGGGGGGTAGGGGTAGGGGTAGGGGTAGGGGTAGGGTTAGGGTTAGGGGTAGGGGTAGGGGGTAAGGGTAGGGGTAGGGTTGGGGGTAGGGTTAGGGGTAGGGGTAGGGTTAGGGTTAGGGTTGGGGGTAGGGTTAGGGTTGGGGGGTAGGGGTAGGGGTAGGGGTAGGGTTGGGGGTAGGGTTAGGGTTGGGGGGGGGGTAGGGGTAGGGGTAGGGGGTAGGGGTAGCGTTAGGTGTTAGGGGGTAGGGGTAGGGGTAGGGGTGGGGGTAGGGGTGGGGGTAGGGGTAGGGGGTAGGGGTAGCGTTAGGTGTTAGGGGGTAGGGGTAGGGGTAGGGGTAGGGGTAGGGGTAGGGGTAGGGGGTAGGGGTAGGGTTAGGGTTGGGGGTAGGGGTAGCGTTAGGTGTTAGGGGGTAGGGGTAGGGGTAGGGGTAGGGTTAGGGTTAGGGGTAGGGGTAGGGGGTAGGGGTAGGGGTAGGGTTGGGGGTAGGGTTAGGGGTAGGGGTAGGGTTAGGGTTAGGGTTGGGGGTAGGGTTAGGGTTGGGGGGTAGGGGTAGGGGTAGGGGTAGGGGTAGGGGTAGGGTTAGGGTTAGGGTTGGGGGTAGGGTTAGGGTTGGGGGGTAGGGGTAGGGGTAGGGGGTAGGGGTAGCGTTAGGTGTTAGGGGGTAGGGGTAGGGGTAGGGGGTAGGGGTAGCGTTAGGGAGTCCTGTTAGGTTCACTGTTTAAGGGTTGGGTTTGGGCTCTGAGATCTGGCACCGCTGAAGACAGGTTTGGCTTTTCTTTGTAGCTCCGGGTCTGTCTCCACCACCCCGCTAGCTGGAACAAGGGGGGGAATGTGGGCAACCGCACTTGGAAATGAAGGCCGGGATGTGAATTTCCCGGGCTTCATTTGCATAAGCGGGGAGCCGCCATTTTTAAATCCCCGCTGGTTCGAACCCCGCAGCGCGGCGACACGCGGCTCGAACTAGGTAGCTCGGACTAGGCTTCCTATTCCCAGCTACCGGTGCACCTCGTGGAATGTTCGAACTCGGCTTCCTAGTCCGAGCTACCCAGTCCGAGCCGCGTGTCGCCGCGCTGCGGGGTTCGAACCAGCGGGGATTTAAAAATGGCGGCTCCCCGCTTATGCAAATGAAGCCCGGGAAATTCACATCCCGGCCTTCATTTCCAAGTGCGGTTGCCCACATTACCCCCCTCGTTCCAGCTAGCGGGGTGGTGCAGACAGACCCTGCGTTCTAGCCCGTGGGGTAATTCCTCCATGCGTAGATGTTGTTACTTTTCCATCTGATCCTTATGCCTGCAACAGGAATTTTGTTGCAATAATAAAAGTTTTCTCCTTTCTTTTTATTAACCTGGCAGTGGCTACTTGGGTCCTGATTTTTATAATGGGGTGAGATTTCCCAAATGATCTTTCTCCTAATCTCGTTATTAATATTTGGGTGGTGGCAGCGGAAGTTTGATTCCCAAGATCTAGGTTTTGAAGATTGTGGGGGACGTTTTATACCGAAGCCTGGTAGATAAGGCTTTGGGGTACGGTGCTGGCCCCCACTTCTGCATTTACCATGCCAGAGTGGGGAAGGAGCCATGACACCCCAAGCATCCGGGCCCCCCTCACCTCGTACTCCAGCTCCTCAGCCCGCTCGCTCTCAGGCGGGGCCCCCTCCATGAACTCCACGGGGTCGTAGTACTCGTGCCCGAGAGGGGGGCTGTGGGGAAAGAACACACATTAGGGGGCTGGCCTCATGGGGCGGGAGTGAGGGGCCTGGCGGGGCTGGGGGGGGCTGCGGGCGGGACTGAGGGGCCCGGCGGGGCTGGGGGGGGTTGCAGGCGGGACTGAGGGGCCCAGCGGGGCTGGGGGGGCTGCGGGCGGGGGCGGCAGGGGCTGTTGGTGGGAGTGAGGGGCCCGGCGGGGCTGGGGGGGGCTGCGGGCAGGACTGAGGGGCCCGGCGGGGCTGGGGGGCTGTGGGCGGGGGCGGCAGGGGCTGTTGGTGGGAGTGAGGGGCCCGGCAGGGTTGGGGGGGGGCTGCGGGCGGGACTGAGGGGCCCAACAGGGCTGGGGGGGATTGCGGGCGGGACTGAGAGGGCCCAGCAGGGCTGGGGGGGGCTGCGGGCGGGACTGAGAGGCCCGGCGGGATTGGGGGGGCTGCGGGCGGGACTGAGGGGCCCAGCAGGGCTGGGGGGGGGTTGCGGGCGGGACTGAGAGGCCCGGCGAGGTTGGGGGGGGGGCTGCAGGCGGGACGGAGGGGCCCAGCAGGGTTGGGGGGGCTGTGGGCGGGACTGAGGGGCCCGGCGGGGTTGGGGGGGCTGCGGGCGGGACTGAGGGGCCCAGCGGGGCTGCGGGGGGCTGTGGGCGGGGGCGGCAGGGGCTGTTGGTGGGAGTGAGGGGCCCAGCGGGGTTGGGGGGGTTGCGGGCAGGACTGAGGGGCCCAGCGGGGCTGTGGGGGGCTGTGGGGGGGGGGGAAGGGGCTGTTGGTGGGAGTGAGGGGCCCGGCGGGGTTGGGGGGGGTCTGTGGGCGGGGGCGGAAGGGGCTGTTGGTGGGACTGAGGGGCCCGGCAGGGTGGGGGGGTTGCAGGCAGGACTGAGGGGCCCAGCGGGGCTGCGGGGGGCTGTGGGCGGGGGCGGCAGGGGCTGTTGGTGGGAGTGAGGGGCCCAGCGGGGTTGGGGGGGGCTGTGGGCGGGGGCGGCAGGGGCTGTTGGTGGGACTGAGGGGCCCGGCGGGGCTGGGGGGCTTGCGGGCAGGACTGAGGGGCCCAGCGGGGCTGCGGGGGGCTGTGGGCGGGGGCGGCAGGGGCTGTTGGTGGGAGTGAGGGGCCCAGCGGGGTTGGGGGGGTTGCGGGCAGGACTGAGGGGCCCAGCGGGGCTGTGGGGGGCTGTGGGCGGGGGCGGAAGGGGCTGTTGGTGGGAGTGAGGGGCCCGGCGGGGTTGGGGGGGGGGCTGTGGGCGGGGGCGGAAGGGGCTGTTGGTGGGACTGAGGGGCCCGGCAGGGTGGGGGGGTTGCAGGCAGGACTGAGGGGCCCAGCAGGGTTGGGGGGGCTGTGGGCGGGACTGAGGGGCCCAGCGGGGCTGTGGGGGGCTGTGGGCGGGGGCGGAAGGGGCTGTTGGTGGGAGTGAGGGGCCCGGCAGGGTGGGGGGGCTGTGGGCAGGACTGAGGGGCCCAGCAGGGTTGGGGGGGCTGTGGGCGGGACTGAGGGGCCCGGCGGGGTTGGGGGGCTGCGGGCGGGACTGAGGGGCCCAGCGGGGCTGCGGGGGGCTGTGGGCGGGGGCGGCAGGGGCTGTTGGTGGGAGTGAGGGGCCCAGCGGGGTTGGGGGGGGCTGTGGGCAGGACTGAGGGGCCCAGTGGGGTGGGGGGCTGCGGGCGGGACTGAGGGGCCCGGCGGGGCTGGGGGGGTGGGACTGAGGGGCCCGGCGGGGCTGGGGGGCTTGCGGGCAGGACTGAGGGGCCCAGCGGGGCTGTGGGGGGCTGTGGGCGGGGGCGGAAGGGGCTGTTGGTGGGAGTGAGGGGCCCGGCAGGGTTGGGGGGGTTGCGGGCAGGACTGAGGGGCCCAGCGGGGCTGTGGGGGGCTGTGGGCGGGGGTGGAAGGGGCTGTTGGTGGGAGTGAGGGGCCCGGCGGGGTTGGGGGGGTCTGTGGGCGGGGGCAGAAGGGGCTGTTGGTGGGACTGAGGGGCCCGGCAGGGTGGGGGGGTTGCAGGCAGGACTGAGGGGCCCAGCGGGGCTGTGGGGGGCTGTGGGCGGGGGCGGAAGGGGCTGTTGGTGGGAGTGAGGGGCCCAGCGGGGTTGGGGGGGGCTGTGGGCAGGACTGAGGGGCCCGGTGGGGCTGGGGGCTGTGGGCGGGACTGAGGGGCCCGGCGGGGTTGGGGGGGGCTGTGGGCGGGGGCGGAAGGGGCTGTTGGTGGGACTGAGGGGCCCGGCAGGGTTGGGGGGGTTGCGGGCAGGACTGAGGGGCCCAGCGGGGCTGTGGGGGGGCTGTGGGTGGGACTGAGGGGCCCGGCGGGGTTGGGGGGCTTGCGGGCAGGACTGAGGGGCCCAGTGGGGCTGTGGGGGGCTGTGGGCGGGGGCGGAAGGGGCTGTTGGTGGGAGTGAGGGGCCCAGCGGGGTTGGGGGGGGCTGTGGGCAGGACTGAGGGGCCCGGTGGGGCTGGGGGGCTGTGGGCGGGACTGAGGGGCCTGGCGGGGCTGGGGGGGTGGGACTGAGGGGCCCGGCGGGGCTGGGGGGCTTGCGGGCAGGACTGAGGGGCCCAGCGGGGCTGTGGGGGGCTGTGGGCGGGGGCGGAAGGGGCTGTTGGTGGGAGTGAGGGGCCCGGCAGGGTTGGGGGGGTTGCGGGCAGGACTGAGGGGCCCAGCGGGGCTGTGGGGGGCTGTGGGCGGGGGTGGAAGGGGCTGTTGGTGGGAGTGAGGGGCCCGGCGGGGTTGGGGGGGTCTGTGGGCGGGGGCAGAAGGGGCTGTTGGTGGGACTGAGGGGCCCGGCAGGGTGGGGGGGTTGCAGGCAGGACTGAGGGGCCCAGTGGGGCTGTGGGGGGCTGTGGGCGGGGGCGGAAGGGGCTGTTGGTGGGAGTGAGGGGCCCAGCGGGGTTGGGGGGGGCTGTGGGCAGGACTGAGGGGCCCGGTGGGGCTGGGGGGCTGCGGGCGGGACTGAGGGGCCCGGCGGGACTGGGGGGTGGGACTGAGGGGCCCGGCGGGGTTGGGGGGGCTGCGGGCGGGACTGAGGGGCCCAGCGGGGCTGCGGGGGGCTGTGGGCGGGGGCGGCAGGGGCTGTTGGTGGGAGTGAGGGGCCCAGCGGGGTTGGGGGGGGCTGTGGGCAGGACTGAGGGGCCCGGTGGGGTGGGGGGCTGCGGGCGGGACTGAGGGGCCCGGCGGGGCTGGGGGGGTGGGACTGAGGGGCCCGGCGGGGCTGGAGGGCTTGCGGGCAGGACTGAGGGGCCCAGTGGGGCTGTGGGGGGCTGTGGGCGGGGGCGGAAGGGGCTGTTGGTGGGAGTGAGGGGCCCAGCGGGGTTGGGGGGGGCTGTGGGCAGGACTGAGGGGCCCGGTGGGGCTGGGGGGCTGTGGGCGGGACTGAGGGGCCTGGCGGGGCTGGGGGGGTGGGACTGAGGGGCCCGGCGGGGCTGGGGGGCTTGCGGGCAGGACTGAGGGGCCCAGCGGGGCTGTGGGGGGCTGTGGGCGGGGGCGGAAGGGGCTGTTGGTGGGAGTGAGGGGCCCGGCGGGGTTGGGGGGGGGTCTGTGGGCGGGGGCGGAAGGGGCTGTTGGTGGGAGTGAGGGGCCCAGCGGGGTTGGGGGGGGCTGTGGGCAGGACTGAGGGGCCCGGTGGGGCTGGGGGGCTGCGGGCGGGACTGAGGGGCCCGGCGGGGCTGGGGGGGTGGGACTGAGGGGCCCGGCGGGGTTGGGGGGGTTGCGGGCAGGACTGAGGGGCCCAGCGGGGCTGTGGGGGGCTGTGGGCGGGGGCGGAAGGGGCTGTTGGTGGGAGTGAGGGGCCCGGCGGGGTTGGGGGGGGCTGTGGGCGGGGGCGGAAGGGGCTGTTGGTGGGACTGAGGGGCCCAGCAGGGTTGGGGGGGTTGCGGGCGGGACTGAGGGGCCCAGCGGGGCTGTGGGGAGCTGTGGGCGGGACTGAGGGGCCCGGCGGGGTTGGGGGGGGCTGTGGGCGGGACTGAGGGGCCCGGCGGGGTTGGGGGGGGCTGTGGGCGAAGGTGGCAGGGGCTGTTGGTGGGACTGAGGGGCCCGGCGGGGCTGTGGGGGCTGTGGGCGGGACTGAGGGGCCCGGCGGGGTTGGGGGGGGCTGTGGGCGAAGGTGGCAGGGGCTGTTGGTGGGACTGAGGGGCCCAGCGGGGCTGTGGGGAGGCTGTGGGGCGGGACTGAGGGGCCCGGCGGGGCTGGGGGGGCTGTGGGCGAGGGTGGCAGGGGCTGTTGGTGGGACTGAGGGGCCCGGCGGGGCTGGGGGGGGCTGCGGGGCGGGACTGAGGGGCCCGGCGGGGCTGGGGGGCTGTGGGCGAGGGTGGCAGGGGCTGTTGGTGGGACTGAGGGGCCCGGCGGGGCTGGGGGGCTGTTGGTGGGACTGAGGGGCCCGGCGGGGCTGGGGGGGCTGCGGGCGGGACTGAGGGGCCCCAGGGGTTACTCACAGCTCGGGGGCCCCGAAGGGCTCCAGCGTCCCAGTGGGAGGGGTGGGGGGGCGCCGGCGGCCCAGCGCCAAGAGGTGCTCGAAGCTGATGTCCGTCTGGGTGCCGCTGTCCACCAGGGGGGCGGGGTCCCCCGGGGGGGTGGCCCCCTCCCCTATGCCCCGTGCCCGGGGGCTGCGCCGCAGCACCTGGATCACCAGCGGTTCCTTGGCGCATCGCAGAGCCGCCAGCGTCTGCTCGTGGGACAGCGGGGACAGCTCCTTCCCGTTCACCTGGGGAGAGTGTGTGAGAGCTGGCCCTGCCCCGCCCCAATAGCCCCGCCCCTAGAGCCAGACAGCCCCTCCCCTCCCCAATAGCCCCGCCCCTAGAGCCAGACAGCCCCTGCCCTCCCCAATAGCCCCGCCCCTCCACAATAGCCCCGCCCCTAGAGCCAGACAGCCCCTCCCCCCAATAGCCCCACCCCTAGAGCCAGACAGCCCCTGCCCTCCCCAATAGCCCCGCCCCTAGAGCCAGACAGCCCCTCCCCTCCCCAATAGCCCCGCCCCTAGAGCCAGACAGCCCCTGCCCCCCAATAGCCCCGCCCCTAGAGCCAGACAGCCCCTCCCCTCCCCAATAGCCCCGCCCCTAGAGCCAGATAGCCCCTCCCCTCCCCAATAGCCCCGCCCCTAGAGCCAGACAGCCCCTGCCCTCCCCAATAGCCCCGCCCCTCCACAATAGCCCCGCCCCTAGAGCCAGACAGCCCTGCCCCTGGGAGGCCCCTAGCCTCCCCAGCCCCGCCCTGGCCAGCCCCCAATGGCTCCATTCCCACATCTCCTCCACCTACCCTCATTCCGGGCCTCAGAGCCCTGCAGCGCCCCCCACCCCGGGGCCACACAGCAGCCCCTGCATGGGGGGCCAGGCATCACCCCTCCCCCTTTTGGGGTGTCTGGATGGGAAGGGCCCCCCCCAGCCTCCGTCTCCATCCTTGGTAACCGCAGCAACGGTTTCCATGGAAACTAGGAAGATTGATACAGGAGCCGGGGAATGTGGGGGGACTGAAAGAGGCAGCCCCCCACCGTGAGCCCCGCAGCCTGCTCCCTCAGCCCCCGCCCCCCAGCCCTGCCAGTGCCCCCATGAGGCCCCCCGGCCACTTTGGCACTTGGGTGGTTTGGAGCTTAGAATTCAAAGCCCCAAGTTGCTGCAGCAGCGTCTGGGGAGATGTCTGGGTGCCCTTGGTTGTGGCTGGGGGCAGGGGCTGCGGGTCAGAGTGAGGGGCAGGGCTGGGGGCAGGGGCTGGGGGTCAGAGTGAGGGGCAGGGCTGGGGGCAGGGGCTGGGGGTCGGAGTGAGGGGCAGGGCTGGGGGCAGGGGCTGCGGGATGGGGGTGAGGGGCACCGGCAGGGCTGGGGGCAGGGGCTGTGGGTCGGAGTGAGGGGCACCGGCAGGGCTGGGGGCGGGGCTGTGGGTCGGAGTGAGGGGCACCGGCAGGGCAGGGGGCGGGGGCTGCGGGATGGGGGTGAGGGGCACCGGCAGGGCTGGGGGCAGGGGCTGTGGGTCAGGAGTGAGGGGCACCGGCAGGGCAGGGGGCGGGGGCTGCGGGATGGGGGTGAGGGGCACCGGCAGGGCTGGGGGCAGGGGCTGTGGGTCGGAGTGAGGGGCACCGGCAGGGCTGGGGGCAGGGGCTGTGGGTCGGAGTGAGGGGCACCGGCAGGGCTGGGGGCAGGGGCTGTGGGTCGGAGTGAGGGGCACCGGCAGGGCTGGGGGCAGGGGCTGCAGGTCGGGGCTGAGGGGCACCGGCAGGGCTGGGGGCAGGGCTGTGGGTCGGAGTGAGGGGCACCGGCAGGGCTGGGGGCAGGGGCTGTGGGTCGGAGTGAGGGGCACCGGCAGGGCTGGGGAGCAGGGCTGGGGGTGGGGGCTGCGGGTCGGGGCTGAGGGGCACCGGCAGGGCTGGGGGTGGGGGTGCCCAGGTCTGGCCTGTGGCTGGCTCATGGCTCATGCCAGGCTGCAGGCAGGGGCCAGGGAGTCCTGAGGGGGGAGCCAATGACAGGGACAGATTCAATGACCCCCCCTCCCACTGTGCAAGCCGGGCACCCCCAGCAGCCTGGGGAACTGCCCGCCACTAGACGGGGCCGGGCAATAGGTGCCCCGCTGTGGGCGCTCCCGCACCTCACAGCCCTGGGCCCTGGCCTGGGACCACTGGCCTTAGTCCGCAGCCCGGGGGGGGGGGGGGTAGAGCCCTGAGAGGGGGCAGGGCTGCGTCTGTGTAGGGGCCATGAGCCCCGGCCCCAGCACAAGGGCCTCCGGGGTTGTGTCCTCAGGGAGCCGGATGAAGAGAGCAGGGGGAGGGGGAGGGGATGCAGGGGATGGGGCAAGTGTGGGAGGGGAATGTGGGGCACTGGGAGAGGTGTGGGGGGATGGGGCAGGGGGGCACTGGGGGATGTGCAATTGGGGGCTGGGAATGCAGAGGGATGGGAGAGGTGGGGGGGATGAGGCAGGTGCAGGGGGCAATGTGGGGGATGGGAGCGGTGGGGGAGGGTGATGTGGGGGGATGGGGCAGGTGCAGGGGGCAATGTGGGGGATGGGAGCGGTGGGGGAGGGTGATGTGGGGGGATGGGGCAGGTGCAGGGGGAAAGTGGGGAGGATGGGGGAGGTGGGGGAGGGGATGGGGGGATGGGGCAGGGGTAGGGGGAATGTGAGCGGTGGGGGAGGGTGATGTGGGGGTATGGGGCAGGTGCAGGGGGCAATGTGTGGGATGGGAGAGGTAGAGGAGGGGGTGGGGGATGGGGCAGGTGTAGGGGGAAAGTGGGGAGGATGGGGGAGGTGGGGGAGGGGTAGGGGGATGGGGCAGGTGAAGGGGGAATGTGGGGAGGATGGGGGAGGTGGGGGGAGGGGATGGGGGGATGGGGCAGGTGAAGGGGGAATGTGGGGAGGATGGGGGAGGTGGGAGAGGGGATGGGGGGATGGGGCAAGTGTAGGAGGAATGTGGGGGGATGGGAGCGGTGGGGGAGGGTGATGTGGGGGGATGGGGCAGGTGTAGGGGGAATGTGGGGAGGATGGGGAGGTGGGGGAGGGGATGGGGGGATGGGGCAGGTGAAGGGGGAATGTGGGGAGGATGGGGGAGGTGGGGAGGGATGGGGGGATGGGGCAGGTGAAGGGGGAATGTGGGGAGGATGGGGGAGGTGGGGGAGGGGATGGGGAATGGGGCAGGTGTAGGGGGAAGTGGGGAGGATGGGGGGAGGTGGGGGAGGGGAGGGGGGGATGGGGCAGGTGAAGGGGGAATGTGGGGAGGATGGGGGAGGTGGGGGGAGGGGAAGGGGATGGGGCAGGTGAAGGGGAAGAGATGGGGGAGGTGGGGGAGGGGATGGGGGGATGGGGAGGTGAAGGGGGTGGGGAGGATGGGGGAGGTGGGGGAGGGGATGGGGAATGGGGCAGGTGTAGGGGGAAAGTGGGGAGGATGGGGGAGGTGGGGGAGGGGATGGGGGGATGGGGCAGGTGAAGGGGGAATGTGGGGAGGATGGGGGAGGTGGGGGAGGGGATGGGGGATGGGGCAGGTGAAGGGGGAAAGTGGGGAGGATGGGGGAGGTGGGGGAGGGGATGGGGGGATGGGGCAGGTGAAGGGGGAATGTGGGGAGGATGGGGGAGGTGGGGGAGGGGATGGGGCAGGTGAAGGGGGAATGTGGGGAGGATGGGGGAGGTGGGGAGGGGATGGGGCAGGTGAAGGGGGAATGTGGGGGATGGGAGCGGTGGGGGAGGGGATGGGGGGATGGGGCAGGTGAAGGGGGAATGGGGAGGATGGGGGAGGTGGGGGAGGGGATGGGGGGATGGGGCAGGTGAAGGGGAAAGTGGGGAGGATGGGGGAGGGGGGGAGGGGATGGGGGGATGGGGCAGGTGAAGGGGGAATGTGGGGAGGATGGGGGAGGTGGGGGAGGGGATGGGGCAGGTGAAGGGGGAATATGGGGGATGGGAGCGGTGGGGGAGGGGATGGGGGGACAGAACAAATGGGCAGAACCTGACGGGGGGGGCAGGGAAGAAAAGCCACGTGAGGGGGGCAGGGGCGCCTGGGGGCTGAGGTGGTTATGGGGGGCAAGGGCTGGGGCAGACGCCGCCCCTCCCCCCATCCATTCATTCCCCCAGGCCCTAGAGATGGGGGTTGGTTGCTAGGCAACCTTCCAGAGACTGGTACCTGCTCCGCCCCCCGGCAAAGCCCCCCGCCCCTCCCCCATGCAGCAGCCCCCAGCCCCCTACCTGCAGCATGACCTTGTATTGCTCCTCCGGCTTGTGCACCACGCACATGTTGCAGCCCATGGTGCGGGGGGGGCAGGACGCGGCAGGTACCGGGGGGGGGGCTCAGCCGCCTTCCATCCTGCAGGTGCGGCCGCGGGGGGGGTCTCTGCTCCCCGACCCCCCCGCGCAGCGGGTCACCCCCCCGCGGCCATGGGGCGGGGGCGGCGGGAGACGCGGCTGGTCGGGCGGCGGCGGTTCCGTCCGTGGCTGGGGGGCTGTGGCAGAAGCCCATCCCCGGCCCGTCTGCTCCGCCCCCTCCCGGCCCCGGGCTCCGCCCACTCCCGCTCCCGCCCGCCCCCCCCACCTCCTTCCCAGACCCACAGTGCGTAACCCCAGCCTACCACCCCTGTGCCCCATCGGCCCCTCCCTCCCTCTGGCCACGCAGCCTGCAACTGTCTGCCCCTGCACCCCTATCTGCGCCCCTCAATCTATCCCCGCGCCCCTCTATCTGCGCCCCTCTATCTATCCCTGTACCCCTCTATCGATCCCCGCGCCCCTCAATCTATCCCTGTACCCCTCTATCTGCGCCCCTCAATCTATCCCCGCGCCCCTCAATCTGCGCCCCTCAACCTATCCCCGCGCCCCTCAATCTATCCCTGTATCCCTCTATCTGCGCCCCTCAATCTATCCCCGCGCCCCTCTATCTGCACCCCTCAACCTATCCCCGCGCCCCTCAATCTATCCCTGTATCCCTCTATCTGCGCCCCTCAATCTATCCCCGCGCCCCTCTATCTGCGCCCCTCTATCTATCCCTGTACCCCTCTATCGATCCCCGCGCCCCTCAATCTATCCCTGTACCCCTCTATCTGCGCCCCTCTATCTATCCCTGCACCCCATCTGCGCCCCTCAATCTATCCCCGCGCCCCTCAATCTATCCCTGTATCCCTCTATCTGCGCCCCTCAATCTATCCCCGCGCCCCTCTATCTGCGCCCCTCAATCTATCCCCGCGCCCCTCAATCTATCCCTGTATCCCTCTATCTGCGCCCCTCTATCTATCCCTGCACCCCTATCTGCGCCCCTCAATCTATCCCCGCGCCCCTTCAATCTACACCCCCTCAACCTATCCCCGCGCCCCTCAATCTATCCCCGCGCCCCTCTATCTGCACCCCTCAATCTATCCCCGCGCCCCTTCAATCTACACCCCCTCAACCTATCCCCGCGCCCCTCAATCTATCCCTGTATCCCTCTATCTGCGCCCCTCAATCTATCCCTGCACCCCTATCTGCGCCCCTCAATCTATCCCTGCTCCCCTTCAATCTATCCCCGCACCCCTTCAATCTACACCCCCTCAATCTATCCCCGCACTCTAATCTATCCCTGCACCCCTCTATCTGCACCCCTTAATCTATCCACGCACCCCAATCTATCCCTGCAATCTTCTATCTGCACCCCTCAATCTATCCCTGCACCCCTCTATCTGCACCCCTTAATCTACCCACGCACCCCCAATATATCTGTGCACTCCTCTATCTGCACCCCTCAATCTATCCCCGCACTCCTTCAATCTACACCCAATCAATCTATCCCCGCACCCCAATCTATCCCTGCACCCCTCTATCTGCACCCCTTCAATCTATCCCTGCACCCCTTCAATCTACACCCCCTCAATCTATCCCTGCACCCCTCTATCTGCACCCCTTCAATCTATCCCCGCACCCCTTCAATCTACACCCCCTCAATCTATCCCTTCACCCCTCTATCTGCACCCCTCAATCTATCCCTGCACCCAGCTATCTGCACCCCTTCAATCTATCCCCACACCCCAATCTATCCCTGCACCCCTCTATCTGCACCCCTTCAATCTATCTCTGCACCCCTTCAATCTACACCCCCTCAATCTATCCCTGCACCCCTCTATCTGCTCCCCTCAATCTATCCCTGCACCCAGCTATCTGCACCCCTTCAATCTATCCCCTCACCCCTTCAATCTACACCCCCTCAATCTATCCCTTCACCCCTCTATCTGCACCCCTCAATCTATCCCCGCATCCCTTCAATCTACACCCCCTCAATCTATCCGTGCACCCCAATCTATCCCTGCACCCCTCTATCTGCTCCCCTCAATCTATCCCTGCACCCCTTCAATCTACACCCCCTCAATCTATCCCTTCACCCTTCTATCTGCACCCCTCAATCTATCCCCGCATCCCTTCAATCTACACCCCCTCAATCTATCCCCGCACCCCAATCTATCCCTGCACCCCTCTATCTGCACCCCTTCAATCTATCCCTGTACCCCTTCAATCTACACCCCCTCAATCTATCCCTGCACCCCTCTATCTGCACCCCTTCAATCTATCCCCGCACCCCTTCAATCTACACCCCCTCAATCTATCCCTGCACCCCTCTATCTGCTCCCCTCAATCTATCCCTGCACCCAGCTATCTGCACTCCTTCAATCTATCCCTGTACCCCTTCAATCTACACCCCCTCAATCTATCCCTGCACCCCTCTATCTGCTCCCCTCAATCTATCCCCGCATCCCTTCAATCTACACCCCCTCAATCTATCTCCGCACCCCAATCTATCCCTGCACCCCTCTATCTGCACCCCTTCAATCTATCCCTGTACCCCTTCAATCTACACCCCCTCAATCTATCCCTGCACCCCTCTATCTGCTCCCCTCAATCTATCCCCGCACCCCTCTATCTGCACCCCCTCAATCTATCTCCGCACCCCAATCTATCCCTGCACCCCTCTATCTGCACCCTCAATCTATCCCTGCACCCAGCTATCTGCACCCCTTCAATCTATCCCCACACCCCAATCTATCCCTGCACCCCTCTATCTGCACCCCTTCAATCTATCCCTGCACCCCTTCAATCTACACCCCCTCAATCTATCCCTGCACCCCTCTATCTGCACCCCTTCAATCTATCCCCGCACCCCTTCAATCTACACCCCCTCAATCTATCCCTGCACCCAGCTATCTGCACCCCTTCAATCTATCCCCGCACCCCTTCAATCTACACCCCCTCAATCTATCCCTGCACCCCTCTATCTGCACCCCTCAATCTATCCCCGCATCCCTTCAATCTACACCCCCCTCAATCTATCTCCGCACCCCAATCTATCCCTGCACCCCTCTATCTGCACCCCTTCAATCTATCCCTGTACCCCTTCAATCTACACCCCCTCAATCTATCCCTGCACCCCTCTATCTGCTCCCCTCAATCTATCCCCGCATCCCTTCAATCTACACCCCCTCAATCTATCTCCGCACCCCAATCTATCCCTGCACCCCTCTATCTGCACCCCTTCAATCTATCCCTGTACCCCTTCAATCTACACCCCCTCAATCTATCCCTGCACCCCTCTATCTGCTCCCCTCAATCTATCCCCGCACCCCTCTATCTGCACCCCCTCAATCTATCTCCGCACCCCAATCTATCCCTGCACCCCTCTATCTGCACCCCTCAATCTATCCCTGCACCCAGCTATCTGCACCCCTTCAATCTATCCCCACACCCCAATCTATCCCTGCACCCCTCTATCTGCACCCCTTCAATCTATCCCTGCACCCCTTCAATCTACACCCCCTCAATCTATCCCTGCACCCCTCTATCTGCACCCCTTCAATCTATCCCTGTACCCCTTCAATCTACACCCCCTCAATCTATCCCTGCACCCCTCTATCTGCACCCCTTCAATCTATCCCTGTACCCCTTCAATCTACACCCCCTCAATCTATCCCTGCACCCCTCTATCTGCACCCCTTCAATCTATCCCTGCACCCCTTCAATCTACACCCCCTCAATCTATCCCTGCACCCCTCTATCTGCACCCCTTCAATCTATCCCCGCACCCCTCTATCTGCACTCCTTCAATCTATCCCTGTACCCCTTCAATCTACACCCCCTCAATTTATCCCCGCACCCCTCTATCTGCTCCCTCAATCTATCCCTGCACCCCTCTATCTGCTCCCTCAATTTATCCCCGCACCCCTCTATCTGCTCCCCTCAATCTATCCCCGCACCCCTCTATCTGCACCCCCTCAATCTATCTCCGCACCCCAATCTATCCCTGCACCCCTCTATCTGCTCCCTCAATCTATCCCCGCCCCCCTCTATCTGCACCCCCGTCAATCAATCGATCTAGCCCCGCACACGCTCTGGCTTGGGGGGCAGGGAGGGGGCGGGGCCCTGGCCTGGGCTGCCCTGGCGGTTCCTGGTGCCGGTGCTGACGGGGGGGGGGGGTCCGGGGGGACCCCTCCCCTCGGTGACAGCCCCCAGAAGGTGGAACGGAGGGACCGAGGCAGAGGAAAAAGGCGGAAGTAGAATCCAGGGGGCGGGAGCCTGGACCTCCGGGTCCCCTCCCCAGCCGGGGCGGAGGAGCGCGGCCTAGCGGTTAGAGCCGGGCGGGGCTGCCGGGAGACACACTGGTTGATATTGTCACCCTTGGGAGGGGTTGTTCCCCCCCCCCCCCACGCCAGGGTCTGTCCGTCTTCCCTGGCTCCCGCAGCCAGCAGTGGCACATCTGGGGGTGCTCCTGCCAGCTGTGAGCTCCCCCCGCAGCGCCCCATGGACCAGGGCGGCCCAAGGGGGAAGGGTCGGGGTGTTCAGCAGGCAGGAGGGCGGGTTTAGCTGTAGAACAAAGACCCCCCCCGCCTGTGGGTGCCCCCCACGTCATCTGCCCCCTGGCGCCCCGCCCCCCGTAAGGAAAAGCCCCAGGCCACAGCCCGCAGGGTCCGTGTGTTCCGTGGGGGCAGGCAGGGGGGTGTCAGTGGCTGTCACCGAGGTGGGGGGGCGCCGGCTCTGCCCCCCGCAGCCAGGCGTGGGGCTCAGCCAGCGGGGCGCCGAGGCGACAGGGACACAGCGAGAGACTCCGTCAGCACCGGGACTACGAGCAGCCAAGGCCCCTGCCCCTTCCTGCCCCCCAGCCACGTTCACCCACCCAGCAGCCTCATCGCCCCCTGCCCGGCCCCTCCCTCGGCCTTTGCCGGGCACTCCGAGTCCGAGGGGCCCGGGCCGGTGTGCGCGGGGGGAGGCCGCCGCCCCGAGATCCCCATCCCCAGGCAGGGATCGGCGCGGTGCGCAGGGAAACTGAGGCACCCGGGTCGCGGCAGGACGGCATGGCACGGAGAGGACCCCACGTGCTCCTTGGAGCCCGGGAAGGGGCGCGCGCGCCGTGACTTGGGCCGTTCCGGGTCGGTTCGCCCCGGGCCGCTCTGCCGGCTTCCCGGCCCCGCCCGCCGACCCTCTAGGGAGCGAGAGTCCAGCCCCGGGGACCCAGCCGAGCCCCAGGGCCAGGGGAGCCCCCCGCTCTGCTCTCCGGCCGCCCGCGCCAGCCCCGGCCCTCCGCCGCCCCCAGCCCCGCGGGCCCCTCTCCGTGCGCCCCCGGCCCCTCCGCCGCCCTCAGCCCCGCGGGCCCCTCTCCGTGCGCCCCCGGCCCCTCCGCCGCCCCCAGCCCCGCGGACCCCTCTCCGTGCGCCCCCGGCCCCTCCGCAGCGGGGCCCCCCAGCCCCGCGGGCCCCTCTCCGTGCGCCCCCGGCCCCTCCGCCGCCCTCAGCCCCGCGGGCCCCTCTCCGTGCGCCCCCGGCCCTTCGCCGCCCCCAGCCCCGCGGGCCCCTCTCCGTGCGCCCCCGGCCCTCCGCCGCCCTCAGCCCCGCGGGCCCCTCTCCGTGCGCCCCCGGCCCCTCCGCCGCCCCCAGCCCCGCGGGCCCCTCTCCGTGCGCCCCCGGCCCCTCCGCCGCCCTCAGCCCCGCGGGCCCCTCTCCGTGCGCCCCCGGCCCTCCGCCGCCCCCAGCCCCGCGGGCCCCTCTCCGTGCGCCCCCGGCCCCTCCGCCGCCCCCAGCCCCGCGGGCCCCTCTCCGTGCGCCCCCGGCCCCTCCGCCGCCCTCAGCCCCGCGGGCCCCTCTCCGTGCGCCCCCGGCCCTCCGCCGCCCCCAGCCCCGCGGGCCCCTCTCCGTGCGCCCCCGGCCCCTCCGCCGCCCCCAGCCCCGCGGGCCCCTCTCCGTGCGCCCCCGGCCCCTCCGCCGCCCTCAGCCCCGCGGGCCCCTCTCCGTGCGCCCCCGGCCCCTCCGCCGCCCCCAGCCCCGCGGGCCCCTCTCCGTGCGCCCCCGGCCCTCCGCCGCCCCCAGCCCCGCGGGCCCCTCTCCGTGCGCCCCCGGCCCTCCGCCGCCCCCAGCCCCGCGGGCCCCTCTCCGTTTGCCCCCGGCCCTCCGCCGCCCCCAGCCCCGCGGGCCCCTCTCCGTGCGCCCCCGGCCCTCCGCCGCCCCCAGCCCCGCGGGCCCCTCTCCGTGCGCCCCCGGCCCCTCCGCCGCCCTCAGCCCCGCGGGCCCCTCTCCGTGCGCCCCCGGCCCCTCCGCCGCCCCCAGCCCCGCGGGCCCCTCTCCGTGCGCCCCCGGCCCCTCCGCCGCCCTCAGCCCCGCGGGCCCCTCTCCGTGCGCCCCCGGCCCTCCGCCGCCCCCAGCCCCGCGGGCCCCTCTCCGTGCGCCCCCGGCCCCTCCGCCGCCCCCAGCCCCGCGGGCCCCTCTCCGTGCGCCCCCGGCCCCTCCGCCGCCCTCAGCCCCGCGGGCCCCTCTCCGTGCGCCCCCGGCCCTCCGCCGCCCCCAGCCCCGCGGGCCCCTCTCCGTGCGCCCCCGGCCCCTCCGCCGCCCCCAGCCCCGCGGGCCCCTCTCCGTGGGCCCCCGGCCCCTCCGCCGCCCTCAGCCCCGCGGGCCCCTCTCCGTGCGCCCCCGGCCCCTCCGCCGCCCCCAGCCCCGCGGGCCCCTCTCCGTGCGCCCCCGGCCCTCCGCCGCCCCCAGCCCCGCGGGCCCCTCTCCGTGCGCCCCCGGCCCCTCCGCCGCCCCCAGCCCCGCGGGCCCCTCTCCGTGCGCCCCCGGCCCCTCCGCCGCCCCCAGCCCCGCGGGCCCCTCTCCGTGCGCCCCCGGCCCCTCCGCCGCCCTCAGCCCCGCGGGCCCCTCTCCGTGCGCCCCCGGCCCTCCGCCGCCCCCAGCCCCGCGGGCCCCTCTCCGTGCGCCCCCGGCCCCTCCGCCGCCCTCAGCCCCGCGGGCCCCTCTCCGTGCGCCCCCGGCCCTCCGCCGCCCCCAGCCCCGCGGGCCCCTCTCCGTGCGCCCCCGGCCCCTCCGCCGCCCCCAGCCCCGCGGGCCCCTCTCCGTGCGCCCCCGGCCCTCCGCCGCCCCCAGCCCCGCGGGCCCCTCTCCGTGCGCCCCCGGCCCTCCGCCGCCCCCAGCCCCGCGGGCCCCTCTCCGTGCGCCCCCGGCCCTCCGCCGCCCCCAGCCCCGCGGGCCCCTCTCCGTGCGCCCCCGGCCCTCCGCCGCCCCCAGCCCCGCGGGCCCCTCTCCGTGCGCCCCCGGCCCCTCCGCCGCCCCCAGCCCCGCGGGCCCCTCTCCGTGCGCCCCCGGCCCCTCCGCCGCCCTCAGCCCCGCGGGCCCCTCTCCGTGCGCCCCCGGCCCCTCCGCCGCCCCCAGCCCCGCGGGCCCCTCTCCGTGCGCCCCCGGCCCCTCCGCCGCCCCCAGCCCCGCGGGCCCCTCTCCGTGCGCCCCCGGCCCCTCCGCCGCCCCCAGCCCCGCGGGCCCCTCTCCGTGCGCCCCCGGCCCTTCGCCGCCCCCAGCCCCGCGGGCCCCTCTCCGTGCGCCCCCGGCCCTCCGCCGCCCCCAGCCCCGCGGGCCCCTCTCCGTGCGCCCCCGGCCCCTCCGCCGCCCCCAGCCCCGCGGGCCCCTCTCCGTGCGCCCCCGGCCCCTCCGCCGCCCTCAGCCCCGCGGGCCCCTCTCCGTGCGCCCCCGGCCCCTCCGCCGCCCTCAGCCCCGCGGGCCCCTCTCCGTGCGCCCCCGGCCCTCCGCCGCCCCCAGCCCCGCGGGCCCCTCTCCGTGCGCCCCCGGCCCTCCGCCGCCCCCAGCCCCGCGGGCCCCTCTCCGTGCGCCCCCGGCCCCTCCGCCGCCCCCAGCCCCGCGGGCCCCTCTCCGTGCGCCCCCGGCCCTCCGCCGCCCCCAGCCCCGCGGGCCCCTCTCCGTGCGCCCCCGGCCCTCCGCCGCCCCCAGCCCCGCGGGCCCCTCTCCGTGCGCCCCCGGCCCCTCCGCCGCCCTCAGCCCCGCGGGCCCCTCTCCGTGCGCCCCCGGCCCCTCCGCCGCCCCCAGCCCCGCGGGCCCCTCTCCGTGCGCCCCCGGCCCCTCCGCCGCCCCCAGCCCCGCGGGCCCCTCTCCGTGCGCCCCCGGCCCCTCCGCCGCCCTCAGCCCCGCGGGCCCCTCTCCGTGCGCCCCCGGCCCCTCCGCCGCCCCCAGCCCCGCGGGCCCCTCTCCGTGCGCCCCCGGCCCCTCCGCCGCCCTCAGCCCCGCGGGCCCCTCTCCGTGCGCCCCCGGCCCCTCCGCCGCCCTCAGCCCCGCGGGCCCCTCTCCGTGCGCCCCCGGCCCCTCCGCCGCCCTCAGCCCCGCGGGCCCCTCTCCGTGCGCCCCCGGCCCCTCCGCCGCCCTCAGCCCCGCGGGCCCCTCTCCGTGCGCCCCCGGCCCTTCGCCGCCCCCAGCCCCGCGGGCCCCTCTCCGTGCGCCCCCGGCCCTCCGCCGCCCCCAGCCCCGCGGGCCCCTCTCCGTGCGCCCCCGGCCCTCCGCCGCCCCCAGCCCCGCGGGCCCCTCTCCGTGCGCCCCCGGCCCTCCGCCGCCCCCAGCCCCGCGGGCCCCTCTCCGTGCGCCCCCGGCCCTCCGCCGCCCCCAGCCCCGCGGGCCCCTCTCCGTGCGCCCCCGGCCCCTCCGCCGCCCCCAGCCCCGCGGGCCCCTCTCCGTGCGCCCCCGGCCCCTCCGCCGCCCCCAGCCCCGCGGGCCCCTCTCCGTGCGCCCCCGGCCCTCCGCCGCCCCCAGCCCCGCGGGCCCCTCTCCGTGCGCCCCCGGCCCTCCGCCGCCCTCAGCCCCGCGGGCCCCTCTCCGTGCGCCCCCGGCCCTTCGCCGCCCCCAGCCCCGCGGGCCCCTCTCCGTGCGCCCCCGGCCCTCCGCCGCCCCCAGCCCCGCGGGCCCCTCTCCGTGCGCCCCCGGCCCCTCCGCCGCCCCCAGCCCCGCGGGCCCCTCTCCGTGCGCCCCCGGCCCTCCGCCGCCCCCAGCCCCGCGGGCCCCTCTCCGTGCGCCCCCGGCCCCTCCGCCGCCCTCAGCCCCGCGGGCCCCTCTCCGTGCGCCCCCGGCCCCTCCGCCGCCCTCAGCCCCGCGGGCCCCTCTCCGTGCGCCCCCGGCCCCTCCGCCGCCCCCAGCCCCGCGGGCCCCTCTCCGTGCGCCCCCGGCCCCTCCGCCGCCCTGAGCCCCGCGGGCCCCTCTCCGTGCGCCCCCGGCCCCTCCGCCGCCCCCAGCCCCGCGGGCCCCTCTCCGTGCGCCCCCGGCCCCTCCGCCGCCCCCAGCCCCGCGGGCCCCTCTCCGTGCGCCCCCGGCCCCTCCGCAGCGGGGCCCCCCAGCGCCCGCTAACGGGGACCAGCGCCCCAGCCCTGCGGCCCCGCCCCAACGCGCCGTCGGCCTGCCCTGCTGCCGGGCGCCTCAGCTTCAGCTTCTGGGCCGCCGGGACGCCAGGGCCTTGTCTGCCAGTCGGGCCCGGCCCGGAGCAGCCGGGGGTCTGTCCGTCCCCTGTGGAGCCTGCTCGGACCCCTCCGGCCCAACGCGTCCAGGTGACCCGGGTCCTTCCCTGCCCCCAGCCTCTGGCCAGCTCCGCGTCAGCCCCTCCCCTCCGCCCGGGCGTTACTGGAGCCCTGGCCCCAGACGGGCCCGGCTCCTTGGGGGTCGTTCCGGGCAGCCCCCGCCCCTGGCACCCCTCAAGTGCGTCCTGCCCAAGACGATGGGTCTCGGCTGCTCCCTGGGGCGGGGTCTAGGTGCATAGGGGGCAGGGCATGGCGAGGGCGGGGTCTAGGTCTAGGGGCATAGGGGGCTGGGCATGGCCAGGTCTAGGGGCATGGCAGGGGCGGGATCTAGGTTTAGGGTCATAGGGGGCATGGCGTGGGCGTGGTCTAGGTCTAGGGGCGTGGTGGCGTGGCATGGGCAGTGTCTAGGGGCGGGGGGGGCTGGCGGGGTCTAGGGACTTAGGGGGCGTGGCATGAGCAGGGTCTAGGGGCGGGGGGGCTGGCGGGGTCTAGGGACATAGGGGGCGTGGCATGAGCAGGGTCTAGGGGCGGGGGGGCTGGCGGGGTCTAGGGACTTAGGGGGCGTGGCATGAGCAGGGTCTAGGGGCGGGGGGGCTGGCGGGGTCTAGGGACTTAGGGGGCGTGGCATGAGCAGGGTCTAGGGGCGAGGGGGCTGGCGGGGTCTAGGGACATAGGGGGCGTGGCATGAGCAGGGTCTAGGGGCGGGGGGGGGCTGGCGGGGTCTAGGGACCTAGGGGGCGTGGCATGGGCAGGGTCTAGGGGCGGGGGGGGGGGCTGGCGGGGTCTAGGGACCTAGGGGGCGTGGCGTGGGCGGGGTCTAGGGGCGGGGGGGGCTGGCGGGGTCTAGGGACTTAGGGGGCGTGGCGTGGGCGGGGTCTAGGGGCGGGGGGGCTGGCGGGGTCTAGGGACATAGGGGGCGTGGCATGAGCAGGGTCTAGGGGCGGGGGGGCTGGCGGGGTCTAGGGACTTAGGGGGCGTGGCATGAGCAGGGTCTAGGGGCGGGGGGGCTGGCGGGGTCTAGGGACTTAGGGGGCGTGGCATGAGCAGGGTCTAGGGGCGAGGGGGCTGGCGGGGTCTAGGGACATAGGGGGCGTGGCATGAGCAGGGTCTAGGGGCGGGGGGGCTGGCGGGGTCTAGGGACCTAGGGGGCGTGGCATGGGCAGGGTCTAGGGGCGGGGGGGGCTGGCGGGGTCTAGGGACCTAGGGGGCGTGGCGTGGGCGGGGTCTAGGGGCGGGGGGGCTGGCGGGGTCTAGGGACTTAGGGGGCGTGGCGTGGGCGGGGTCTAGGGGCATAGGGGGCTGGAGCTGCTGCGGGGGGGGTGACCTGGCCCGTGTCTCTGTTGAGCTCCGTCTCCCTGCTCCCGTGTCAGCGGCCCCGGCCCGGCCCAGCCCGCGGGGGGGTGGGGGGGGCAGGGGCTTGGGGTGTCCGCTGGCTCTGCCGCCTCCCCCCATTGCAACCCTCCCCCGCGGGACGTGAGAGGGGCTGGGGGGCAGCAGGGATCGGCCCCCCCCATCTCCAGCCCGGGCCCGGCTAAGAAATTTCGGGGCAATTCGCCTGCAGCAGGACCGAAAACCGCCCCACCAGCCGCAGCAGGAGCGGTTACCGTAATGCCAAAAAGAACGCGGCCCCACGAGTGATACCGTAATCCCCCTAGTATCAACCGCATTGCTACCCTGGTCCCCCCAACCCTGTGGTTGCCGAGGTTCTACCGTAATGCTCAGTATAACTGCCCCCTTGCGACTCTGTGTAGTGCTTTACCTTGGCAAGTGGAAAAGTTCATTCCCAGGGAAGTAGGGGGTGGGGGCGGGGCTGTCTGCTCTGTAACCCGGTGCCCCCCCACCCCCCGCTGGGATGGGAGATTCTCACTGACTCTCCCAAATGTGGATTAACCCAGACACCCAGGCTCAGCGTCCCTGGAGAGACAAAGGGGAGAGGGCGGAGACCAGCACCTGGCTGGGGGGCAGGGCCTGGGAGGGGAAGCAGGAGGAGAAGACTAGAGGGGGGCTAGATTTGGAGGGGCCTGGTCTCCCCCCATCTCAAGGGGGGCTGAGGCCTCCTAGCCCTGGTTCCTGTGACCGGGTTGCATCTATGCTGGGCTGTACCCTGGAGAAGCGATAAACTCCCTCAATTCTACTGGCAGGCGGAGTCTGTTCTGCCATTACGGGGTGCAGGGGCGGGGAGACCTCAACACGGGTCACGGGGGAAGGGGGTTACATGGTACCGTAATACACAGTATAGTGCCGCCTGCCACTTCCCACTTGGGTGAAACCGTAATGCAGTTAATAGCCCCCCCTTGGCCATGCATGGCCCTGCCACACAGGTAGCATCCCCCTCCATCTTGGGGTGGGGCGACTACCTTAGTACCCCGGCCTGGGACGGCGCCACCGTAAGAGCCCCGCGCGGCCGCCCCGTCCCAGCACCAGGCAGGCGGGGGCCACGGTTCAGGTTTTATTCCGCACGCCAAGGGCTCTCGGGTCTGTACAGTAGAGACGTATAAAAAAGCCACCGACCGATACGCGAGGGACGGAGCCGAGGGACACGGGGCGACCCCCAGGATGCACGTGGGGGAGGGGACTTTTTTTAAAACTTTTTTTCCCTTTTCTCGTCTTACAAGGAGCGCGAAGCCACGACTACCCCACACACACAGCAGGCCCAGAGCACGTCTAGCACAACCATCCAGCGAGCGGGGGGGATGGGGGGAGGGGGCCGCGCCCCACCGGGGCGGGGCCCAGCTGTACATGTTTGTCTGGTCCGTGCCCGGGGGCGGGGACCCCGCCAGGTGGAGGCCCCGCGGGGGGAGCACGAGAGGCCACTTGGCTTGAGCGATGTGGTTGCAAAGGCAGCTGTGTGAGAAAAGCGGGGGGCCGGCTCCTTTTGGGGGAAATGACGCCGCCGGCCCCAGAAAGTCCAGGGTGGGGGGATGGCAGTGGGGGAGTGGTTGGAATTCAGGGGGTGCTGAGCGGAGGGAGGGGGACCCTCAGGCAGGGGGTGAAGACCCCCATTGAATGCACAGGAGGGGGGGTTGAGCAGAATTGGGGGGACTGGTCAGCCCCTCCCCCACTTAAAGGACGCCCAGGGGCGAAATGCGGGGGTGGAGCCCAGCCCCCCCTTGGCTGAGGCTCACTGACCCCCCAAGGGGAGACCGGGAGCCACTTTTTGGCAAATAAAAACCCTGGGGAAGGTGCCCCCCCACAGCACCTCCCCCCTGACTCCCCGAGACCCATCCCTGAGCCCCTGTGCCGGGGCGGGAGGGGCTAGTCCCAGGTGGGCCAGAGGGTCCCTACTCCAGGGCAGCACCGGCGGCGGTGGGGCTGGTGGTCCCCGAGCTGTCGTTGCCGGCCGCCTCCTTGCCCCGCTGCCCGCTGTACTGGCCGATGAAGGAGCCGTCCTCGTTGAACTGCACGTCCACGCTGCCGCCGTAGTCGGCCAGGCTGTCCGCGCTGCCCAGCGCCTTGAGCGCGCCGCCGAGGGAGGGCTGACTGCCGAACGGCTTCTCCTCGTCGCTGCCGGCAGAGAGGGCTGAGTGTGCGAGGGCGGGCGCCAGGCCAGCGGCGTGCACACCGGAATGCGATGGGGCGTGCCTTGTGAATGGGGGTGCACAGGTGTGCACAGGAGTGACGGGCAAGGGTGTGAGGAGTGTGCAAGGCCCCTGGGGAAGCGACTGTGGGCGTGTCTACAGTGCACGGCGCTGGGCATGCAAGGTGGGGGCCAGAGCCCGCGATCCTGGGAAGGAGCTGTGTGCACAGCGCCTGGGGTGGGGTGGGGTGGGGCGGGGCAGCACACGAGTGGAGGTGGTGGGGTGCACCAGGCCAGCAGCTCTCTGTGCAACACCGTGCCAGAGCTGTTCAGGGAGTCACAGGGCTGGTGCACAGGAAAGTGTCCACAGACTTGGGTGGGAGAAGAGGCGTGCAAGGGATTGTGCACAAGTGGGGGCCGGTTACACGTGTCCTGAGTGTGAGTAGGTGTGCAAGCCTCCTGCACCAGGCCACAGTGCGCGTGCAATAGAACCCTGCACGCAGCCTCCCAGCCCCGTGCAACCCAGCCAACGTGCCCAGTTACCTATTCCGAACGATGGACGAGCTGCCGGGGCCGCAACGAGACAGGAGCAGTGAGAGGGCGGCGCACAGTTCACCAGGGCCACGGCCACGCCCCCCGTGCGCCGTCCCCCCCGTGCGCCGTCCCCCCCCCGTGCGCCGTCCCCCCCGGACCCTTGTGCCCCCCCTTCAGGGCACTGTGGCTGGCCCAGGCCCTAGGCTCTGCACTCCCAGTCTGACACACCCTGTCGTGCCCCCCCCCCCCCCGGAGCCTCCACCAGCCCCACAGACCCCCCCCCGCCAGGCAAGCAGCATCCTGGCAATGCAGAGTGGAACCCAGACATCCGCCCCCCCATCTCTTACCTCTCCAGGGACCTGCGTGAGCAAAGCCAGCAGCATGGGGGGGAGAGACAGTCAGAGCCTGGCCAGGCGGGGGGGGGGGGGCAAACGCTGCTCAATCCACCCGCCACCTGTGGGGCATTTGCCCCATTGCATTCTGGGATCTCCCCAGGCAATTGGGGTTGGGGGAGCAATTTACGCTTCTCCCTCCTAGGCCGCAAGGGTCCCCCAATCCCCGCCTGTGCCCCCCCGAGGGGCTTCATGGTGTGATAGAAAACCCCTGGCCTGCCCCTCCCCACCACCTCCCCACACCTGTACTGCCCTCCCCCCACACCTGTATTGCCCTCCCCATCCTGCCCCCCCACCTGTACTGCCCTCCCCCCCACCTGTACTGCCCTCCTCCCCATCCTGCCTCCCCACCTGTACTGCCCTCCCCCTCACCTGTACTGCCCTCCTCCCCATCCTGCCTCCCCACCTGTACTGCCCTCCCCCCCACCTGTATTGCCCTCCCCCCACCTGTATTGCCCTCCCCATCCTGCCCCCCCACCTGTACTGCCCTCCCCCCCACCTGTACTGCCCTCCTCCCCATCCTGCCTCCCCACCTGTACTGCCCTCCCCCCCACCTGTACTGCCCTCCTCCCCATCCTGCCTCCCCACCTGTACTGCCCTCCCCCCCACCTGTACTGCCCTCCTCCCCATCCTGCCTCCCCACCTGTACTGCCCTCCCCCACCTGTATTGCCCTCCCCATCCTGCCTCCCCACCTGTACTGCCCTCCCCCCACCTGTACTGCCCTCCCCCCACACCTGTACTGCCCTCCCCATCCTGCCCCCCCACCTGTACTGCCCTCCCCCACACACCTGTACTGCCCTCCCCATCCTGCCCCCCCACCTGTACTGCCCTCCCCCCCACCTGTACTGCCCTCCTCCCCATCCTGCCCCCCCACCTGTACTGCCCTCCCCCACACACCTGTACTCTCCAAAGGTCTCATCCTTCATGGGCCGGGCTTCAGAGTCGACCTGTGTGTCTTCCTTGTCCTTCACTGGGGGGCAGAGTTAGTTGGGGGGGCGCCAGGATCTGAGGGGGGCAGCGGGGAAGGGGGTGTCCCGGGGTGGGGCTGAGGAGCCTGGGAGCCTTCTGTTCCCCCGACGGCTGAGAGCTGCGAGGGCTCCCCACTCAGTGACAGGGGTGTGAGGGCAGGGGGGTAGGGAACCACATTGGAGCCCCTGGAGGGACAAAGGGAGCAGGGAGAGCCCGGGGGGGCCAGGCAGGGGTGGGGGATCCGGGGGGGCCCAGGCGGGGGCGGGGAATCCCGGGGGGACCCAGGCGGGGGCGGGGAATCCCGGGGGGGCCCAGGTGGGGGCAGGGGAATCCCGGGGGGGACCCGGGCGGGGGAAGGGGGATTCTGGGGAGGACCCGGGCGGGGGAAGGGGGATTCCGGGGAGGACCCGGGCGGGGGCGGGGAATCCCGGGGGGGACCCGGGCGGGGAATCCCTGGGGGACCCAGGCGGGGGAAGGGGGATTCCGGGGAGGACCCGGGCGGGGAATCCTGGGGGGGCCCAGGCGGGGGTGGGGAATCCCGGGGGGGCCCAGGCGGGGGCAGGGGGATTCCGGGGGGACCCGGGCGGGGAATCCCGGGGGGACCCAGATGGAGGTGGGGAGTCCCGGGGGGGCCCAGGCGGGGGCAGGGGGATTCCGGGGGGGACCCAGGCGGGGGCGGGGAATCTCGGGGGGGACCCGGGCAGGGAATCCCAGGGGGACCCAGGCGGGGGAAGGGGGATTCCGGGGGACCCGAGCGGGGAATCCCGGGGGGACCCAGGCGGGGGCGGGGAATCTCGGGGGGGACCCGGGCGGGGAATCCCGGGGGGACCCAGGCGGGGGAAGGGGGATTCCAGGGGGGACCCGGGCGGGGAATCCCGGGGGGACCCAGGTGGGGGTGGGGAGTCCCGGGGGGGCCCAGGCGGGGGCAGGGGGATTCCGGGGGGACCCGGGCGGGGAATCCCGGGGGGACCCAGGCGGGGGCGGGGAATCCCGGGGGGGACCCGGGCGGGGAATCCCGGGGGGACCCAGGCGGGGGCGGGGAGTCCCGGGGGGGGCCCAGGCGGGCGCGGGGAATCTCGGGGGGGACCCGGGCAGGGAATCCCGGGGGGACCCAGGCAGGGGAAGGGGGATTCCGGGGAGGACCCGGGCGGGGAATCCCGGGGGGGCCCAGGTGGGGGAAGGGGGATTCCGGGGAGGACCCGGGCGGGGAATCCCGGGGGGGCCCAGGCAGGGGCGGGGAATCTCGGGGGGGACCCAGGTGGGCGAAGGGGGATTCCAGGGAAGGACCCGGGCGGGGAATCCCGGGGGGGCCCAGGCGGGGGAAGGGGGATTCCGGGGAGGACCCGGGCGGGGAATCCCGGGGGGGGCCCAGGCGGGGGAAGGGGGATTCCGGGGAGGACCCGGGCGGGGAATCCCGGGGGGCCCAGGCGGGGGCGGGGAATCTCGGGGGGGACCCAGGTGGGGGAAGGGGGATTCCGGGGAGGACCCGGGCGGGGAATCCCGGGGGGCCCAGGCGGGGGCGGGGAATCTCGGGGGGGACCCAGGTGGGGGAAGGGGGATTCCGGGGAGGACCCGGGCGGGGAATCCCGGGGGGCCCAGGCGGGGGAAGGGGGATTCCGGGGGGGGGGGGACCCGGGCGGGGAATCCCGGGGGGACCCAGGCGGGGGAAGGGGGATTCCGGGGGGACCCTGGGGGGGCGGGGGCGGGGAGTCCCGGGGGGGCCCAGGCGGGGGAAGGGGGATTCCGGGGGGGACCCGGGTGGGGAGTCCCGGGGGGGGGGGGCCCAGGCGGGGGAAGGGGGATTCCGGGGGACCCGGGCGGGGAATCCCAGGGGGGCCCAGGCGGGGGAAGGGGGGGGGAAGGGGGATTCCCCGGGGGGGGGGGGACCCAGGGTGGGGAGTCCCGGGGGGGCCCAGGCGGGGGAAGGGGGATTCTGGGGGACCCGAGCGGGGAATCCCGGGGGGACCCAGGCGGGGGCAGGGAATCCGGGGGGGGGGGGCCCAGGCGGGGGCGGGGAATCCCGGGGGGGCCCAGGCGGGGGCAGGGGGATTCCGGGGAGGACCCGGGCGGGGAATCCCGGGGGGACCCAGGCGGGGGCAGGGAATCCTGGGGGGGGCCCAGGCGGGGGCGGGGAATCCCGGGGGGGGCCCAGGCGGGGGCGGGGGGCCTCACCTGAGTACTTGCCGCCCTTGCTGCGTTTCACGAAGCAGAGCACGAGCAGCGCGAGGAGCAGCAGGCCGGCCGCGCACACGAAGCCGATGAACCAGGCCTCGGTGGCGAAGTTGCGCTGGTCGCTCATCAGCACTGGGGGCAGAACGAGGGGCGTCACACCTGCCTGGCCTCAGTTTCCCCTCTGCGAGCGGCTCCCGGCAGGACGGGCCCAGGGCTGGGCGGGGCCTCGGCAGGGGGTGGCCGAGCGGGGAGGCTGTGGGGCTGGACTCCTGGGGGTCTGGCTCACTGAAGGCCCCCCCACAGGCTGCACCTTGGGATCAGAGAGCCATGGGGCTCAGGGGGCCAGTTACTGGTGGAGATGGGGCCCTAGGGAGCATGAGGTGAACGGGGCCAACTATTGAAGGAAGAAGGGAGCGTGGGGAGCGGGGGGCAGCTGTGGGGGGCCGGGGAAAGAAGGGGGGCAGCCGTGGGGCGGCTGTGGAGGGCCGGGGGAAGCGGGGGGCCGGCCGTGGGGTGGCTGTGGGGGGGCCGGGGGGGCGGCTGTGGGGGCACCAGGGGGAGCCAGCCGTGGGGTGGCTGTGGGGGGTCGGGAGGAGCGGGGGGCCGGCCATGGGGCAGCCGTGGGAGGGCTGGGGGGAGCAGGGGGCCGGCCGTGGGGCAGCCGTGGGAGGGCCGGGGGGAGCAGGGGGCCGGCCGTGGGGCAGCCGTGGGAGGGCCGGGGGGAGCAGGGGGCCGGCCGTGGGGCAGCCGTGGGAGGGCCGGGGGGAGCAGGGGGCCGGCTGTGGGGCGGCCGGGGGGGGCCGGGGGGAGCAGGGGGCCGGCCGTGGGGCAGCCGTGGGAGGGCCGGGGGGAGCAGGGGGCCGGCTGTGGGGCGGCCGGGGGGGGCCGGGGGGAGCAGGGGGCCGGCCGTGGGGCAGCCGTGGGAGGGCCGGGGGGAGCAGGGGGCCGGCCGTGGGGCAGCCGTGGGAGGGCCGGGGGGAGCGGGGGGCCGGCTGTGGGGCGGCCGTGGAGGGCCGGGGGAGCGGGGGGCCGGCCGTGGGGCAGCCGTGGGGCCGGGGGGAGCAGGGGGCCGGCCGGGGGGCAGCCGTGGGAGGGCCGGGGGGAGCGGGGGGCCGGCCGTGGGGCGGCCGGGGGGCCGGGGGGAGCAGGGGGCCGGCCGTGGGGCAGCCGTGGGAGGGCCGGGGGGAGCAGGGGGCCGGCCGTGGGGCAGCCGTGGGAGGGCCGGGGGGAGCGGGGGGCCGGCTGTGGGGCGGCCGTGGGAGGGCCGGGGGGAGCGGGGGGCCGGCCGTGGGGCAGCCGTGGGAGGGCCGGGGGGAGCAGGGGGCCGGCCGGGGGGCAGCCGTGGGAGGGCCGGGGGGAGCGGGGGGCCGGCCGTGGGGCGGCCGGGGGGGCCGGGGGGAGCAGGGGGCCGGCCGTGGGGCAGCCGTGGGAGGGCCGGGGGAGCAGGGGGCCGGCCGTGGGGCAGCCGTGGGAGGGCCGGGGGGAGCGGGGGGCCGGCTGTGGGGCGGCCGGGGGGGCCGGGGGCAGGACTCACTCACCGGTGCCGTTGGTCTCCACCTCGCTCTCCCAGAAGGAGACGTTGCCCCCCGAGGGGTCGTGCCCCACAAACTGGATGCGGTAGGAGGTTCCCGGCCACAGGTTGAGGAGCCGGTAGGAGCCGTGCGTGGAGTTGGCCTGGCCGGACGTGCGCCAGGGCTCGGCCCCTGGGGGGGGCAGGTGGACGGGGGGGGTCACACCCGCCCCCCCCGCCGGCCGGATCAGAGGGGACTGGCCCAGGCTCCTCCTAGCCAATGCCCCTCCCCCACCGCTGCCAATGCCCCGCCCCCACCCCTCCCAAGCCCCTCCCTGCTCCCCAGCCAATGCCCCGCCCCTCCCATGCTCAGCCCCGCCCCACTCCCCTGCCAATGCCCCGCCCCTCCCATGCTCGGCCCCGCCCCACTCCCCTGCCAATGCCCCGCCCCTCCCATGCTCGGCCCCGCCCCACTCCCCTGCCAATGCCCCGCCCCTCCCATGCTCGGCCCCGCCCCACTCCCCTGCCAATGCCCCGCCCCTCCCATGCTCGGCCCCGCCCCACTCCCCTGCCAATGCCCCGCCCCTCCCATGCTCGGCCCCGCCCCACTCCCCTGCCAATGCCCCGCCCCTCCCATGCTCGGCCCCGCCCCACTCCCCTGCCAATGCCCCGCCCCTTACTGCTCTTCCTCATGAACTGGATGTCGAACTCCACGTTGGCCTGGGCCCGGCTGGGCACCCAGGTGATGAGGGTGAAGTTGGGGCCGACCAGCGAGATGCTGATGTTGTCCAGGCTGGGCAGCACTGGGGGCAAAGGGGGAATTAGCCCCAGAGCTCTCCAGGGACGGGGGACTCCCCCCCACCGCGCGGCCCCCTTACCCGGCTCCGGCACCGTGCCGCCCTCCCGCACCAGCGGCTCGCCCTCGCCGGCCCGGGTCAGCGCCCGCAGGTGGAACCGGTACCGGGCCCGGGGGTCCAGCGGGCCCAGCGTCATGTTCAGCTGGGAGGGGGGGGCCCAGCTCTCAAAGCGGGGGCCCAGCTCCGAGCCGTTCACTGTGGAGGCAAGGGCGGGTGTTAGTGCCTGGCCCCCGGCCCCCCAGACCCGCAGCCTGTCCCCCCGCCAGACCCCCAGCCTGGCCCCCTGCCCGGCTTCCCCGCCCCCCGCCAGACCCCCAGCCGGCCCCCCCCGGCCCCCCAGACCCCCAGCCCCCCCCCTCCCCGCTCCCCCGCCCCCCCCAGACCCCCCCGGCCCCTCCCCCAGCCCCCCCCACCAGACCCCCAGCCCCCCGGCCCCCCCGCCAGACCCCCAGCCTGTCCCCCTGCCCGGCTTCCCCGCCCCCCGCCAGACCCCCAGCCTGTCCCCCTGCCCGGCTTCCCCGCCCCCCGCCAGACCCCCAGCCGGCCCCCCCGCCAGACCCCCAGCCTGTCCCCCCGCCCGGCTTCCCCCTGGTCCCCCCCCCCAGTCCCCCCCCACCCCCAGCCTGTCCCCCCGCCAGACCCCCAGCCTGTCCCCCTGCCCCCCCTTCCCCGCCCCTTCCCCCGGGCCCCCCCCCCGGCCCCCCAGACCCGCAGCCTGTCCCCCCGCCCGGCTTCCCCCGCCCCCCCCCCCTCCAGACCCCCAGCCTGTCCCCCCGCCCGGCTTCCCCACCCCCCGCCAGACCTCCAGCCTGTCCCCCCGCCCGCCCAGCCTCCCCCACCTGGCTTCCCCGTGCCCGCCATCCCTGCACCCTTCCGACGCTCCAGAGCCTCCCCTGCGTGTCCCCTTTGCGCCGCGTTCCTCACCCTGCTGGTACTGCAGCAAGTACTTGGTCAGCACCCCGTTGGGGGACCGGGGCGGCGTCCACTCCAGGGCCAGCAGCGTGTCCGAGACCCGCTCCAGGAGCAGAGAGCTGGGGGGGCCGGGCACTGGGGGAGAGACATGCTGGGAGTGTGGGGGGGCTGGGAGAGGGTCAGAAATCTGGGGGCTGGGGCAGCTGAGTGGGGTTCCGCTGCCGTGGGGGTATCCGAGTGTGGCCCCCCCCCCGCAGCCAGGAGAACTCTCTGGCGGGTCCCAGGACACAGGGTAGCCCAGACTTGTCACAGGAGCCAGGAGCAGCCTGGGGGGGCGGAGCCAGGAGCAGCCTGGGGGGGCGGAGCCAGGGCCCTGCCCGGCCCCCCAGGCAAGCGAGGCTCCTCCCCCAGCCGGCCGAAAACTAACTCCAGCCCCGCCCCCAGGCTGCCCGCCCCCGCGTTGTCCTGCTCCCCGGCGTGATCTGCCGTCCCCTGGGCCCCCAGACTGAGACTGAACCTACGTCCCCCGCGAGTCGCGCCCCCCCCCCCCACGCAGCGAGCGTGGCAGGGCCCGGGGAAACTGAGGCACATGCAGAGTCACTCCAGACAGACAGACAGACACAGCCACTCCCGGGACAGCAGTGACACAGGACACAAAGACAGGACAATCCCCGCGGGAGCCGGGGGCGGGTCTCACCTCCCTCAGGGGTGCTGAACTCGATGGGCTCACTGTGGGGCCCATCCCCCGCCCGTTGAAGACGACCACGGACAGACGGTAGCGGCTCCAGGGGCGCAGCCCCCCCAGCCTGGCCCGCGACGCATCCCCCTCCAGCGTCAGCACAGACGGGTGCGGCTCGGCCGGTGCCTGGCGCCGGGTCCTCTCAGCCCCGCTGCTCAGCCGCCAGTAGAACACCTGGGGGGCAGAGTCAGATAGCGGGGCCCCCGGCTGCCCCAGCTCCCCCGCTTTCCTCCACCCCCTACCCACTGGCCCCGACTGCCCCACGTCCCCGACCGCCCCGTGTCCTCCACTGCCCCCACTCCTGACCCACTGCCCCACGTCCCCGACCGCCCCCACTCCCGACCCACTGCCCCCGACCCACATCCCTGACCTCCCCACATCCCCAACCGCCTCCACTACCAACCCCCTGCCACAACCAACTGCCCCATGACTACTCCATGTCCCTGACCACCCCACGACTGCCCTCACTCCCAACCTGCTGCCCCCCAATCACCCCCAGCTGCCAACCCACTGCCCTGCCCCCCATTACCCTGAACCCCCGGAGATGGCCCCTCAGCTTGTCTCTGTCAGGCAGGGTCCAGCTGACAAGGATGCTGGTGCTGTTGAATATTTCCACCCCGACGTTCTCGGGATACGCCAGGGGCACTGGGGGAGGAACAGACCCACACGTCAGGTGGAGGGTCAGAGTTTCCCCTGTCCCTTCCCTGCAGGCACCGTGCTTTCTCCTGTCCCTCCCCGGGTCCCAGAGATCCCCAGCTCCAACGCCCTCCCCCACTCACCGTCCTCCCCCGAGTACCCCACCACGATGGGCGGCTCGGGCCCCTTGCCGGCGGGGTTCACGGCCTGCACCTTGATCTCGTAGGGGACAAAGGTGGGGGTCTCCGTGACCAGCAAGGGGGGGCCACTGACGGTCTCCTCGCTCCAGCGCCCCCCCTGGCCCTGCCGACGCCACTGCACCCGGTAACTCAGTTCTGGGGCATTCCAGTCTGACCTGTTCAGGGGCTGGGGGAGGAAAGGGGGGGCGGTCAGTGCATAGTGGAGGCTAAAGCCAACACATTCTCCCTTCTAGGTACAATGCATCCCAGCCAAGCCCCACGAACAGCAGGGCACGTCACTTAAACACACAGACACAATGTCTGAACTACAGCCCGACTGCCCACTGACAGCCAACCAGCTGTGAACTACAGTCCAACTACCACCAAACAGCCACTGTGAACCATAGCCCAACTACCCCCTAAGAGCCAGCCAGCTCTGAACTACAGCCCAACAACTGCTAACAGGCAGCCAGCTGTGAATCACAGACAAAATAGCTGCTAACACCCAGCCAGTGGTGAACTACAGCCCAACTACCCAACGAGCCACTGTGAAACACAGCCCAAACTACCAAGTAACAGCTAGTCAACTGTAAACTACAGGCTAACTACCCACTAACAGCTAGTCAGCCGTGAACCACAGGCCAACAATAGCCAGCGACTGTGAAATACAGCCCAACTATCCGCTAAAGGCCAGCCACTGTGAACCACAGCCCAACTACCCGCTAATAGCCAGCAACTGTGAACAATAGCCAAATACTTGCTAACAGCCAGCCAGTTCTGAACTACAGCCCAACTACCTACTAACAGCCAGCCACTGTCAACCACAGCCCAATTACCTGCTGACAGCCGCTGACTCTGAACCACAGCCCAAACTACCAAGTAATAGCCAGCCAGCTGTGAACTACAGCCCAGCTACACACTAACAGCCAGCGACTGTGAACCACAGCCCAGCTACACACTAACAGCCAGCGACTGTGAACCACAGCCCAAGAACCCACTAACAATCAGCCAGCCGCGAACCAGAGGTGATCTACCAACAGACAGCTGTGAACCACAGCCCACGTACCCGCTGTGATATAGTGCAGGGCCTGGCTGGTGGCTGGGCTGGGGCAGCGGGGGACCCCACTGGCGGCTGTCTGCAGCCTGGCCCCACAGGTCAGCGGATGAGTCACTAGGCAGGGGGTCTCCCGACCTGCCCCACCGGTCGGCTCCCCGGAGAGACAAAGGGGGCGGGCGGGAGACCAGCACTGGCTGGGGGGCAGTTTCTGGCTGGTATCATGGGGAAGCAGCCTAGGGAAGGGGCTGGGATTTAGGGGCCCAGGCTCCCCCATCTCAGGGGGCTGAGGCATCCTAGGCCTGCCCTGGAACCGGATTGCATCTGTGCTGGGCTGCGTCCTGGAGAAGCCATAAACTCCCCCTGTTCTACCCGCTGGGGGAGTGTGTCCGTGCCACCAGGGGGTGCAGGAGGCGGGGACCCCGACGCGCCGTCACACCAACTAACAGTCAGCCAGCTGCGAACCACAGCCCAAGTACCTGCTAACAGCCAGCGACTGTAATAGCCTGTGACTGTGAATCACAGCCCAAGTACCGGCTAGCAGCCAGCCATGGACCACAGCGCAACTACCCCTTACAACGTGATTATGCTGATTCTCTCCTCAGACCCTGTGCTACCAACTACCTTCGAGACACCACCGACTTGCTGAGGATTGAGCCACCTGAACACACCAACCTGGCCACCGTGGCCGTAGGAGCTCTGTTCACCACCAGTCCACATGAAGACGGATTACAGGAACAGCGTCCCCGATGAAGCCGCTGCACGGCTGGTTACAGGGATCTGCGACTGTCCTCACCCACCACTACTTCCGATTCGGAGACAATTCGTATCTGCAAGGCAGTGGCACGGCCACGGCCCCCCAGCACCACAATCTGCCAACGTCTGCATGGCCAACCTTGAAGAACGTTCCCTCGGCTCTCGCCCCCAGCACCGCGGCACAGACAGACCTCGTCACATGGACGCACGGGAAGGAGAGCCTGCAAGAATTGCACTGGGATTTCAACAACGTCGCCCTCACCCTGGGCCAGTGCACACGAGAGATCCACTCCAGCACGGGTACGCAACGGACACATTTCCACCAGCCGATACCGGAAATTTCAGTCAGTCCTTTACAGCCAGGCCCTAAGGTACAGCTGGATTGGCTCCCATCCCACAGACACAGCCCCACACCCTGGATCGAGTTCTTAAAACTCAAACACCCGCCCGGAGAAGGGAAGAGAGAGCCCGACAGAGGCAGACGAGACGCTGGCTTCTTCAAGAGAGGCCCGGCAACCCCACTGGCCATCCCCTACAGTCCTCCGTGCACGGTTCACAACAGCCTCGCCCTCTCCCAGGCCTTGGGGAACAGGCCAACCCTCGGCCACAGACAGCCCTCAGCCTGAAGCAAACACCCCCCCCGGGAACCCACCCCTGCAACCAACCCCAGAGCCAGCTGCCCACACGAGGACACCGTCACAGGACCTACCCACGTCGCAGCCTCTCCGCCGGCACGCCCTCCAGCGCCGGCCAGGCCAGCGGCAACGGGGACACCCGGCCTCCTGCAGAGGGGTCTCACACCCGGGGCCACAGGCGGCCAGCTCTGGCCCCTCGGGGCTGAGGCGGATCCGTCGCCGGATCTGCCCACCACCCGGCATGACAGAGCCACCTCAGCCGCACGTGGGCGGCTCATTCACCCTGGCACCTTCTCCCTCACATGCTGCCCCTGGTATGCTCCTTGGAGACTTTGCCCAGGGACAGCCAGTCCTTGTGGGCTACAGCCCAACTGCCCCACAACAGCCAGCCAGCCACAGTGAACTACAACAGAACTACAGCCAGACACTAGCCGATGATAGAGAAAGAGACCCACACTGTCAACTACAGGACAACTAACACCCCACCCAAAGAACTGTAGCATACATCTACACCAAGCATCAGCTACAGCACACTTAACCTGTGCACAGGCAGTGTGAAATACAATGCCACTTTCTTTTATTGCACACAGAGAGCAAGAACTGCAAACTACTCAGAAAACAGCATCAGCTGCAACACCCCTACCCTGCCACACACACCCCAGTGAGCTACAACACAACTACACTGTCACACACCCGCCCCCCCACATAACAACACCTAGGCAAACACAGTCGTTAACAGTCGCTGGGTGGAACAACCGAACAGCCTGCTCTGTCACCCAGTGACCGGCAGCAGGGGAGGCACCCAGCTGTCAGGCAGGGGGCCCATCAGGTGGCTTGTCAGTGTCACTGGGGCACACGGGACCCGGCCCAGAGGATGCCCCCGGCGCCCCGCTGGTCATGGTAGCCGGCTCTCTGCCTTTGCCGGGAGCTCCTGGCCCCTTCCACTCGCTGAATCCCAGACGTGAGCCACCGTGGCTTCCAAGGGACTCGTGTGGCTGCCATGGCAGCGTGTCCGTCAGCTCCTGGCTCCGGTTCGGCCCCAAGGTCCTGCAGCCCCGGCGCTCCGCAGCGCATGTGTGGCAGAGCGGGCCATTGTCTTAGTGTTCGGCAGGATCACGGCGTGCCTCAGTTTCCCTTGTGCTGCGAGCGTGATGGGGGTTAACGTGGCAGGTGTCACAGAGTGCGGGAAGCCTCCGGCCCAGCCTCCTCCCCTGCGGCCAGGGGGGCTCTCAGGCGGCAGGTAGAGGAGAAGGGCTGTCGGGTCCCAGGGACCCAGCGTAGCCCAGACTTGTCACAGGAGCCAGGAGCAGCTGGGGGGGGGGGCAGGAGCACCCTGGGGGGGTGGAGCCAAGAGCAGCCTGGGGGGGCGGAGCCAGGAGCAGCCGGGGGGGGGCAGGAGCAGCCTGGGGGGGTGGAGCCAAGAGCAGCCTGGGGGGGGGGGAGCCAGGAGCAGCCGGGGGGGGGGGGCAGGAGCACCCTGGGGGGGTGGAGCCAAGAGCAGCCTGGGGGGGCGGAGCCAGGAGCAGCCGGGGGGGGGCAGGAGCAGCCTGGGGGGGTGGAGCCAAGAGCAGCCTGGGGGGGCGGAGCCAGGAGCAGCCGGGGGGGGCGGAGCCAGGAGCACCCTCGGGGGGTGGAGCCAAGAGCAGCCTGGGGGGGCGGAGCCAGGAGCAGCCGGGGGGGGGCAGGAGCAGCCTGGGGGGTGGAGCCAAGAGCAGCCTGGGGGGGCGGAGCCAGGGCTCTGCCCGGTCCCCCAGGCCAGTGAGGCTCCTCCCCCAGCCGGCCCAAAACTAACTCCCGCCCCAGGCCCTGCGCCCGCCCCCCGGCCGCCAGCCCCTGGTGTCCTGCTCCCCGAGCAAAGCGTCACCTGCCAGTAGCCTGGAGATGGGGCAGCAGCCGGGTCCGGCCTGGGTGAGTGAGGAGAGGGGGCCCCGGGGCCCAATCTACTGGGATGGAGCCAGGCCTGGAGGGGGCTGTGGGAGCCCACACCCACCTGCCCAGCACCCCCCTGCATGCAAAGGTGTGAACCACGTACCCCCGCCTGTCCTGTCACCATCACACCCGCGCTACACCGCGCCAGCCAGCATGAGCCACCCGCCTCCCCCGCCGGGGCTCCCCCCGCACCACCGCCGCACGGTGTTCTCCATGGCAACACCCTCCGGAGCCGCTGGAGCGGGGCAAGGTGGGGGGGGGGAGGCTGGAGCCCCCACTTCACCTTCCAGGTGATGAGCAGGTTGGTGGTTTCGTTCCCCTCGCCGGTCACCCCCTCGGGGTAGCGCTCAGGGGCTGCAAGGCAAAGTCACAGGATGAGGGGGAGCTGGGGGGCCCCCGCCCCCCCGCCCGGGCCCACCCGGCCGTACCCGCCTGGCTGGTGTAGACGGGCTCGGAGCTGGCGCTGGGCTCGCCGCGCCCGTAGTAGTTGCTGGCGCGGACGCGGAAGCGGAACTCCCCGTAGGGCTCCAGGCGCAGCTGGGCCCACGGCTGGGCCCCCGGCACCGTGCTGAGCTCCCGCCAGGCACCCGGCTGCCGCAAGCTGTCCTCTGCCTCCACAATGAACTCTGGGGAGACAGGGGGTGAGACGCCCGGCCCCGGAACTGGCCCCCAAATCTCCAGAACCGCCCCGGCGCCCCCCAATCCTCAGCATCCCCCCAACTCATCCCAGGGCTCCAGCAACCCCCCTCAAACTGCCCCAGCACCCCCCAATCCCCAGCAACCCCCCAACTCATCCCAGGGCTCCAGCAACCCCCCTCAAACTGCCCCAGCACCCCCCAATCCTCAGCAACCCCCCAACTCATCCCAGGGCTCCAGCAACCCCCAGAAACCCCCTCTCAAACTGCCCCGGTGCCCCTGAATCCCCAGCAACCCCCCAACTCATCCCAGGGCTCCAGCAACCCCCCCCCCAAACAGCCCCGGCACCCCCCAATCCACAGCAACCCCCCAACTCATCCCAGGGCTCCAGCAACCCCCAGAAACCCCCTCTCAAACTGCCCCGGTGCCCCTGAATCCCCAGCAACCCCCCAACTCATCCCAGGGCTCCAGCAACCCCCAAACAGCCCCGGCACCCCCCAATCCCCAGCAACCCCCCCAACTCATCCCAGGGCTCCAGCAACCCCCAGAAACCCCCTCTCAAACTGCCCCGGTGCCCCCCCAATCCCCAGCAACCCCCCAACTCATCCCAGGGCTCCAGCAACCCCCCCCCCCCCCAAACAGCCCAGGGCTCCACCCCCCAATCCCCAGCAACCCCCCAACTCATCCCTGAGCTCCAGCAACCCCCCTCAAACCGCCCCAGTGCCCCCCAATCCCTCAAACTCACCCTGGTGCCCCCGCAACCCCCAAAATTGCACCAGGCCCCCCAAATCCCCAGAACCCCCTGGCACCCCTGCAATCCCCAGCAACCCCCCCAAATTCACCCCAGTGCCCCTGCAACTTCCAGAATTGCCCTGGTGCCCCCCCAAATCCCCAGAACTTCCCCAGGCCCCCCCAAATTCCCCTGAAATGTCCTGGGGTCCCTCAAACACGCCCCTGGAACTTGCCCCAATGTTTCTGGAACCCCCCCGTGACCCCTCCCCCACTCCAAACCCTGGGGCGGGGCGGGGGCGGGGGCTCCCCTCACTGTCAATGGGGCTGTTGTGGGGGTCGCCCGGCGTCCAGCTCAGCTTCACCCGCCGCTCCCGCTGCTCCACCACCTGCAGGTCCCGCGCCGGCCCCGGGCGGCCTGTGGGCAGAGACTGGTCAGTGGCCCCCCGCTGGCCCCGCCCCCGGCTCCGCCCCCGCACTCCCTGCCAGCCCCCCTCCTGCCCCTACGTACCCACCACCTGCAGCTTCGCGTGCTCCTCCACCGCGTCCAGCGCCGTGAACGCCCGGCAGCTGTACTGGCCCTGGTCCGCGTAGTCCACGTCCCAGATGCTCAGCGAGCCGGGCTCCATGAAGTACCTGTGGGGGGGAGGGCAGGTCAGCCCAGCGAGGTGCCCCCCAGAGCTGCGAGCTTCCCCCCACAGTGCCCCCAGCCATGGTCACCCCCACGGCTGCGAGCTTCCCCCCACAGTGCCCCCAGCCATGGTCACCCCCACAGTGCCCTCAGCCATGGTCACCCCCACGGCTGCGAGCTTCCCTCCACAGTGCCCTCAGCCATGGTCACCCCCACGGCTGCGAGCTCCCCCCACAGTGCCCCCAGCCATGGTCACCCCCACAGCTGCGAGCTTCCCCCCACAGTGCCCTCAGCCATGGTCACCCCCACGGCTGCGAGCTTCCCCCCACAGTGCCCCCAGCCATGGTCACCCCCACGGCTGCGAGCTTTGTAGAATCCTAGGACACTAGGACTGGCAGGGACCTCGCGAGGTCGAGTCCAGTCCCCAGCCGCACGGCAGGACCTGGCACCGTCTCGCCCGTCCCTGCAGGCGTCTGTCCGACCGGCTCTTCAGTATCTCCACAATGGAGACTCCACAGCCCCTGGGCACCTTCGTCCAGTGTCACCCCCCTGCCGGGCAGGACGTGTGTCCTAACGTCCCCCCAAACCTCCCCAGAGGCAGTTCCAGCCCCTTGCAGCTCGGCCCGTCCTCCGAGGCCCAGGGGACCGTGTGTCCCCCTGCTCCGTGTCACCCCTGAAAAGCGCTTCACGCCCCCTCGGCTGCTCCTTCCGAAGGGAGCCGGCCCTGCAGCTGCTGTTCTCATCCGTCTTGCCGCTCGTCTCGGGGCCGTCTCCACATCTCTCCTGAAATGCGGTGCCCAGAACTGGACACAAACCTCCAGCGGAGGCCTCAGCGCACAGCCGAGCGGGAGAACGACTCCTCGCGTGGCTCACGGCCGCCTGAGAGCCGCCCAGACCCAGGCTGGCTTTTTTCACAGCAGCATCGCACTGCTGACTCGTATTTAGCTTGTGGTCCACACTGGCCCCTGGATCCCTTTCTGCAGGACTCCTCCCTGGACAGCCGCTTCCCGCTGTGTGTGAGACGGATCGCTCCTTCCAAGTGCAGCACTTTGCCTTTGTCCTCATTAAACTCCGACCATCTCGCCAGTGCGCCCAGATCAGTGGGAATTCTGACCCCTCCTCCAAAGCCCTCGCAAGCCCTCCCGGCGCGATCACCGGCAGGCTCAATAAGCGCCCTCTGTGCGCCGATAGCGAAATCCTTGATGAAGACACTGAACAGAGCCGGCCTCAAAACAGACCCTGCAGAACCCCCCTTGTTCTGCCCTTCCGGCATCACTGTGAACCATTGAGAACGACTCCCTGAGAATGGTGATCCAGCCAGTTCTGCACCCGCCTCACAGGAACCTCATCTCCGTCACATTGGCCTCATTTATTGATGAGAAGGTCATGCACGACCGCATCAAACGCCTTCCTAGCCAGGCCGGCCACGGCCACCGCTTCTCCCTTAGCCACAAGGCTCGTGAGCCTGTGAAAGAGCTCGATCCGATTGGGCTGACGCGATTTGTTCTTTACAAACCCATGCTGGCTGTTCCCTGGCACCCTCGTATCTCCAGGTGTTTGCAGATGATTCCTCCCTTATCTTCCCTGGCACAGAGTTAAACTGCCTGGTCTGAAGTTTCCTGGGTTGTTCTTATTCCCCTTTTTATAGCTGGGCACTAGATTTGCCCTTTTCCAGTCCTCTGGAATCTCTCCCGACTTCCATGATTTTCCAAAGCTGAGAGCTAGAGGCTCAGATACCTCCCCTGTCACTCCTTGAGTATTCTAGGTGCATTTCATCAGGCCCTGGTGACTTGCAGGCTTCTCACTTTTCTAGGTGATTTTTAACTTGTTCTTTTTTTATTTTATCTTCTAACCCCCCCCCTTCCCACGAGCATTCGCTGTGTTCGGCGTCCCTTCATCATCAGACTTGTCGGTTGTGACGGCGCGTTGGGGGTCCCCCGTCTCCTGCACCCCGAAATGGCACAAACAGACTGCAGCAGCCGGTGGAATTGAGGGTGGTTTATTGCTCCTCCAGCACAGCGCAGCACAGATGGAATCTGGTTACAGGAACTGGGGCTAAGAGGCCTCAGTGCCCCCCCTTGAGATAGGGGAGTCCCAGCCCCCTCCCCAGCTCCTTATTCCCCGCCTTCCAGCCAGGAACTAACTAACCCCCTACCAGCCCTGCCCCCCAGCCAGGCCCCGCCCCGCCCCCCAGCCAGGGCAGCATCCCCCTCCCTTTGTTCCTCTCCATGGGGGTGTCTGGCCCCTGGTTCAACCAGTTTGGCCTTATCTCTGCCTAGCGAGGTTTTCCCTGCTGGGTCTTGCTCCAGACAGCAGGGGTCACCCCAGCCCAGCAAGTCCCCCCACTACGTCACATCGGTGAAGACGGAAACAAAGCCTCTCCACCATTTCCAAGTTCCCTGGTACTGTTTCTCCTTCCGCACGGAGCAGCGGGCCTACCCTGTCCTTGGCCTTCTAGATAGATGCCGTCCTGTTTCCCTTTAGGAGCTCGTTCTGGGCCTTTGCCTTTCTAACCTCGCCCCTGCACACCCGTGTTGTTCGCCCACATTCGCCCTTTGGGCTTCGTCCCAGTTTCCACTTTTTATACGACTCCTTTTTGATTTTCAGAACATGCGAGATCTCCTGGCTAAGCCAGGCCTCCCTGGTGCTGCGAGCTTCCCCCAGCAGTGCCCCGTCTCCCCCTCACTTGTCACTGTCGTCTGACTCGCGGATGGGGTGCCCATCCCGCCGCCACTCAATGCCGTGCTCCGGCAGCGTCTCGTCAAACTGGGCCAGGCACTTGAAGGTCACGTTGCTGGACTTCTTCACCACGACGCTCTGGGGGCCCTGCTCAATCCGGGTGGCAGCTGGTGAGGGACAGAGGGGCGGGGTGAGGGGCGGAGCCTGGACACACCCTTCCCCGCATGCCCCGCCCCTTCCCGCATGCCCCGCCCCCGCCCTACCTTTGACCTGCAGCCAGGCGCTGATGGTGACGTTGTTCTGGTCGTTCTGGGCCCGGCAGACGTAGGCGCCGGCGTCGGAGCGCTGGGCGCGGCTCAGCCGCAGGGAGCCGTTCGTGTGCACAAAGGCCCGTTCGTCCTGCAGGGCCGGCTCCATCCCCGGGGCAAACCTGCCGGGGCACAGGGAGCGCTCGGCACGGCCGCCCAGGGCCACGCGTGGGGGGGCGGATCCGGGGGCACTTACCACTCCACGCTGGGCATGGGTGCCCCGAAGGTCTGGCAGTGCAGAAAGGCCGTCTGGTTCTCCACCACGGCGTAGCCCCGCCCGTCCGGCGTCAGGATCTTGGCCGGCAGCTCTGCAGGGGGGCGAGGGGAGGTGCTGGAGCCGCCTTGGCCCCAAAGGCACCCGCCAAGGGGACCCCGGGGTCACAGCCTCGTGGGGGGCAGAGATGGGCTGGTTGCCAGAAGGTAGTTGCTAGGGGCAATGGTTACCAGGGTGGTTGCTAAGGGGATGATTGATGGGAGCTGGGGCAGGGCTGGTTGCCAGGAGGCGGGGCTTGGCAAGGTTGCCGGGCACTCACGGATGACGTAGACGTAAGCGTTGGCCAACAGGCGGCCGTGGCTGTTGACGGCCTCGCACTGTGTCACCAGCGAATCGTTGGGCTGCACCTGGCTCAGGATCAGGGCCCCCGGGCGCAGCGTCCGCCCCGGGTCCGGCTCCAGCTCTGGGGGCGAATCACAGCTGGGGAGCAGCTGAGCCGCCCCCCTCCCCTGGCCCTGCCCCAGCCCAGCCCTGCCCACCCCTTCCCCCACCCTGCCCCCAACCCCACCTCCTGCCGCACCCCTGTCCCGCCCCCAGCCCTGCCCCGCCCCTCTCACCTGCCCAAGGAACGCCGTTGATCCTCCAGGACACCAGGGGGGGTGGTTTCCCGTAGGCGGAGCACTCCAGCCGCACGCTCTCACCGGGGCCGTACACCCGGCTGTGGGGCTGCTGCACCCAGTACGGGGCGGCTGAAAGGGGAGGGGGTGAGAGCCAGAGTCTCCCCGCCTGCCTCGAGCCCCCCCCACGCCCCGGCCTGGCCGGTACCTTCCACGGTGACGGTGTAGGTGTGGCGGGCGGTGCCCAGCATGTTGCGGGTGACGCACTGATACTCCCCGTCGTCCTCCTCCACCACGTCCCGGATCCGCAGCGTTCTGTGCGAGTTCTCCAGCGCCGCGCGCTCGGCCGGCAGGGGGCCGTTCAGACGCACCCACTCCACGGTGGGCGTGGGGCTAGGGGGAGGGGCGTGGGGGGCTCAGCCAGGGCCGGAGCCACAGCCCCCCTGGCCCCGCCGCCCCCCGCCCCACGTGCCCCACTCACAGGCCCTCCGCGATGCATTCCAGCACCAGGCTGCCGCCCCGCAGGGCCATGCGTCTGCTCGTCTCCCCCCGCGGCACCATCAGCCGGGGCTGCCGATACTTCACTGAGTTGGCTGCAGGGGAGAGATTGGGGCGGGGGGTCAGTGTGACCGGGCTGCTGGGAGGGGTCTCGCTTGGGGGCGGGGCCCTGGCGGCTCCTGGTGCCGGTGCTGCCGAGTTTGGTCAACGCTGTGTCCCTGTCGCCCCAGCCCCCCACTGAGCCCCACGCCTGGCTGGGGGGGCGGGGCTGCGGACCCCCGACCGCAGGGACAGCGGTGAGTAGGGGGCAGGGGGGCACAGAGGGGGGGGTCAGCGCTGAACACAGGGGAGGGGACAGAGCCGGGGGGCGAGACTTACTGCCAGTTTGATGTGAACACGCAGGACACATTGGCCCCCCCGGGGTGAGTTCGCCCCGGATTCGGTGCTGGGGGTGAAGGGCAGCCCAGTGTGGGGGAGGGGCTGCTGGCTGGGCCCGGGTCCCCAGCCCCGCCCACCCCAGAGCCCGTGGGCGGGGTCCCTGCCACTCACTGGGCTTGACACGCAGGTCGAGCGGCTCCTTCTGGATGATGGTGCGGGGGCCCAGGTAGTGCGCGTGGCAGATGTAGTCGGGGTGGCTGTCTGAGCTGCGCACGTTGGCGAAGTAGAGGAACCCGTCCTGCCCCATGCTGACCCGCTCGTCCTGCCCGATGTGCACGATGCCTGCGGGCCCCGGGGGTCACGCGGGAGCACGGCCCGCCTCCCGGCCCCGCCCCTTCCCCAGGCCCCGCCCCCGCCCCGCCCCATTCCCTGCCCCCACCCGTCCTGCCCCATGCTGACCCGCTCGTCCTGCCCGATGTGCACGATGCCTGCGGGCCCCGGGGGTCACGCGGGAGCACGGCCCGCCTCCCGGCCCCGCCCCCCCCTCCTGCCCCCAGGCCCCGCCCCTGGCCCCGCCCCATCCCCAGGCCCCGCCCCCGGCCCCGCCCCTTCCCCAGGCCCCGCCCCCGCCCCGCCCCCCCTGCCCCCCCCTTCCCCAGGCCCCGCCCCCCCGCCCCCGCCCCATCCCCAGGCCCCGCCCCCGGCCCCCACCCCCGCCCCCCCCCCGTCCCCCGCCCCGCCCCGGCCCATCCCCAGGCCCCGCCCCCGCCCCGCCCCCACCCGCCGCCCCCCCCCTCCCGCCCCCCCTGCCCCCCCCACCCCCTTCCCCAGCTGCCCCGCCCCCGCCCCCCCCGCCCCCGCCCCGCCCCATTCCCTGCCCCCACCCGTCCTGCCCCATGCTGACCCGCTCGTCCTGCCCGATGTGCACAATGCCTGCGGGCCCCGGGGGTCACGCGGGAGCACGGCCCGCCTCCCGGCCCCGCCCCTTCCCCAGGCCCCGCCCCGGCCCCGCCCCCCCCGCCCCGCCCCCCCCGCCCCTTTCCCCAGGCCCCGCCCCCAGCCCCGGCCCCGGCCCCAGCCCATCCCCAGGCCCCGCCCCCCCCAGGCCCCGGCCCCTCCCCGGCCCCGGCCCATCCCCAGGCCCCGCCCCCCCCCGCCCCCCCGCCCCGCCCCCGCCCCCCCATCCCCAGCCCCGCCCCCGCCCCCCCATCCCCAGGCCCCGGCCCCGCCCCATCCCCAAGATCCGCCCCTGCCCCTCCCCATCCCCGCCCCGTCCCAACCGAGCCCCATCCCATTCCCCAGCCCCACCCCCGTCCCAACCAAGCCCCGCCCCATTCCCTGTCCCCGCCCCCTGCTCTTACACAGCCCAGCCCCCGCCCCAGCCAGGTCCCGGCCTGCACCCCCAGAGGGGACAGGCCCCAGCCCCACGCCAGCAGTGCACACTCACGGCTGTTCAGCCAGTAGATTTTGGGGGGCACAGCCCTGGCAGGGGGGTTGCAGGGCAGGACCACGGACTCCCCCTCCTCCACCTCCAGCGGGGTCACCTTCTCCTTGGGCCACTGTGGGGTGCCTGGGGGAGGGAGGGGAACATGAGGGGCAGGGGCCCTGGCAGGGTGGGGGAGAGGGCTGGGCACATTGTCTATCGGGTGTTTTCTTCCCCCGCCTGGGCTCCGGGGGGGGGGTCTCTATCTGGAGCCAAGGGTGGGGGAGCGGGTGGGGGAGGTGCTCATGGGGAGGATGCAATTACATCACCCGGACACCTCGCTGCCATGGAAACGGTTGCTGTGGAAACAGGAGCAAATTGCCTGAGCTCTGGGGAGGCAGGTAAAAGAGGGAGGGAGCCCAGGGCCGAAGGGGGGGGCGGGACCAGGGGGCAGGGGCTGTGGGGTGGGGCATGGGGGGAGGGGCACTGGGGGGCATGGCTGGAGGCAGAGGCTGTGGGGCGGGGTGCAGGGGGAGGGGCATGGAGGGCATGACCTGGGGCAGGGGCTGTGGGGCAGGACGCAGGGGGCGGGGCGTGTGGGGCATGGCCGGGGGCAGGGGCTGTGGAGTGGGGCATGGGGGGGGCACAGGGGGCATGACCCGGGGCAGGGGCTGTGGGGCAGGACGCAGGGGGCAGGGCGTGTGGGGCATGGCCGGGGGCAGGGGCTGGGGGGTGGGGCACGGGGGGGCATGGCCAGGGGTAGGGGCTGTGGGACGGGGTGCAGGGGGCGGGGCATGTGGTGTGATGGGCGTGGCCGGGGGAAGGGGCTGGGGGGCAGGGCATGGGGGGAGAGGCACAGGGGGCATGGCCAGGGGCAGGGGCTGTGGGGCAGGGCATGGGGGGAGGGGAGCGGGGGGCATGATTGGGGCAGGGGCTGTGGGACGGGGCGCAGGGGGCGGGGCGTGTGGTGTGGGGGCGTGGCACCGGGGGCATGGCCAGGGGCAGGGGCTGTGGGGCAGGGCATGGGGGGAGGGGCGCGGGGGGCATGATCAGGGCAGGGGCTGTGGGATGGGGCGCAGGGGGCGGGGCGTGTGGTGTGGGGGGCGTGGCTGGGGGGCGGGGCACCAGGGGCATGGCCAGGGGCAGGGGCTGTGGGGTAGGGCATGGGGGGAGGGGCGCGGGGGGCATGATCAGGGCAGGGGCTGTGGGGTGGGGTGCAGGGGGCAGGGCGTGTGGTGTGGGGGGCGTGGCTGGGGGAGGGGCTGGGGGGCGGGGCACCGGGGGCATGGCCAGGGGCAGGGGCTGTGGGGCAGGGCATGGGGGGAGGGGCGCGGGGGGCATGATCAGGGCAGGGGCTGTGGGACGGGGCGCAGGGGGCGGGGCGTGTGGTGTGGGGGGCGTGGCTGGGGGAGGGGCTGGGGGCGGGGCGCAGGGGGGCAGGGCGTGTGGTGTGGGGGGCGTGGCCGGGGGCGTGGCCGGGGGCAGGGGCTGTGGGACGGGGCGCAGGGGGCGGGGCGTGTGGTGTGGGGGCGTGGCTGGGGGCGGGGCACCGGGGGGCATGGCCAGGGGCAGGGGCTGTGGGGCAGGGCATGGGGGGAGGGGCGCGGGGGGCATGATCGGGGCAGGGGCTGTGGGACGGGGCGCAGGGGGCGGGGCGTGTGGTGTGGGGGCGTGGCTGGGGGCGGGGCACCGGGGGCATGGCCAGGGGCAGGGGCTGTGGGGCAGGGCATGGGGGGAGGGGCGCGGGGGGCATGATCGGGGCAGGGGCTGTGGGACGGGGCGCAGGGGGCGGGGCGTGTGGTGTGGGGGGCGTGGCCGGGGGCAGGGGCTGTGGGACGGGGCGCAGGGGGCGGGGCGTGTGGCGTGGGGGGCGTGGCCGGGGGCGTGGCCGGGGGCAGAGGACTTACTCTCCGAGATGACCTGGATTTCGGGCCCCATGGCCGTGCCCAGGGCGTTGCTGGCGTAGCAGCGATAGACGCCCTGGGGCCGCTCCGTGTTGCTGTTGTTGATGTACAGGGTCCCTGAGCCCTCGACGACCGTCACCCCGGCCTCCCGGCGTGGGTCAAACAAGTGCCCGTCCTTCGTCCAGCGGAACCTGTGGGGGGAGCGGAGGGGAGGGAAGGAGCTCAGGTGCCACAGGGGGTTCCAGGGAGTCGGGGGGCCCTGGGGAGCTTGGGGGAGCCCCTGGGGACCGGGGGGCTGTACTCACAGGATGGGGGGGTTCCCGGTGGCCTCGCATGGCAACACAATGTCATCACTCGGGAAGGCGACCACCCTCTCTGCCGGCTGCTCCGTCATCTCGGGAGGCTGCAACACTGGGGGGCGGGAGGGGTCATTACACACGGAGACCGACAGCCCAGGCACCCCCCACCTCCCACTCCCTAAACTCTCCCAAGCTTCCCCGAGACCCCCATGTCTCCTCCCCTCACGCAGGGTCCCCCCCATCTCGGCCCCTCTGCCCCCAGCCCCGCGGATGCCCGCTCGCACCCCAGGACTCACGGTTGTGCATATTGTCTGTGCCGTCCCGGGAGCAGAGGAGAGAGCCAGAGACACATTAGCTGGCGTTGTCCGGAGCCCGCCCGCAGGCACAGGAGAGAGACAGAGCCAGGGGTGCATGCACACTTGTGCAAGAGAGACACGAGCGTGCAAGGCAGAGCGTGCTGAAGGCCATGCAGAAGTGGGCGTGATGAGAGAGCGTGCACGAGAGCAGGGCAGGCGGCGTGCCAGGTGAGCCCGCGGTGGTGCGTGCCAGCGAGTGTGAAGGGCAGGTGCAGTGCAACGCACAATGGGAGTGGGGGGAGGGGAGGGGGCTGTACATGGCCATGTGTTAAAGTGAGCATGACAGGGAACAAGAGTGCACATCACTGCAGGAAGCACAGAAGTGTGAAAGCACCATTGGATCGGAGCACGGACCCCCGTGGAGAGATTCCCCCGCTTGTGTGAGCACGAGGCTTTGGACTGGGCAGCTATTTCACCGCCTGTAGCTACAGCCCTGAGCCCTGCTCCTAGCAACAGCCCATTGCAACCCCATGTGCCGACTGCAGCTACAGCCTATTGCAACCACCTGAAACCTGCTGGTGGTCCTGAGACTAGGCTAGAGACCAGGCCTTGTCCATGGTGCTGGCGGTAGCTACACTTCGCTGGAAACCTGAGACCTGTCCATGGTACTGACCATAGTTACAGCCCATTGCAATACCAGCCTTGGCTGTGGCACCGACTGTAGCTACCGCCCATGGTACCCTCCCTCCCAGAGCTCTGCCTGTGGCACCGGCTGTAGCTACCACCCATGGTGCCCTCCCTCCCAGAGCTCTGCCTGTGGCGCCGACTGTAGCTACTGCCCATGGTGCCCTCCCTCCCAGAGCTCTGCCTGTGGTGCCGACTGTAGCTACCGCCCATGGTGCCCTCCCTCCCAGAGCTCTGCCTGTGGCGCCGACTGTAGCTACTGCCCATGGTGCCCTCCCTCCCAGAGCTCTGCCTGTGGTGCCGACTGTAGCTACCGCCCATGGTGCCCTCCCTCCCAGAGCTCTGCCTGTGGCGCCGACTGTAGCTACTGCCCATGGTACCCTCCCTCCCAGAGCTCTGCCTGTGGTGCCGACTGTAGCTACCGCCCATGGTGCCCTCCCTCCCAGAGCTCTGCCTGTGGCGCCAACTGTAGCTACTGCCCATGGTGCCCTCCCTCCCAGAGCTCTGCCTGTGGTGCCGACTGTACTCATAGCTCACTGAAACAGACCCCTTGCCCTGGCTGTAGCCACAGGTGGAAACTTGGTCTGTACCACAAAAGGCAACGGGGGGATCCACCACCCATGGGCACCGGGACTGTACCACGTTGGCTTTGGGGAAAGGGCCCCACACTCACACTCCTTGGGGATGGTGAGGGCCCCGGCCAGGCCCAGCAGCAGTGGCCACAGGCCCCGTGGGGGAGCCATCGTCGCCGGGCTGGGCCCTCGCACGCCGGACCTGGGGGAGGGAAAGCCATGAGCACCGCCCCATCCCCCACAGGCCCAGCCACGGGGCTTCTCCTGTTAGCCCAGCGGGCGGGCGCGGAACAGATGGAAAAGCGCCCAGAGAGGGGCCTGAATTATTAATGGGGAGGGGAGGGGGAGGCTGTTCCTAGCTCCGTCCTGCACCCTCCCGTACCTGCCGGGGCCCCTCGCTCCGCCCCACAGCCCCTGCCCTGCCGGGGCCCCTCGCTCCGCCCCACAGCCCCTGCCCTGCCGGGGCTCCTCGCTCCGCCCCACAGCCCCTGCCCTGCCGGGGCCCCTCGCTCCCCCCACAGCCCCTGCCCTGCCGGGGCCCCTCGCTCCGCCCCACAGCCCCTGCCCTGCCGGGGCTCCTCGCTCTGCCCCACAGCCCCTGCCCTGCCGGGGCTCCTCGCTCCGCCCCACAGCCCCTGCCCTGCCGGGGCTCCTCGCTCCGCCCCACAGCCCCTGCCCTGCCGGGGCCCCTCGCTCCCCTCCACAGCCCCTGCCCTGCCGGGGCCCCTCGCTCCGCCCCACAGCCCCTGCCCTGCCGGGGCCCCTCGCTCCGCCCCACAGCCCCTGCCCTGCCGGGGCCCCTCGCTCCCCCCCACAGCCCCTGCCCTGCCGGGGCCCCTCGCTCCCCTCCACAGCCCCTGCCCTGCCGGGGCCCCTCGCTCCGCCCCACAGCCCCTGCCCTGCCGGGGCCCCTCGCTCCCCCCCACAGCCCCTGTCCTGCCGGGGCCCCTCGCTCCGCCCCACAGCCCCTGTCCTGCCGGGGCCCCTCGCTCCGCCCCACAGCCCCTGCCCTGCCGGGGCCCCTCGCTCCCCCCCACAGCCCCTGCCCTGCCAGGGCCCCTCGCTCCGCCCCACAGCCCCTGCCCTGCCGCGGCCCCTCGCTCCCCCCCCCACAGCCCCTGCCCTGCCGGGGCCCCTCGCTCCGCCCCACAGCCCCTGCCCTGCCGGGGCCCCTCGCTCCGCCCCACAGCCCCTGCCCTGCCGGGGCCCCTCGCTCCGCCCCACAGCCCCTGCCCTGCCGGGGCCCCTCGCTCCGCCCCACAGCCCCTGCCCTGCCGGGGCCCCTCGCTCCCCCCCACAGCCCCTGCCCTGCCGGGGCCCCTCGCTCCGCCCCACAGCCCCTGCCCTGCCGGGGCTCCTCGCTCCGCCCCACAGCCCCTGCCCTGCCGGGGCTCCTCGCTCCGCCCCACAGCCCCTGCCCTGCCGGGGCTCCTCGCTCCGCCCCACAGCCCCTGCCCTGCCGGGGCCCCTCGCTCCCCTCCACAGCCCCTGCCCTGCCGGGGCCCCCGCTCCGCCCCACAGCCCCTGCCCTGCCGGGGCCCCTCGCTCCGCCCCACAGCCCCTGCCCTGCCGGGCCCCTCGCTCCCCCCACAGCCCCTGCCCTGCCGGGGCCCCTCGCTCCCCTCCACAGCCCCTGCCCTGCCGGGGCCCCCGCTCCGCCCCACAGCCCCTGCCCTGCCGGGGCCCCTCGCTCCCCCCCACAGCCCCTGCCCTGCCGCGGCCCCTCGCTCCGCCCCACAGCCCCTGTCCTGCCGGGGCCCCTCGCTCCGCCCCACAGCCCCTGCCCTGCCGGGGCTCCTCGCTCCGCCCCACAGCCCCTGCCCTGCCGGGGCCCCTCGCTCCGCCCCACAGCCCCTGCCCTGCCGGGGCCCCTCGCTCCGCCCCACAGCCCCTGCCCTGCCGGGGCCCCTCGCTCCCCCCCACAGCCCCTGCCCTGCCGGGGCCCCTCGCTCCGCCCCACAGCCCCTGCCCTGCCGCGGCCCCTCGCTCCCCCCCCCACAGCCCCTGCCCTGCCGGGGCCCCTCGCTCCGCCCCACAGCCCCTGCCCTGCCGGGGCCCCTCGCTCCGCCCCACAGCCCCTGCCCTGCCGGGGCCCCTCGCTCCGCCCCACAGCCCCTGCCCTGCCGGGGCCTCTCGCTCCGCCCCACAGCCCCTGCCCTGCCGGGGCCCCTCGCTCCGCCCCACAGCCCCTGCCCTGCCGGGGCCCCTCGCTCCCCTCCACAGCCCCTGCCCTGCCGGGGCCCCTCGCTCCGCCCCACAGCCCCTGCCCTGCCGGGGCCCCTCGCTCCGCCCCACAGCCCCTGCCCTGCCGGGGCCCCTCGCTCCGCCCCACAGCCCCTGCCCTGCCGGGGCCCCTCGCTCCGCCCCACAGCCCCTGCCCTGCCGGGGCCCCTCGCTCCGCCCCACAGCCCCTGCCCTGCCGGGGCCTCTCGCTCCACCCCACAGCCCTGCCGGGGCCCCTCGCTCCCCCCCCGCAGCCCCTGCCCTGCCGGGGCCCCTCACTCTGGGAGGCTGAGGGGGGGCAGCAGGTGCCAGGGGGCTGGGCCAGGGGGTGGCGCCGGACTCCTGCCAGCCACACGGCCTGTTGGGAGCTGGCACCGTCTGTGCCCCGGCCCCGCCCGGAGCCGCCACGGCCCAGAGCCAGATGGAAATGGAGGGGGGGCGTCGGCCAGCCACGTCTGTGCCCCCCACTCCCAACCTGCAGCCCCTGCCCCCCAGCCCTGCCAGTGCCCCCCACTCCCAACCTGCCGCCCCTGCCCCCAAACCTGCCAGTGCCCCCCACTCTCAACCTGCCGCCCCTGCCCCCCAAACCTGCCAGTGCCCCCCACTCCCAACCTGCCGCCCCTGCCCCCAAACCTGCCAGTGCCCCCCACTCTCAACCTGCCGCCCCTGCCCCCCAAACCTGCCAGTGCCCCCCACTCTCAACCTGCCGCCCCTGCCCCCCAAACCTGCCAGTGCCCCCCACTGCCAACCTGCCGCCCCAAACCTGCCAGTGCCCCCCACTCTCAACCTGCCGCCCCTGCCCCCCAAACCTGCCAGTGCCCCCCACTCCCAACCTGCCGCCCCTGCCCCCCAAACCTGCCAGTGCCCCCCACTGCCAACCTGCCGCCCCAAACCTGCCAGTGCCCCCCACTCTCAACCTGCCGCCCCTGCCCCCCAAACCTGCCAGTGCCCCCCACTCCCAACCTGCCGCCCCTGCCCCCCAAACCTGCCAGTGCCCCCCACTCCCAACCTGCCGCCCCAAACCTGCCAGTGCCCCCCACTCTCAACCTGCCGCCCCTGCCCCCCAAACCTGCCAGTGCCCCCCACTCCCAACCTGCCGCCCCAAACCTGCCAGTGCCCCCCACTCCCAACCTGCCGCCCCAAACCTGCCAGTGCCCCCCACTCCCAACCTGCCGCCCCTGCCCCCCAAACCTGCCAGTGCCCCCCACTCCCAACCTGCCCCCCAGCCCCCGCTACTCCCGTGGTTGGTTCCTCTGGAAAAAAAGCTTCCAGCAGCCAGAGAGTTAATGAGGCGAGCGACAGCGTCTGTCAGCGGCCCCTGGGGGGAGGGTCTGGCAGGCAGGGGAGGGGGAGGGGGAGGGGACGGGGGGGGGTTTCCCCACAGGCTCTGAGCTGCCCCCCAGCCACTTGTGAACTCCTCAGGCATGAAAACAGGCCCCAGGTGTCTCACATCTGGGCCCCCTTCCCCGCCCCCCAGCTAGCCAGACCCTGCCCCATTGCTCCCAGTGGGCACTTGCCTCCCGGTGCCCCAGCCCGCTTGTGGCTGTTCACAGGGGCTGGGCTCCAAGGCAGGAGAAGGCGGGGGGGGCACGGAGCGTGGCCTGCGAGTGTTGCTGCTTGCGGACACAGGGGCAACTACACGGCCGGGTTTTTCTGTGAGAAGCCTTTTGCCGAAGAGATCTCGGGCAAAAACTTGTGCACGAGCAAATCCCGACTCAAAGCGCATTGCAACAGCGCTGTGTGTTTGCACGAGGGCACGTCCGCCCTGCCCGGGCACTTGTGCGAGAGTGTGCGTCCACCCTGCCCAGGCACTTGTGTGAGGCAGCGCATCCACCCTGCCCGGGCACTTGTGCGAGGCAGCGCATCCACCCTGCCCGGGCACTTGTGCGAGGCAGCGCGTCCACCCTGCCCGGGCACTTGTGCGAGGCAGCGCGTCCACCCTGCCCGGGCACTTGTGCGAGGCAGCGCGTCCACCCTGCCCGGGCACTTGTGCGAGGCAGCGCGTCCACCCTGCCCGGGCACTTGTGCGAGGCAGCGCGTCCACCCTGCCCGGGCACTTGTGTGAGGCAGCGCGTCCACCCTGCCCGGGCACTTGTGCGAGGCAGCGCGTCCACCCTGCCCGGGCACTTGTGCGAGGCAGCGCGTCCACCCTGCCCGGGCACTTGTGCGAGGCAGCGCGTCCACCCTGCCCAGGCACTTGTGCGAGGCAGCATCCACGCCTCACCAACTGGCCACCAGAGCACTTGTGCTTTAGCCACTTGGGTTCCTAACGAGAACCCCCCGGAGCACCCACCCCCCTTTTTGCATGAGCAGTAGGAATAACTCTACCGGCAAAAGCACTCTCCTGTCCATTTTCTTGCACAAAAACGTGCTTGAGGTGTGGACAAACGCCTTGTAGCATGGACATGGCCGGGGGGGGTGGGTGTTGCACGGTGTGGGGGTAGTGCAGGGGCTGGGTGCTGTCTGGTGCAGATGAGGGGTGTGAACGTGCCGGGTGTTGCACCGTGTGGGGGTAGTGCAGGGGCTGGGTGCTGTCTGGTGCAGATGAGGGGTGTGACTGTGTCGGGTGTTGCACCGTGTGGGGGTAGTGCAGGGGCTGGGTGCTGTCTGGTGCAGATGAGGGGTGTGACTGTGCCGGGTGTTGCACCGTGTGGGGGTAGTGCAGGGGCTGGGTGCTGTCTGGTGCAGATGAGGGGTGTGACTGTGTCGGGTGTTGCACCGTGTGGGGGTAGTGCAGGGGCTGGGTGCTGTCTGGTGCAGATGAGGGGTGTGACTGTGCCGGGTGTTGCACCGTGTGGGGGTAATACAGGGGCTGGGTGCTGTCTGGTGCAGATGAGGGGTGTGACTGTGCCGGGTGTTGCACCGTGTGGGGGTAGTGCAGGGATTGGGTGCTGTCTGGTGCAGATGAGGGGTGTCGGTGTGTTGGGTGTTGCACAGTGTTGGGGGTATTGCAGGGGCTGGGTACTGTCTGGTGCAGATGAGAGGTGTGGGTGTTGCACGGTGTGGGGGTAGTGCAGGGACTGGGTGCTATCTGGTGCAGATGAGGGGTGTGGGTGCTGCACGGTGTGGGGGTAGTGCAGGGGCTGGGTGCTGTCTGGTGCAGATGAGGGGTGTGACTGTGCCGGGTGTTGCACGGTGTGGGGGTAGTGCAGGGGCTGGGTGCTGTCTGGTGCAGATGAGGGGTGTGACTGTGTCGGGTGTTGCACCGTGTGGGGGTAGTGCAGGGGCTGGGTGCTGTCTGGTGCAGATGAGGGGTGTGACTGTGCCGGGTGTTGCACGGTGTGGGGGTAGTGCAGGGGTTGGGTGCTGTCTGGTGCAGATGAGGGGTGTGACTGTGTCGGGTGTTGCACCGTGTGGGGGTAGTGCAGGGGCTGGGTGCTGTCTGGTGCAGATGAGGGGTGTGAGTGTGCCGGGTGTTGCACGGTGTGGGGGTAGTGCAGGGGCTGGGTGCTGTCTGGTGCAGATGAGGGGTGTGACTGTGCCGGGTGTTGCACGGTGTGGGGGTAGTGCAGGGGTTGGGTGCTGTCTGGTGCAGATGAGGGGTGTGACTGTGTCGGGTGTTGCACCGTGTGGGGGTAGTGCAGGGGCTGGGTGCTGTCTGGTGCAGATGAGGGGTGTGAGTGTGCCGGGTGTTGCACGGTGTGGGGGTAGTGCAGGGGCTGGGTGCTGTCTGGTGCAGATGAGGGGTGTGAACGTGCCGGGTGTTGCACCGTGTGGGGGTAGTGCAGGGGCTGGGTGCTGTCTGGTGCAGATGAGGGGTGTGACTGTGTCGGGTGTTGCACCGTGTGGGGGTAGTGCAGGGGCTGGGTGCTGTCTGGTGCAGATGAGGGGTGTGACTGTGCCGGGTGTTGCACGGTGTGGGGGTAGTGCAGGGGCTGGGTGCTGTCTGGTGCAGATGAGGGGTGTGACTGTGTCGGGTGTTGCACCGTGTGGGGGTAATGCAGGGGTTGGGTGCTGTCTGGTGCAGATGAGGGGTGTGACTGTGCCGGGTGTTGCACGGTGTGGGGGTAGTGCAGGGGCTGGGTGCTGTCTAGTGCAGATGAGGGGTGTGACTGTGTCGGGTGTTGCACCGTGTGGGGGTAATGCAGGGGTTGGGTGCTGTCTGGTGCAGATGAGGGGTGTGACTGTGCCGGGTGTTGCACGGTGTGGGGGTAGTGCAGGGGCTGGGTGCTGTCTGGTGCAGATGAGGGGTGTGACTGTGTCGGGTGTTGCACGGTGTGGGGGTAGTGCAGGGGCTGGGTGCTGTCTGGTGCAGATGAGGGGTGTGACTGTGCCGGGTGTTGCACGGTGTGGGGGTAGTGCAGGGGCTGGGTGCTGTCTGGTGCAGATGAGGGGTGTGACTGTGTCGGGTGTTGCACCGTGTGGGGGTAGTGCAGGGGCTGGGTGCTGTCTGGTGCAGATGAGGGGTGTGAGTGTGCCGGGTGTTGCACGGTGTGGGGGTAGTGCAGGGGTTGGGTGCTGTCTGGTGCAGATGAGGGGTGTGACTGTGCCGGGTGTTGCACGGTGTGGGGGTAGTGCAGGGGCTGGGTGCTGTCTGGTGCAGATGAGGGGTGTGACTGTGCCGGGTGTTGCACGGTGTGGGGGTAGTGCATGGTTTGGGTGCTGTCTGGTGCAGATGAGGGGTGTGACTGTGCCGGGTGTTGCACCGTGTGGGGGTAGTGCAGGGGCTGGGTGCTGTCTGGTGCAGATGAGGGGTGTGACTGTGCCGGGTGTTGCACTGTGTGGGGGTAGTGCAGGGGCTGGGTGCTGTCTGGTGCAGAGGAGGGGTGTGAACGTGCCGGGTGTTGTGGGGTGTTGCAGGGTGTGAGCCTGTGGGGGTTGGGCGGGTGTTGCCTGTTGCTGGGGCAGGGTGGGGCGGCCCTTGCAGGGGTCAGTGTTGCTCAGGCGGGCGCAGGGGGGGGCCAGGTTCCATTGTCTCCCCTCCCCCCGCCTCTGCTGCAGCAACTCTTCATTTCCATGGCAACCGAGAGGCCACAGTCACCTTGGGGGGGGGACCCGGGAGTCCTGGCCCCTCCCCCGCTCTCACCACTAGTCCCAGAGCCGCACGGCCCCGAGGTCGGGGCTCTGCCCCCCCCTTGAGTGTGCGGCCGGATGCCAATCTCACAGCAGAGAATGACAGTGTGGGGGAGGGGAGGGTGCCCCCCAACCTGCCAGCCCCTGCCCCCCCAGTCCTGCCCCTCGGTGCCCCTCACTCTGCCCCCCAGCCCTGCTGGTGCCCCTCATGCCCGCCCCCTAGCGCCCCGCCCCCCATGCACACTGGCTGGGCGGCCCCTTGGAGCTCCCCAACGGGTCTGCCCCAGGCAGGGGTGGGGCCGGCAGGTGCTGGGGGAAGGGAACTTGCACAGGAGCTGAAGGCAAATTAGCCAGGCCAGGAGGAAATTGCCCGGCGGCCTCATCCTGGGGGGGAACCAGGCGTCTGGGCGGCCCCTCCCCCACAGGGTCTTGGCGCCCCACCTGCAGGGGCTGCTGCGGGCGACAGGCCCCTGTGAGACCAGCCCCCGCTGTGCCGGGGCAGGGCCGACGGCTGGGCTGGGGGGCAGGGAGCCAGATCCCTGGTGCCCCATTTCCGGCTTTCCTCCCCCGGCTGGAATGCAGCCTGGGACACAGAGACAAGGCCCCGCTTGTCCCAGCCCCCCCACTTCCCCGGCCGCCTGGGGCCTGACCCCGGCCCGGCGCTCAGCCGCTACAATGGGGCAATTGATGGGGCAGGGAGGCCCAGGGCCGAGCTGGCAGGGGCTGCGGGGCGGGGGGGGCACTCCAAGAGGCCCCCCAAGTCTAGACTCTGCATCAATGTCCCCCCGTTACCAGTTCCTGGGACCCTCTCCCTGTGCAGGTAACTCCTCAGACAGGGCCCCCAGCCTCACCCCACACACCTGTCTCAGCCCCGCCCCAAAGGCATAGGACATACATCCCATGACACGGCAGACATGTAACCCCGCCCAGCACATGGACCCTGGCCATGCCCCACGTGCAACACACACAGACACACCCCACGTGTAACACACACAGAGACCCTAGGTACACCCCTGAGCAACACACACAGAGCCACACCCCCTGTGCAACACACAAGCTCCCGACCACGTCCCTGTGCAACACACACAGACACACCCCACGTGTAACACACACAGAGACCCTAGGTACACCCCTGAGCAACACACACAGAGCCACACCCCCTGTGCAACACACAAGCTCCCGACCACGTCCCTGTGCAACACACACAGACACACCCCACGTGTAACACACACAGAGCCCCTGGGTACACCCCTGAGCAACACACTCAGAGCCCCTGACCATACCCCCGTGCAACACACACATGGACACACCCCACAAGCAACACACAACCTCCCGGCCACACCCGTGTGCAACATGCACACAGGCCCCAGCCACCCCCGCATGCAACACACACATGGACACACCCCACGTGCAACATACAACCTCCCAGCCATGCCCCTGTGCAACACACACAGACACACCCCACGTGTAACACACACAGAGACCCTAGGTACACCCCTGAGCAACACACACAGAGCCACACCCCCTGTGCAACACACAACCTCCCGACCACGTCCCTGTGCAACACACTCAGAGCCCCTGGGTACACCCCTGAACAACACACACAGAGCCCCTGACCATACCCCCGTGCAACACACACATGGACACACCCCACGTGTAACACACACAGAGACCCTAGGTACACCCCTGAACAACACACACAGAGCCCCTGGGTACACCCCTGAACAACACACACAGAGCCCCTGGGTACACCCCTGAACAACACACACAGAGCCCCTGACCATACCCCCGTGCAACACACACATGGACACACCCCACGAGCAACACACACAGAGCCCCTGACCATACCCCCGTGCAACACACACATGGACACACCCCACGTGTAACACACACAGAGACCCTAGGTACACCCCTGAGCAACACACACAGAGCCCCTGGGTACACCCCTGAGCAACACACACAGAGCCCCTGACCATACCCCCGTGCAACACACACATGGACACACCCCACGTGTAACACACACAGAGCCCCTGGGTACACCCCTGAACAACACACACAGAGCCCCTGACCATACCCCCATGCAACACACACATGGACACACCCCACGAGCAACACACACAGAGCCCCTGGGTACACCGCTGAGCAACACACACAGAGCCCCTGGGTACACCCCTGAACAACACACACAGAGCCCCTGGGTACACCCCTGAACAACACACACAGAGCCCCTGACCATACCCCCGTGAAACACACACATGGACACACCCCACGAGCAACACACACAGAGCCCCTGACCATACCCCCGTGAAACACACACATGGACACACCCCACGAGCAACACACACAGAGCCCCTGACCATACCCCCGTGAAACACACACATGGACACACCCCACGAGCAACACACAACCTCCCGGCCACACCCGTGTGCAACATGCACACAGGCCCCAGTCCCAGCATCCCAGTAACACCCCCAGCCACACAGCCCGGCTACACCCCACTCCAACACGCACAGGTCCCAGCCCCACACAGCTGCTGCAGTGCCCAGCCCCCCCATTACACCCCGCGCCCTGCCCCATCGCACCGCCCCCCGGCTTCGGGGCCAGCGGAGCCGCCCTACCTGAGCCGAGCCGAGCCGAGCCGAGCCGCTCACACTGCGGCTGCAGAGCGTGTGACATAATCCGGAGTCAGACCCCTCCCTCCGCCGCCCCTCCCCCCGCGCCGGCCCCTCCCTGGGCGGGCAGCGCGGCGGGGTCGGACTCCTGGGTCCCTCCCGAGCCGGGCAGGGCCCTGCAACCCCCGGGAGGGGCCGGCAGCTGCACGTCGCATGCCCGGGCCCAGGACGGGGGGGGGAGTGAGGGGCACCGGGAGGGCTGTGGCGGGGGGGGAGTGAGGGAACCGGCAGGGCTGTGGCGGGGGGGGGGGGGTGAGGGGCACTGGCAGGGCTGGGCGGGGGGGGGGCGGCGGGGCGGGAGGGGGGTGAGGGCAGGGCTGTGGCGGGGGGGGGGGTGAGGGAACCGGCAGGGCTGTGGCGGGGGGGGGTGAGGGAACCGGCAGGGCTGTGGCGGGGGGGGGGCGGGGGGGGGGGTGAGGGAACCGGCAGGGCTGTGGCGGGGGGGGGGGGGGCAGTGAGGGGCACTGGCGGGGGGGGGGCAGGGCGGGGGGGGCTGGTGGCGGGGAGGGGGGTGGCAGGGCGGTGGGGCGGGGGGGGCGGGGGGGGGGGGTGAGGGAACCGGCAGGGCTGTGGCGGGGGGGGGGGGGGGGGTGAGGGAACCGGCAGGGCTGTGGCGGGGGGGGGGTGTGAGGGAACCGGCAGGGCTGTGGCGGGGGGGGGGGGGCGGGGGGGGAGTGAGGGAACCGGCAGGGCTGTGGCGGGGGGGGGGGGGTGGCGGGGGGGGGGTGAGGGAACCGGCAGGGCTGTGGCGGGGGGGGGGGGGGGAGTGAGGGAACCGGCAGGGCTGTGGCGGGGGGGGGGGGGTGAGGGAACCGGCAGGGCTGTGGCGGGGCAGGGGGGGGGGGGGGGAGTGAGGGAACCGGCAGGGCTGTGGCGGGGGGGGGGGGGGTGAGGGAACCGGCAGGGCTGTGGCGGGGGGGGGGGGTGAGGGAACCGGCAGGGCTGTGGCGGGGGGGGGAGGGGAGTGAGGGAACCGGCAGGGCTGTGGCGGGGGGGGGGAGGGCGGGGGGGGGGAGTGAGGGAACCGGCAGGGCTGTGGCGGGGGGGGGGGGGTGAGGGAACCGGCAGGGCTGTGGCGGGGGGGGGGGGAGTGAGGGAACCGGCAGGGCTGTGGCGGGGGGGGGGGTGAGGGAACCGGCAGGGCTGTGGCGGGGGGGGGGGGGGTGAGGGAACCGGCAGGGCTGTGGCGGGGGGGGGGGAGTGAGGGGCAGGGCGGGGGGGCTGGCGGGAGGGGGCGGGGGGGGGGGGGGGGCTGGTGGCGGGAGTGGCAGGGCTGGTGGCGGGGGGGGGGGGGGGGGAGTGAGGGGCACCGGCCGGGGGCCATGGGGGGCCGGGGGCTGATGGGGGCCGGCTGGACACACCCCATCGGGCAACTCAGTGAGTCACCTCCCCCCGGTGCCCCCCCCCAGCACCCGGAGCCTCATTACATCACCGTGATGTCACCGCCCTGCCCCCCGCCCTGCCGGTGCCCCCCCCTCCCCCCCCCCCTGTCTGCCCCCCAGCCCCCCGCTCCCCCGCCCCCTCCCGCCCTGTCGGTGCCCCTCACTCCCACCCCCTCTGCCCCCCAGCCCCGCTGCCCCCCAGCCCCTCCCCCGCCCTGTCGGTGCCCCTCACTCCCGCCCCCTCTGCCCCCCAGCCCGCTCCCCCGCCCTGTCGGTGCCCCTCACTCCCGCCCCCTCTGCCCCCCCCCCAGCCCGCCCCCCCGCCCTGTCGGTGCCCCTCACTCCCGCCCCCTCTGCCCCCCAGCCCCCCCCCCCCCGCCCTGTCGGTGCCCCTCACTCCCGCCCCCTCTGCCCCCCAGCCCGCCCCCCCGCCCTGTCGGTGCCCCTCACTCCCGCCCCCTCTGCCCCCCAGCCCGCCCCCCCGCCCTGTCGGTGCCCCTCACTCCCGCCCCCTCTGCCCCCCAGCCCGCCCCCCCGCCCTGTCGGTGCCCCTCACTCCCACCCCCTCTGCCCCCCAGCCCGGCCCGCAGCGCAGCGGGGGGCTCTCCCTGGCAGGCGGGAGAGCCCCCTCGGAGGCCAGGGTCTGCCCGTGCTGGGCTCCCGGGTTCTCTCTGGCTGGGGGGCTGAGGCGGCAGGGGGGGCCCGTCTCACCCTGCAGGGTGGTGGGGGCTGGACTCAGATTTGTGGCGCCAGCCGAGTGCCCAGCCTGGGGCCAGGCATGTGGCAGATGAGGCCTGAGTGTGCCTCAGTTTCCCCATGTGCTCTCATTAACGGGCCCGTGTGTGGAGCAAGGGAGTCGGGGGAGGGGCCCCTCATGTCCACTGTGGGTGGGGAGGGGCTGCAGGCCCATAGGGCAGGAGAACGGGGCAGCCAGCCCCGGAAGCCCCATCTGCGTGGGGGGGCCTGTAGTCACTCCGTTTGCGGGGGGGGGGATTCTGTCTCCTGTGCTGTTTGTATTGACTCGGAGGGGGCGTGCCTCAGTTTCCCTGGCCACAGCACACTGTGTAGATGGGGAGGGGGAGGCCGGGCAGGACCCACTGGGGCTGCAGGTGCGGCTCTTGTCGCACACCCTCTTGTAGTCCTGCGTTCGCTGGGGCGTGTGCTGCGTGTGCGTGCACGTGTGTGCATGTGTGTTTGTGTGTGTTCACATGTGCGTGCATGTGCGTGTGTGTGTTTATGCGTGTTTGTGTGTTCATGTGTTCGCGTGTGTGTGATTGTGTGTTTGCGTGTGCGCGATTGTGTGTTTGCGTGTGCGCATGCATGTTCACGTGTGTGCGTGTTCGCGTTCGCGTGTTCGCGTTCGCGTGTTCACGTGTGCATGAGTGTGTGCTTGCATGTGTGCTTGCATGTGTGTGTGCATTTTCACGCATGTGTGTGTGCGTTTGCATGTGCATGCGTGTGTGTGTGCATGTGTGTTTGTGTGTGTACACATGTGCGTGTGTGTGTTTATGCGTGTTCGTGTGTGCGTGCGTGTTTGTGTGTTCATGTGTTTGTGTGTGCATGTGCGTGCGTGTTCGCGTGTGCGTGATTGTGTGTTTGCGTGTGCGCGTGCATGTTCACGTGTGCGTGAGTGTGTGCTTGCATGTGTGCGTGCATTTTCACAGCATGTGTGTGTGTGCGTGTTCGCGTGTGCATGCATGTGCGTGTGTTTGTGTGTGCGTGTGCATGTACGTGCGCGACTCAGTTCCCCCCCCGCGCTCTCTGTGGGGGGCGGGGAGGCTGAGCAGGACTCACCCCAGATGTGTGCTTGGGGTGGCCCGTCCCCAGGCGAACTGGGCGGTTGCCCAGGGCACCAAGCTAAGGGGGCGCCAGATGGCGGCGCAATGTCACAGAGGTGCTTGGGGGCGCTAATTGTGCGGTTCACCAAGGGCGCCCGTCCCTAGGGCCAGGGAGAAAGAGCAGGCGGGGGGGGTAGGGCTAGGAGGAGTGAGGAGGGGGAGAGCAGGAAGGGGGGAGGGGCCCGGGAGCCCTCCCCCCCCAGGAATGAGGCTGCCTGCCCTGGGCCCCGATAACCCTCCTGTCCCACCGGCCGGTGGAGAGTCCCGTCTGGCTGCGGGTGGGGCGCAGGGCGGGGGTGTCCCGGCTCATAGGCGGTGCCCACGCTCGGCCCCTGGGCACACCCCCCTCCCCAGGGCGGCAGCCCCTTCTCGGGGGCCACTCCAGAGCTGCAACCCTCTCCTGGGGGGCCCCTCACCTGGGGGGTCGCCCCTCCGCCTCCGGGACGGCGCCTCTCAGGGCCTCCAGTCGCCTCTGCCCCCCGGGCCCCCCTCCCAGCGGGGACAGCGCCCCCCTGCTCCCCAGCCCAGAGCGACTCCCGGCCAGCACCCAACAGGGCTATGGGGCTGTGACCCCTCCGGCCAGTCGGCCTGGGCCCCGCCCACACGCCTCCCCTGCAGCCGGTGAGTCCTGCCTGCTCCGCCCTCAGCCCCCCAAAACAGCCCCCGTCTCCCAGCGGAGCCTCCAACAGCCCCGCATCAGCCCCTCCCCCCCGGTGCCCCTCCCCCGGTAACAGGGTCGCCTGGGCCCCTCCTGTCCGCCCCGGGGTCTCCCCTCCAGTACACCCGCATCAGCCCCTCCCCCCCAGTGCCCCTCCCCCGGTAACAGGGTCGCCTGGGCCCCTCCTGTCCGCCCCGGGGTCTCCCCTCCAGTACACCCGCATCAGCCCCTCCCCCCCCAGTGCCCCTCCCCCGGTAACAGGGTCGCCTGGGCCCCTCCTGTCCGCCCCGGGGTCCCCCCTGCAGTACACCCGCATCAGCCCCTCCCCCCCAGTGCCCCTCCCCCGGTAACAGGGTCGCCTGGGGCCCTCCTGTCCGCCCCGGGGTCTCCCCTCCAGTACACCTGCATCAGCCCCTCCCCCCCAGTGCCCCTCCCCCGGTAACAGGGTCGCCTGGGCCCCTCCTGTCCGCCCCGGGGTCTCCCCTCCAGTACACCTGCATCAGCCCCTCCCCCCCAGTGCCCCTCCCCCGGTAACAGGGTCGCCTGGGCCCCTCCTGTCCGCCCCGGGGTCCCCCCTCCAGTACACCCGCATCAGCCCCTCCCCCCCAGTGCCCCTCCCCCGGTAACAGGGTCGCCTGGGCCCCTCCTGTCCGCCCCGGGGTCCCCCCTCCAGTACACCCGCATCAGCCCCTCCCCCCCAGTGCCCCTCCCCCAGTAACAGGGTCGCCTGGGCCCCTCCTGTCCGCCCCGGGGTCCCCCCTCCAGTACACCCGCATCAGCCCCTCCCCCCCAGTGCCCCTCCCCCGGTAACAGGGTCGCCTGGGCCCCTCCTGTCCGCCCCGGGGTCCCCCCTCCAGTACACCCGCATCAGCCCCTCCCCCCCAGTGCCCCTCCCCCGGTAACAGGGTCGCCTGGGCCCCTCCTCTCCGCCCCGGGGTCCCCCCTCCAGTACACCCGCATCAGCCCCTCCCCCCCAGTGCCCCTCCCCCGGTAACAGGGTCGCCTGGGCCCCTCCTGTCCGCCCCGGGGTCCCCCCTCCAGTACACCCGCATCAGCCCCTCCCCCCCAGTGCCCCTCCCCCGGTAACAGGGTCGCCTGGGCCCCTCCTGTCCGCCCCGGGGTCCCCCCTGCAGTACACCCGCATCAGCCCCTCCCCCCCAGTGCCCCTCCCCCGGTAACAGGGTCGCCTGGGCCCCTCCTGTCCGCCCCGGGGTCCCCCCTCCAGTACACCCGCATCAGCCCCTCCCCCCAGTGCCCCTCCCCCGGTAACAGGGTCGCCTGGGCCCCTCCTCTCCGCCCCGGGGTCCCCCCTGCAGTACACCCGCATCAGCCCCTCCCCCCCCAGTGCCCCTCCCCCGGTAACAGGGTCGCCTGGGCCCCTCCTCTCCGCCCCGGGGTCCCCCCTGCAGTACACCCGCAACAGCCCCTCCCCCCCAGTGCCCCTCCCCCGGTAACAGGGTCGCCTGGGCCCCTCCTGTCCGCCCCGGGGTCCCCCCTGCAGTACACCCGCATCAGCCCCTCCCCCCCAGTGCCCCTCCCCCGGTAACAGGGTCGCCTGGGCCCCTCCTGTCCGCCCCGGGGTCCCCCCTGCAGCCCCGTCTGGCGTCTGCCGGACCCGGCCGTGTCCTCTGAGCCTTGCCCCCGGGAAAGGCACCAGCAGTGACGTCGGCGTCCCCTTAGCACGGCCCCTCCCTGGCGCAGTCCTGCAGGAGCTGGCTCCATCTCGGCCTCGGCCCCTTGGTCGGGGGGTCGGTCCCACTGGGAGGGGCTGCAGCCCCCCGGGCCGGGTGCCCCGCTCTCTGGCCGCGTCCTGCTGCGGCTCAGGTAGCGCTGGGGCGTCGCTCCCCCTTGGGGTCAGGTTGCACCCGCCCCCGGCCCCGTGTGGGAGGCTCAGGGAGCCCAGGGGGTCGCTCCAGTCCGGGCTGACGGCACCGGGCCTGGCTGAGGCCACAGAGCCCCCAGCCCCGCTCAGGCCAGAGCCCTCGCCGGCCCGGCCCCTCCTGCACAGCCCCAGCGGGGAAGAGCCAGGCGCTAACATGGGGCACGAAGCTCCGGTAGCCCCCGCCTTGGGGCCCCGACCCTGCCCCCCGGAGAGACCAGACTCTGGGGCCAGCAGAACGGGGGGGGGGTTACTGCCCCTCGGGGTCCAGCCCGGCACAGACTCACAACGGTCACTGGTGGGCCGGGCTCACAGGCATTGGCCAGTAGGGGTCGCCCCCAGCCCCGCCCTGCCGCTTAGCCAGGGGTCCAGTGCGGGGGCTTCCACCTTGGCCGGCTCCCCACCCTGCGGCCCAGGCACGTCACCTCGGCCAGCCCCGCCCTGCGCTTCCCGGCTGTACGGCCAGCCCGGCCCCCGTGGTCCTCCCGGGCCGGGCTACAGACACAGGGAGCGTCAAGAGCCCTCCCTCCCCCTCCGGAACTGACCCAGGGCGCTGGGAGGGGGCCGGGCCCCTGGGGGCCAAAGGGCAGGACCAGGAGCTCCAAGAGCCCTAGGGGCCGACTTCACCCGGCCTCTGGGCGCCAGGCACCCGCCAGTCCCCTTTGGTCAGGTCCAGAGTGTGGCCCAGCGGGGGGGTCTGCTCTGGGCCCGGGCCCCCGCTGGGGTGGGAGACTCTCGACTCTCCCACCAGTGGATTAACCAGACACCCCGGCGCAGCGTCCCCGAGAGACAAAGGGCGGGAGACCAGCACTGGCTGGGGGGCAGTTTCTGGCTGGTATCATGGGGAAGCAGCCTAGGGAAGGGGCTGGGATTTAGGGGCCCAGGCTCCCCCATCTCAGGGGGGCTGAGGCATCCTAGGCCTGCCCTGGAACCGGATTGCATCTGTGCTGGGCTGTGTCCTGGAGAAGCCATAAACTCCCCCTGTTCTACCCGCTGCGGGAGTGTGTCCGTGCCACCAGGGGGTGCAGGAGGCGGGGACCCCGACGCGCCGCCCCCCCCACTTGCTTAGGATTTCATAGGATCATAGCCCCGTGGGGTGGGAAGAGCTCGTAGAACGCCACCAGGCCCAGCCCCCTGCCCAAGCCAGGAGCAACCCCAATCGTCGTGGAATAAACACGCACTAGTTTCGGGGTTCAGGTCAGACAGAACCACTTTCTTCTACAGCTGTAGGGGGCAGCAGAGCGGCAGGGTCGGCCCTTACGATCCGACCCCTCCCGACCCCATACCAGAGTTTCTATCCCTTGTGCCACTTCGGCAAAGGAATCTTACAGAGAAAGAGGAATTTGCAGGAGGAACATGCCAGGAAACTTGGAAAAGGGAAGTGAGGCCAACGAGTTCATAGACGGGGTCACTCAAAGGCGAGAGCAGACAAATCTTTGGTAACTAGGCAGCGAGACAAAATGCGGTGAGCCTGGCGGCCTCCGTTAAACGCTCGACCGCGTAGGGCCTGCTGGCTTGTCCAGACGTCGCTGGGATAGTCAGGCCAAGTTCCGCAAAATCAACCCGGCCAGGGCTTTGTCAAGCCGAGACTTAAACACCCCTAGGGATGGAGACTCCACCCCCCCCCCAGGGAACCCAGCCCAGGGCTCCCCCACCCGCCTAGGGAAAGAGTTTTTCCTAAAGTCCAACCTGGACCTCTCCCACCACAACTTGAGCCCATTGCTCCTTGTTCTGCCACCCGCCCCACTGAGAACAGCCTCTCGCCAGCCTCTCTGGACCCCCCTTCAGGAAGTTGAAGGCTGCTCTCAAATCCCCCGTCACTCGCTCTTCTGCAGACGGAACAAGCCCAAATCCCTCAGCCTCTCCTCGTAGGTCAGGTGCTCCAGCCCCCGAATCATTTTGGTCGCCCTCCGCTGGCCCCCTCCAATGCATCCACGTCCTTTGTGTATGGGGGCCCCAGAACTGGACACAATACTCCAGACGTGGCCTCACCAAAGCCGAATAAAGGGGAATAATGACATCTCTGGATCTACTGGCAATGCTCCTCTTAATGCACCCTAATATGCCATTAGCCTTCTTGGCTACAAGGGCCCCTGTTGACTCATCTCCAGCTTCTCATCCACTGTAACCTCCAGGCCCTTTTCTGCAGAACTGCTACTTAGCCAGTCGGTCCCCAGCCTGTCCCAATGCTTGGGATTCTTCCGCCCCAAGGCCGGACTCTGCACTTGTCCTTGTTGAACCTCATCCGATTTCTTGTGGCCCAATCCTCCGATTTGTCCAAGTCACTCTGGTTCCTCTCTCTGCCCCCCAGCGTATCCACCTCTCCCCCCAGCTTAGTGTCGTCTGCAAAACTTGCTGAGGGTGAAATCCATCCCCTCATCCAGGTCATTAATAAAGATGTTGAACAAAACCGGTCGTAGAACCGAACCTTGGGGCACTCCACTAGAAACCGACCGACATCCTGACATCGAGCTGTTGATCACGACCCGCTGGGCCCGGCCTTCTAGCCATCTTACCGTCCATTTATCCATCCACATTCCCTTAACTCGCTGGCAAAAATACTGTGGGAGACCGTATCAAAAGCCTTGCTAAAGTCAAGGTCTATCACATCCACTGACTTTCCCACGGCCACAGAGCCAGTTACCTCAGCATAGAAGCTAATCAGATTGGTCAGGCACGACCTGCCCTTGGTGAATTCATGCTGACTATTCCTGATCACTTTCCTCTCTTCCAAGTATTTCAAAATGGATTCCTTGAGCATCTCCTTCATGGCTGTGTCTAGACTGGCCAGTTTTTCCAGAAAATCAGCCACTTTTATGGAAAAACTTGCCAGCTGTCTACACTGGCCACTTGAATTTCTGCAAAAGCACTGACGATCTCATGTAAGATTGTCAGTGTTCTTACGGAAATGCTGTGCTGCTCCCGTTCGGGCAAAAGTCCTTTTGCGCAAAAGGGCCAGTGTAGACAGGCCAGATTTGTTACCGCAAAAAAGCCCCGATTGCAAAAGTGCTTTTGGAAAAGTGTCCTGCCAATCTAGACGCTGTGTTCCGTTTTCCATTAAAAGCATTTCCGGAAAAATCATGCCAGTCTGCACATAGCCCATGATTTTTCCGGGGACTGAGGTCAGACTGACCGGCCTATAGTTCCCTGGATCGTCCTTCTTCCCTTTCTTAAAGATGGGCCCTGCATTTGCCCTTTTCCAATCACCCAGGATCTCTCCCGATCTCCACGACTTTTCAAAGATAACGGCCAAAGGCTCCTCAATGACATTTGCCAACTCCCTCAGCCCCCTCGGGTGCACTAAGTCCGGACCCATGGATTTGTGTACCTTTAGCTTTTCTAAATAGCTCCTAACCTGTTCTTTCCCCACCACGGGCTGTTCGCCTTCCTCCCATATTGCGTCACTTCGCGCATTAGTCCGGGAGCCGACCTGGTCCGTGAAGTCAGAGGCAAAGAAAGCCTTGAGTACTTCAGCTTCCCCACATCATCTGGCACTGGGGTACCTCCCTCATCCGTTACGGGCCCCACCCCCGCTCTGATCAACTTCTTCTTGCTAACATGCCTGTAGAAACCTTTCCTGTTCCCTTCACATCCCTTGCGAGTTGCGATTCCATCTGCGCTCTCGCCTTCCTGACAACCCCCCGGCATTCTCGAGCTAGACATGTCTACCCCTCCCTGGCCATGTGGCCAAGTTTCCACTTTTTGTGCTTAAGTTCACCAAGGATTTCCCCGGTGAGCCAGTCCGGTCTCCTACCACGTTTGCTTCTCTTGCTGCACGTCCGGCTGGTTTCTTTCTGTGCCTTCAATAAAGCTTCTTTAAAATCCTGCCAGCTGTCCTGGACTCCTTTCCCCTTCATGTTAACATCCCAGGGGATCCTGCCCATCAGGTCTCTGGGGGAGTCAAAGTCTGCTCTTCTGATGTCCAGGGGGTGTTTTGCTGCTCCCCTTTCTTCCTTTGGTCAGGATCCTGAAATCCACCATCTCGTGATTTCGTCAGCCCTGGCCCTGGGGTTGGCAGGGGGCACGGGGAGGGCACTGAGTTCCCGGCAGTCCACGCAGAACCGGTTTGCTCCGTCCCTCTTGGCCCGTGAGCTCAGCGAGCCCTTCCCGGAAGGTCGGCACGTCCGCCACTGACTCGTCTGGAGAGGCCCCCCCTCCCTCCTCAGGCCCAGGGCCCCCCACCCTGCTCCCCACAGCAACGAGCCGGGGAGAACCCCTGGGGCACGCCCTGTGCGCAGACAGCAGGGGGGAGTCCGTGTCCCGGGCCTGGGGTGCTGGGCCACCACGGTTTCCAGCATTCGTCTGAGCGGCCCATGAAATCTCTCCAGCACCCTCGGGCTGGGGGCGCTACGCTGGGCCCAGGTGAGCCGGGCCCCGTGCGTCCCCCACAAGCGCCGGAGCGGGGCGACGGGCCGTGGGACCCCTGCTGAAAATGGCCAGCAGCAGCGTCTGCCCCCGTGCCCGCCTCGCTGGGGCAGAGCCACGGCCTGGGCTGGCGGGTAGCGAAATCCCCCCCCGACGTATTTCTGCCCTGCCCAGCACCCCCCGGATCCATCGCCCCTTCGGGAGGGCTCCTCTCCGGGCCTCCGACCCGCTTTGCACGTGTGCTGGGCTCCCCCGGCAGGAGTCACAGGCCTGCAATCCCGGTGAAAGCCTCAGACCCCGGCCAGGAAACGTTCTGCAGCCGCCTGGCCTGGGGCCGTTCGCCTTGGTGCCCGCAAGGGGGACATGGGCCAGGAACAGCAGCCGGCGGCGGGACCCCTGGGCACCCCCCGCTGCCTCCTCCTCTCCCAGGATTCGCTGCTCCATCCCGGTCCAGGAATCCCTTCTCCCCCAGGAATCTCTCCCTGCGGCCTCCCCAGGCACCAGGACCCGGCTCAGCCCCTCCGAGGAGGGATCCTCACGCAGCCCCGTCTGGCTGGTGGTCATGGCTCCGGAGGGTTGTGCCTCAGTTTCCCCACCCTGGGCTGCCCCTGTCCGGCCCTACCCCCGTTGCTCCCCTTCCCCTCTCTGGGGGGTCCTGCGCCCCCGACTGGCTCTGGCTCCGGCGAGGCCCAGGGCATTCTGCCTGCTCTCCGGCCAGTCCTGCAGCTCGTCTCCATGGGCCGCTGACCCTGAGCGCCCCTTCGGCCCCCGTTTCAGTGTATCCTCGCCACAGGCACTTGGAGCAGGGGCCGGACACGCCCCTCAGGGTCTGGCTGGGTCGGGCCCCCTCGGGCCGCGCCAGTATCACCCACGGGGCAGACGTGAGGCTGGCTCCCCGGGGCTTGTCCCCCACCCACCCGGCCGCGGGGGGCCTGGCGCTTCGCCCTCAGCCGGCCGGTCCCCTCCCCCGGCGCAGCCCAGGTACCTGCCTCCCCCTGGGCCGGCCGGGTGCGCTTCCAGCTCCTGGGGCCCTGCCTGGCTCCATCTCCTTCCCCTCTGGCACGGCGCCACCGTGGGCCCTTTCTGGCCGCAGAAGTTGCATCTCAGGTCCCTCGAGTCCCATGGGGGGTTGTCCTGGCCTGGACTCTGCCCCCTGGGCTGGGCTCCCTGGAGTCCCACTTTCGAGGGGTCTCCGGGTGACTCCCCTTCAGGGCCCTGTTGTGGGTCTCCCCGTCCCCGATCCGCTGGCCACAAACTCGTCCGCCAGCGTCCCCGCCCTGCGCGGTCTCTGGGCTGCCGGTCGGCCAACCGCCCCTTGAGGTCTGGGGGGCAAATGTCCCGCAGCTGCTCCGCCCCCCAGGTTGTGCACGGCCTCGGAGGTGGTGGCCCCGGCCCCCTTCCCCCACTTGTGGGGCTATTCCCCAGCACGCTGGCACCAGGGGACTTGCGCAGGCCCCGGAACCGCGGCAGCTCCCCCCTCAGCAGCCCGGCCTGTGTGAACAGCCCCTAGTCCCCGACTCCGTCCGCCCCGGCCAGTGTGGCTCTGGCCTTGGGCCCAGCAGGGGGTCGGGCTGCGCAGCGTCTGCCGGGTCCGTCCGGGGCAGACCACAAGCCTCTCGCAGGCCCCCACGTCATCCCCTCCAAACGGGGGAAGCGCTCGGAGTCCAGCTTCCCCCAGAGCCCCCTCGGGGCGCCGCCCCACTGACCCTGGGCCGGCCCCCTGGCCCGTCTCTCCTCCCGCTGCAGCTCCCGGATCGGGGTCCCCTGCGCTGGCTGGGGGTCAGCTCCAGACTCCAGGCTGCTGCCCGGCTCTCCGGGCGCCCCGCTGGGACCCGGCGCCTGTAGCTCCGGCTGCGCCTCAGGATCCCCGCTCAGCCCCGGCCCGGCCCGGGGGGCCAGGTTGCTCCTAAGAGCTGGGCACAGGCCGTGTCCCCGCTGGCGCCGTGTGCGCCGCCTTGGTCTCTGGCATCGCTCTGCACGGCGCCCCCAGCCGGCCTCTGCTACCGCGTGGCCCGGCTCACAGGCCATGTCTGTAGATAAATCTGTGTATTAAATCTTACTTCCTATGGCTGGACACCACCTCCCCAGAGAGCCCTGCGTAGCAAACTGAGCGGCTGGTGAGAGGTACACGTCTTTTGCAGGGAGCAGAATCAGATCTGCCCCCCCCAATCAATTGCCCTGTGGAATGAACGAGGTGTGAATGGGTAAGACTTGGGAGCCAGCCCCTCCAGGCAGCTGGCCCAGCTGAAGGGGGTGGGAGCCAGCCCCAAGGTGTCAAGCGGGCTCAAGAAGGGCCTTGGGGATTAGAAGCCGGCACCTCCTGTGGAACCGCCCCTGCAGCACAAAGGGCCTGGACACAGACCCACGGCTGGAATCCGGGGAGATCTGCAGGAGGGGAGCTGCTGGAAAAGGGAGGTGCCCCGCAGAGGGCCCCGGGTCTCCTCTTGTCACCCCCGGCCCGGCCACCCCTCCCCCATCTAACTCACCTGGCCAGTGCCCTGAAGGGGCAACTCGGTGGTAACAGCAGCAAGATGGAGTGTGTGTGTGTGACACATCTACCTGTACCTCTACCTGTACCTCTACCTGTACCTCTACCTGTATCTATACCTGTAACCGTATCTCTACCTGTACCTATACCTGTATCTCTACCTGTACCTATACCTGTATCTCTACCTGTATCTATACCTGTACCTGTATCTATACCTTTACCCGTATCTCTACCTGTACCTATACCTGTATCTATATCTGTACCTATATCTCTACCTGTACCTATATCTCTACCTGTACCTCATATGCACTGGTAAGTGTTGATTATTCTGTGATCAATAAATGTGGCGTTGCCTTATCCCCCTGGAAAAGATCCCGGGTGCTTCTTTTAAGTACATGTCCCCGCTGGCGCCGTGTGCGCCGCCTTGGTCTCTGGCATCGCTCTGCACGGCGCCCCCAGCCGGCCTCTGCTACCGCGTGGCCCGGCTCACAGGCGGTGCCCACGCTCGGCCCCTGGGCACACCCCCCTCTCCAGGGCGGCAGCCCCTTCTCGGGGGCCACTCCAGTGCGGCGACCCTCTCCTGGGGGGCCCCTCACCTGGGGGGTCGCCCCTCCGCCTCCGGGACGGCGCCTCTCAGGGCGTCCAGCTGCCTCCTCCGCCGTGAGCCCCTCAGGGGTCCCCTCCCAGCGGGGACAGCGCCCCCCTGCTCCCCAGCCCAGAGCGACTCCCGGCCAGCACCCAACAGGGCTATGGGGCTGTGACCCCTCCGGCCAGTCGGCCTGGGCCCCGCCCACACGTCTCCCCTGCAGCCGGTGAGTCCTGCCTGCTCCGCCCTCAGCCCCCCAAAACAGCCCCGTCTCCCAGCGGAGCCTCCAACAGCCCCGCATCAGCCCCTCCCCCCCGGTGCCCCTCCCCCGGTAACAGGGTCGCCTGGGCCCCTCCCGACCGCCCCGGGGTCCCCCCTCCAGTACACCCGCAACAGCCCCTCCCCCCCAGTGCCCCTCCCCCGGTAACAGGGTCGCCTGGGCCCCTCCCGACCGCCCCGGGGTCCCCCCTCCAGTACACCCGCATCAGCCCCTCCCCCCCCAGTGCCCCTCCCCCGGTAACAGGGTCGCCTGGGCCCCTCCTGTCCGCCCCGGGGTCCCCCCTCCAGTACACCCGCATCAGCCCCTCCCCCCCAGTGCCCCTCCCCCGGTAACAGGGTCGCCTGGGGCCCTCCTGTCCGCCCCGGGGTCCCCCCTCCAGTACACCCGCATCAGCCCCTCCCCCCCAGTGCCTCTCCCCCGGTAACAGGGTCGCCTGGGCCCCTCCTGTCCGCCCCGGGGTCCCCCCTCCAGTACACCCGCATCAGCCCCTCCCCCCCAGTGCCTCTCCCCCGGTAACAGGGTCGCCTGGGCCCCTCCTGTCCGCCCCGGGGTCCCCCCTCCAGTACACCCGCATCAGCCCCTCCCCCCCAGTGCCTCTCCCCCGGTAACAGGGTCGCCTGGGCCCCTCCTGTCCGCCCCGGGGTCCCCCCTCCAGTACACCCGCATCAGCCCCTCCCCCCCAGTGCCCCTCCCCCGGTAACAGGGTCGCCTGGGCCCCTCCTGTCCGCCCCGGGGTCCCCCCTCCAGTACACCCGCATCAGCCCCTCCCCCCCAGTGCCCTCCCCCAGTAACAGGGTCGCCTGGGCCCCTCCTGTCCGCCCCGGGGTCCCCCCTCCAGTACACCCGCATCAGCCCCTCCCCCCCAGTGCCCCTCCCCCGGTAACAGGGTCGCCTGGGCCCCTCCTGTCCGCCCCGGGGTCCCCCCTCCAGTACACCCGCATCAGCCCCTCCCCCCCAGTGCCCCTCCCCCGGTAACAGGGTCGCCTGGGCCCCTCCTCTCCGCCCCGGGGTCCCCCCTCCAGTACACCCGCATCAGCCCCTCCCCCCCAGTGCCCCTCCCCCGGTAACAGGGTCGCCTGGGCCCCTCCTCTCCGCCCCGGGGTCCCCTCTGCAGCCCCGTCTGGCGTCTGCCGGACCCGGCCGTGTCCTCTGAGCGGGGCCGGGGACACCAGGGCGCCAGACGCCAGCTCCAGGCTGGTCTCTGCAACGACAAACCCCCCCTTGTGCACTGAGCCCCCATGTGCACCCCCCTTTGACCCCCCAAACCCCCCCTTGTGCACCCCCCTTTGACTCCCCAAACCCCCCCTTGTGCACTGAGCCCCCGTGTGCACCCCCCCCCCAACCCCCAAACTCCCCCCCCCCCCCGTGTGCACCCCCCTTTGACCCCCCAAACCCCCCCTTGTGCACTGAGCCCCCGTGTGCACCCCCCTTGACCCCAAAACCCCCCCCGTGTGCACCCCCCTTTGACCCCCCAAACCCCCCCTTGTGCACTGAGCCCCCGTGTGCACCCCCCTTTGACCCCCCAAACTCCCCCTTGTGCACTGAGCCCCCATGTGCACCCCCCCTTTGACCCCCCAAGCCCCCCCTTGTGCACTGAGCCCCCGTGTGCACCCCCCTTTGACCCCCCAAACCCCCCCTTGTGCACTGAGCCCCCGTGTGCACCCCCCTTTGACCCCCCAAACCCCCCCTTGTGCACTGAGCCCCCATGTGCACCCCCCTTTGACCCCCCAAACCCCCCTTGTGCACTGAGCCCCCCGTGTGCACCCCCCCTTTGACCCCCCAAACCCCCCTTGTGCACTGAGCCCCCGTGTGCACCCCCCTTTGACCCCCCAAACCCCTCCTTGTGCACTGAGCCCCCGTGTGCACCCCCCTTTGACCCCCAAACTCCCCCTTGTGCACTGAGCCCCCATGTGCACCCCCCTTTGACCCCCAAACTCCCCTTGTGCACTGAGCCCCCCGTGTGCACCCCCCTTTGAACCCCCAAACTCCCCCCTTGTCACATTGAACCAGTCACATCCGGCACTGAGCCCCCCCCGTGTGCACCCCCCCTTTGAACCCTCAAACTCTCCCCTTGTGCACTGAGCCCCCCCGTGTGCACCCCCCTTTGACCCCCCAACTCCCCCTTGTCACATTGAACCAGTCACATCCGGCACTGAGCCCCCCGTGTGCACCCCCCTTTGACCCCCCCAAACCCCCCCTTGTCACACTGAACCAGTCACATCCGGCACTGAGCCCCCCCGTGTGCACCCCCCTTTGACCCCCCCAAACCCCCCCTTGTGCACTGAGCCCCCCATGTGCACCCCCCTTTGACCCCCAAACCCCCCCTTGTGCACTGAGCCCCCATGTGCACCCCCCTTTGACCCCCAAACTCCCCCTTGTGCACTGAGCCCCCCGTGTGCACCCCCCTTTGAACCCCCAAACTCCCCCCTTGTCACATTGAACCAGTCACATCCGGCACTGAGCCCCCCCCGTGTGCACCCCCCTTTGAACCCTCAAACTCTCCCCTTGTGCACTGAGCCCCCCCGTGTACACCCCCCTTTGACCCCCCAAACTCCCCCTTGTGACATTGAACCAGTCACATCCGGCACTGAGCCCCCCCCCCCATGTGCACCCCCTTTGAACCCCCAAACTCCCCCTTGTCACATTGAACCAGTCACATCCGGCACTGAGCCCCCCCCGTGTGCACCCCCCTTTGAACCCCCAAACTCCCCCCTTGTCACATTGAACCAGTCACATCCGGCACTGATCCCCCCTTGTGCACCCCCCTTTGAACCCCCAAACTCCCCCCTTGTCACATTGAACCAGTCACATCCGGCACTGATCCCCCCTTGTGCACCCCCCTTTGAACCCCCAAACTCCCCCCTTGTCACACTGAACCAGTCACATCCGGCACTGAGCCCCCCGTGTGCACCCCCCCTTTGAACCCCCAAACTCCCCCCTTGTCACACTGAACCAGTCACATCCGGCACTGAGCCCCCCCCTTGTGCACCCCCCTTTGAACCCCCAAACTCCCCCTTGTCACATTGAACCAGTCACATCCGGCACTGAGCCCCCCCCGTGTGCACCCCCCTTTGAACCCCCAAACTCCCCCTTGTCACATTGAACCAGTCACATCCGGCACTGATCCCCCCCGTGTGCACCCCCCCTTTGAACCCTCAAACTCCCCCTTGTCACACTGAACCAGTCACATCCGGCACTGAGCCCCCCGTGTGCACCCCCCTTTGAACCCCCAAACTCCCCCTTGTCACATTGAACCAGTCACATCCGGCACTGAGCCCCCCCGTGTGCACCCCCCTTTGAACCCCCAAACTCCCCCTTGTCACATTGAACCAGTCACATCTGGCACTGAGCCCCCCCGTGTGCACCCCGCTTTGAACCCCCAAACTCCCCCTTGTCACATTGAACCAGTCACATCCGGCACTGAGCCCCCCCGTGTGCACCCCCCTTTGAACCCCCAAACTCCCCCTTGTCACACTGAACCAGTCACATCCGGCACTGAGCCCCCCCCCGTGTGCACCCCCCGAACCCCCAAACTCCCCCTTGTCACATTGAACCAGTCACATCCGGCACTGAGCCCCCCCGTGTGCACCCCCCCTTTGAACCCCCAAACTCCCCCTTGTCACACTGAACCAGTCACATCCGGCACTGAGCCCCCCGTGTGCACCCCCCGAACCCCCAAACTCCCCCTTGTCACACTGAACCAGTCACATCCGGCACTGAGCCCCCCCGTGTGCACCCCCCTTTGAACCCCCAAACTCCCCCCTTGTCACATTGAACCAGTCACATCCGGCACTGAGCCCCCCCCGTGTGCACCCCCCTTTGAACCCCCAAACTCCCCCCTTGTCACATTGAACCAGTCACATCCGGCACTGATCCCCCCTTGTGCACCCCCCTTTGAACCCCCAAACTCCCCCTTGTCACACTGAACCAGTCACATCCGGCACTGAGCCCCCCGTGTGCACCCCCCGAACCCCCAAACTCCCCCTTGTCACACTGAACCAGTCACATCCGGCACTGAGCCCCCCCGTGTGCACCCCCCGAACCCCCAAACTCCCCCTTGTCACACTGAACCAGTCACATCCGGCACTGAGCCCCCCGTGTGCACCCCCCGAACCCCCAAACTCCCCAGTGCCTCCCAGAGGGAATGAACGAGGAGGGGGCCCCCGTAGCCGGTTCCCAGCTCCTGGAGAGGAGGCCAGGGCCCGCGCCGGCCAGCCTGGCTCTCCGTGGGAAGGGCCAAAGCCCTCAGGCTACCAGGGCTGCCCATGGCAAGGGGCCTGCTGCCTCGCCAGGCGGGGTTAGGGCTCCTGCAGCTGGCTGGGGGGCCGCTCTCTGCCCTGGCCCCGATCTCCAGCTGCCTCTTCACCCTACAGCTGGTGGGGGGCACTTCAGGGGCTACCCCCAGCCTGTCAGCCTGCTGGCACGGGGGGCTGCAGAGCCTCCTGCCTTTGCACCCCAAGCCGAGCTCGGGCCGGCCGGCTCCTCCGGGACCCCAGGCTGTGCCAAGCCCCTGGCACCCCACGGCCCTTCTCCTCTACCGGCCGCCCGAGAGTCCCCCTGGCTGCGAGGGGGCTGCCCCCCCCAGGACAGGAGGCCGGAGCAGGACGCTTCAGCAGCTTGGCCCGACCCTCCCGCCCCGGCTCCGGCCTCTGGGGCAGAGAATTCCCGTTCCCGGAGGGGGTGGGGCGTCTCCACCCCTCCGTTCCATGGCCCGCGGCCCGCTCTCTGGTGTGTGTGGGGGGGGGAGGGGGCGTTTCCCGCTCTCTGGTGTGTGTGTGGGGGGGAGGGGGCGTTTCCCGCTCTCTGGTGTGTGTGGGGGGGGGGGGGAGCGGGCGTTTCCCGCTCTCTGGTGTGTGTGTGTGGGGGGGCGTTTCCCGCTCTCTGGTGTGTGTGTGTGTGGGGGGGGCGTTTCCCGCTCTCTGGTGTGTGTGTGGGGGGGGGGGGGCGTTTCCCGCTCTCTGGTGTGTGTGTGTGTGGGGGGGGGCGTTTCCCGCTCTCTGGTGTGTGTGTGTGTGGGGGGGCGTTTCCCGCTCTCTGGTGTGTGTGTGTGTGGGGGGGCGTTTCCCGCTCTCTGATGTGTGTGTGGGGGGGGGGGGGGGGGTGGGCGTTTCCCGCTCTCTGGTGTGTGTGGGGGGACGGGCGTTTCCCGCTCTCTGGTGTGTGTGTGGGGGGGGCGTTTCCCGCTCTCTGGTGTGTGTGTGGGGGGGGGGGAGGGCGTTTCCCGCTCTCTGGTGTGTGTGTGTGGGGGGGGGAGGGCGTTTCCCGCTCTCTGGTGTGTGTGTGTGTGGGGGGGCGTTTCCCGCTCTCTGGTGTGTGTGTGTGTGGGGGGGCGTTTCCCGCTCTCTGGTGTGTGTGTGGGGGGGGGGCGTTTCCCGCTCTCTGGTGTGTGTGTGTGTGGGGGGGGGGCGTTTCCCGCTCTCTGGTGTGTGTGTGTGGGGGGGGGCGTTTCCCGCTCTCTGGTGTGTGTGTGGGGGGGGGGGCGTTTCCCGCTCTCTGGTGTGTGTGGGGGGGGAGGGGGCGTTTCCCGCTCTCTGGTGTGTGTTTGGGGGGGGGGGCGTTTCCCGCTCTCTGGTGTGTGTGTGGGGGGGGGGGGCGTTTCCCGCTCTCTGGTGTGTGTGTGGGGGGGGGGCAGTTCCCGCTCTCTGGTGTGTGTGTGGGGGGGACAGGCGTTTCCCGCTCTCTGGTGTGTGTGTGTGGGGGGGGCGGGCTCCCGCTCTCTGGTGTGTGTTGGGGGGGGGGGGCGTTTCCCGCTCTCTGGTGTGTGTTTGTGGGGGGGGGCGTTTCCCGCTCTCTGGTGTGTGTGGGGGGGGGGCGGGCGTTTCCCGCTCTCTGGTGTGTGTGTGTGTGGGGGGGCATTTCCCGCTCTCTGGTGTGTGTTTGGGGGGGGCGTTTCCCGCTCTCTGGTGTGTGTTTGGGGGGGGCGTTTCCCGCTCTCTGGTGTGTGTGTGGGGGGGGGGGGCGTTTCCCGCTCTCTGGTGTGTGTGTGGGGGGGGGCGGGCAGTTCCCGCTCTCTGGTGTGTGTGTGGGGGGGACAGGCGTTTCCCGCTCTCTGGTGTGTGTGTGTGGGGGGGGGCGGGCAGTTCCCGCTCTCTGGTGTGTGTTGGGGGGGGGGGGGGGCCTTTCCCGCTCTCTGGTGTGTGTGTGGGGGGGGAGGTTCCCGCTCTCTGGTGAGCGTGTGGGGAGGGGGGGGTTCCCGCTCTCTGGTGAGCGTGGGAGGAGGGGGGGAGCGAGGTTCCCGCTCTCTGGTGAGCGTGTGGGGGGGGAGGGAGGTTCCCGCTCTCTGCTGAGCGTGTCGAGGGGGGGTTCCCGCTCTCTGCTGAGCGTGTCGGGGGGGGGGGGGTTCTCCGCTCTCTGGTGAGCGTGTCGGGGAGGAGGGAGGTTCCCGCTCTCTGGTGAGTGTGTCGGGGGGGGGTTCCCGCTCTCTGGTGAGCGTGTGGGGGGGGGGGGGTTCCCGCTCTCTGGTGAGCGTGTGGGGGGGGAGGGAGGTTCCCGCTCTCTGGTGAGCGCGTCGGGGGGGTCCCCCACTCTCTGCTGAGCGCGTCGGGGGGGGGGTTCCCGCTCTCTGGTGAGCGTGTGGGGGGGGGAGGTTCCCGCTCTCTGGTGAGTGTGTGTGGGGGGAGGGGGGAGTTCCCGCTCTCTGCTGAGGTGTCGGGGGGGGTCCCCGCTCTCTGCTGAGCGTGTCGGGGGGGGTCCCCGCTCTCTGCTGAGCGTGCTCTCTCTGCTGAGCGTGTCGGGGGGGGTCCCCGCTCTCTGCTGAGGTGTCGGGGGGGGGGTTCCCGCTCTCTGCTGAGCGTGTCGGGGGGGGAGGTTCCCGCTCTCTGCTGAGCGTGTCGGGGAGGGGGGTCCCCGCTCTCTGCTGAGCGTGTCGGGGGGGTTCCCGCTCTCTGCTGAGCGTGTCGGGGGGGGGTCCCCGCTCTCTGCTGAGCGTGTCGGGGGGGGGGTTCCCGCTCTCTGCTGAGCGTGTCGGGGGGGGGGTTCCCGCTCTCTGGTGAGCGTGTCGGGGGGGGGTCCCCGCTCTCTGCTGAGCGTGTCGGGGAGGGGGGTCCCCGCTCTCTGCTGAGCGTGTCGGGGGGGGGGTTCCCGCTCTCTGGTGAGCGTGTCGGGGAGGGGGGGTCTGGTGAGCTGAGTCCCCGCTCTCTGGTGAGCGTGTCGGGGGGTGGTCCCCGCTCTCTGGTGAGCGTGTCGGGGGGGGGTTCCCGCTCTCTGGTGAGCGTGTCGGGGGGGGGTTCCCGCTCTCTGGTGAGCGTGTCGGGGGGGGGGTTCCCGCTCTCTGGTGGGGGGGCTGCCTCGGCGCATTGAAGTGTTCCCTGGGCGCGTGGGCCCCATGCCCCAGGACACAGCGAGCCGGGGGGCTGGGCCAGCCGTTTATTGGGGCGGGGGAGCCGCGGGCTGGGCCCGCCCCCTCAGGCCTGGATGCTGCTCTTGGCGCTCAGCGCCAGGTAGTAGACCAGGAGGCCGATGGCCGCGGCCAGCACTTCTGTGGAGACCCACGGTCCGCTCCAGGCGCCCTGCAGGAGACAGGGGGTCAGTGGGGGGCCCTGGTGGGGGCTGCGGGGCCCCCCCATGCTCGGCCGGGGCCGGACGCCCCCAACTCACCCTGTGATCCACGCGGACTGTGAACAGGGCCTGGATCGCCGACACGTCCTCGTTACTGCGCTGGGCCTGGGGAGGGAAACGGGGCGTCAGTCGGGGCACGGCCTGAGCCCAGCAGCGGGGATGCACCCCCCCCGCAGGCACCTGGGACGGGACCCCTCCCCTTCCCCCCCCCGCAGGCACCTGGGACGGGACCCCTCCCCTTTCCCCCCCCCGCGGGCGCCTGGGACGGGACCCCTCCCCTTTCCCCCCCCCGCAGGCACCTGGGACGGGACCCCTCCCCTTCCCCCCCCCGCAGGCGCCTGGGACGGGACCCCTCCCCTTTCCCCCCCCCGCAGGCACCTGGGACGGGACCCCTCCCCTTCCCCCCCCCGCAGGCACCTGGGACGGGACCCCTCCCCTTCCCCCCCCCGGGCGGGCGCCTCCCCCCGCAGGCACCTGGGACGGGACCCCTCCCCTTCCCCCCCCCCCGCAGGCGCCTGGGACGGGACCCCTCCCCTTTCCCCCCCCCCCCCCCCGCGCAGGCGCCTGGGACGAGACCCCTCCCCTTCCCCCCCCCGCAGGCACCTGGGACGGGACCCCTCCCCTTCCCCCCCCCCCGTGACCCCTCCCCTCTCCCCCACCAGGCACCTGGGACGCGGCCCCTCCCCCCAGCACCCCTCCCCTCTCCCCCACCAGGCACCTGGGACGCGGCCCCCTCCCCCCCAGCATGGGGCCCCCCGTACCTTGCGCAGGGCGCTGTACGACTCCTCGTCGAAGAACTTCACCTCGTAGGTGCCGGAGCGGGCGTTCCTGTGCTCCATGCTCCAGGAGACCTGGGGGCACAGGGCAGAGAGAACCCAGGCGTCCAGCCCCCCACTCGCACCCACCAGCCCCCCTCCCCTCCTCCAGCTGGGCACAGCAGCCAGGTCCCCAACCCTACCTGGTAGCGCCCCACGTCCTGCCCCCGGGTGACGGGGAACTGTTTGCCGTTCACGTCTGCGTAGAGGGCCACGTTCTGCGGAGGAGGGAGACAGCCTGGTAGTCCGGGCCAGGAGGCACCCCCGGCCTGGCCCCCCGCTCTGCTCTCCTCCCCGGTCTGCTCCCCCCCCGCCTGCTCCCCCCTTCCTGGCCCCCCTGCTCTGCTCTCCTCCCCGGTCTGCTCCCCCCTTCCTGGCCCCCCCGCTCTGCTCTCCTCCCCGGTCTGCTCCCCCCCGCCTGCTCCCCCCTTCCTGGTCCCCCCGCTCTGCTCTCCTCCCCGGTCTGCTCCCCCCCGCCTGCTCCCCCCTGCTCTGCTCTCCTCCCCGGTCTGCTCCCCCCCCGCCTGCTCCCCCCCTGCTCTGCTCTCCTCCCCGGTCCGCTCCCCCCCGCCTGCTCCCCACTTCCTGGTCCCCCCGCTCTGCTCTCCTCCCCGGTCTGCTCCCCCCCCGCCTGCTCCCCCCTTCCTGGTCCCCCCGCTCTGCTCTCCTCCCCGGTCTGCTCCCCCCCCGCCTGCTCCCCCCTGCTCTGCTCTCCTCCCCGGTCCGCTCCCCCCCGCCTGCTCCCCACTTCCTGGTCCCCCGCTCTGCTCTCCTCCCCGGTCTGCTCCCCCCCCGCCTGCTCCCCCCTTCCTGGTCCCCCCGCTCTGCTCTCCTCCCCGGTCTGCTCCCCCCCCGCCTGCTCCCCCCGCTCTGCTCTCCTCCCCGGTCTGCTCCCCCCCCGCCTGCTCCCCCCTTCCTGGTCCCCCCGCTCTGCTCTCCTCCCCGGTCTGCTCCCCCCCCGCCTGCTCCTCCCCCCTCTGCTCTCCTCCCCGGTCCGCTCCCCCCCGCCTGCTCCCCCCTTCCTGGTCCCCCCTGCTCTGCTCTCCTCCCCGGTCTGCTCCCCCCCCGCCTGCTCCCCCCTTCCTGGTCCCCCCGCTCTGCTCTCCTCCCCGGTCTGCTCCCCCGCCTCCCCCCTTCCTGGTCCCCCCTCTGCTCTCCTCCCCGGTCCGCTCCCCCCCCCGCCTGCTCCCCCCTTCCTGGCCCCCCTGCTCTGCTCTCCTCCCCGGTCCGCTCCCCCCCCCGCCTGCTCCCCCCTTCCTGGCCCCCCCACTCTGCTCTCCTCCCCCCCCGCCCCCCCACTCTGTCCCCTCCCCCCCCCCGCCTGCTCCCCCCTTCCTGGTCCCCCGCTCTGCTCTCCTTCCCGGTCTGCTCCCCCCCCGCCTGCTCCCTCCTCCTGCCCCCCCGCCTGCTCCCCCCCGCTCTGCTCTCCTCCCCGGTCCGCTCCCCCCCGCCTGCTCCCCCCTTCCTGGCCCCCCCGCTCTGCTCTCCTCCCCGGTCCGCTCCCCCCCCCCGCCTGCTCCCCCCTTCCTGGTCCCCCCGCTCTGCTCTCCTCCCCGGTCTGCTCCCCCCCCGCCTGCTCCCTCCTTCCTGGCCCCCCCGCTCTGCTCTCCTCCCCGGTCCGCTCCCCCCCCCGCCTGCTCCCCCCTTCCTGGTCCCCCCGCTCTGCTCTCCTCCCCGGTCTGCTCCCCCCCCCCGCCTGCTCCCCCCTGCTCTGCTCTCCTCCCCGGTCTGCTCCCCCCCCCCTTCCTGGCCCCCCCGCTCTGCTCTCCTCCCCGGTCTGCTCCCCCCTTCCTGGCCCCCCCGCTCTGCTCTCCTCCCCGGTCCGCTCCCCCCCGCCTGCTCCCCCCTTCCTGGCCCCCCCGCTCTGCTCTCCTCCCCGGTCTGCTCCCCCCTTCCTGGCCCCCCCGCTCTGCTCTCCTCCCCGGTCTGCTCCCCCCTTCCTGGCCCCCCCGCTCTGCTCTCCTCCCCGGTCCGCTCCCCCCCGCCTGCTCCCCCCTTCCTGGTCCCCCCGCTCTGCTCTCCTCCCCGGTCTGCTCCCCCCCCCCTGCTCCCCCCTTCCTGGTCCCCCCTCTGCTCTCCTCCCCGGTCTGCTCCCCCCCCGCCTGCTCCCTCCTTCCTGGCCCCCCCACTCTGCTCTCCTCCCCGGTCCGCTCCCCCCCGCCTGCTCCCCCCCGCTCTGCTCCCCCCGCCTGCTCCCCCCTTCCTGGTCCCCCCACTCTGCTCTCCTCCCCGGTCTGCTCCCCCCCCGCCTGCTCCCCCCTTCCTGGTCCCCCGCTCTGCTCTCCTCCCCGGTCTGCTCCCCCCCCGCCTGCTCCCTCCTTCCTGGCCCCCCCACTCTGCTCTCCTCCCCGGTCTGCTCCCCCCCCGCCTGCTCCCTCCTTCCTGGCCCCCCCACTCTGCTCTCCTCCCCGGTCTGCTCCCCCCTCCTGCTCCCCCTTCCCTGGTCCCCCCGCTCTGCTCTCCTCCTCGGTCCGCTCCCCCCCCCGCCTGCTGCCCCCTTCCTGCCCCCCACTCTGCTCTCCTCCCCGGTCTGCTCCCCCCCCGCCTGCTCCCTCCTTCCTCGCCCCCCCGCCTGCTCCCCCCCGCTCTGCTCTCCCCCCCTCCTCCCCCGGTCCGCTCCCCCCCCCCCGCCTGCTCCCCCCTTCCTGGCCCCCCCGCTCTGCTCTCCTCCCCGGTCTGCTCCCCCCCCGCCTGCTCCCTCCTTCCTCGCCCCCCCGCCTGCTCCCCCCCGCTCTGCTCTCCTCCCCGGTCCTGCTCCCCCCCGCCTGCTCCCCCTGCCCCCTCTGCTCCCCCCCCGGTCCGCTCCCCCCCCCCCGCCTGCTCCCCCCTTCCTGGTCCCCCCGCTCTGCTCTCCTCCCCGGTCTGCTCCCCCCGTCTGCTCCCCCCTTCCTGCCCCCCCGCTCTGCTCTCCTCCCCGGTCCGCTCCCCCCCGCCTGCTCCCCCCTTCCTGGCCCCCCCGCTCTGCTCTCCTCCCTGGTCCGCTCCCCCCCCCCGCCTGCTCCCCCCTTCCTGGCCCCCCCGCTCTGCTCTCCTCCCCGGTCCGCTCCCCCCCGCCTGCTCCCCCCTTCCTGGCCCCCCCGCTCTGCTCTCCTCCCCGGTCTGCTCCCCCCTCCTGCTTCCCCCTTCCCTGGTCCCCACTCTGCTCTCCTCCCCGGTGCGCTCCCCCCCCCCGCCTGCTCCCCCCTTCCTGGCCCCCCCACTCTGCTCTCCTCCCCGGTCTGCTCCCCCCCCCGCCTGCTTCCCCCTTCCTGGCCCCCCCGCTCTGCTCTCCTCTCCGGTCTGCTCCCCCCCCGCCTGCTCCCCCCTTCCTCGCCCCCCCGCTCTGCTCTCCTCCCCGGTCCGCTCCCCCCGCCTGCTCCCCCCTTCCTGCCCCCCCGCTCTGCTCTCCTCCCCGGTCCGCTCCCCCCCGCCTGCTCCCCCCTTCCTGGTCCCCCCGCTCTGCTCTCCTCCCCGGTCCGCTCCCCCCCGCCTGCTCCCCCCTTCCTGGCCCCCCCGCTCTGGTCTCCTCCCCGGTCCGCTCCCCCCCCCCCCGCCTGCTCCCCCCTTCCTGGCCCTCCCGCTCTGCTCTCCTCCCCGCCTGCTCCCCCCTTCCTGGCCCTCCCGCTCTGCTCTCCTCCCCGGCCCTCCCCCCCAGCCTGGCCCCCCTGCTCTGCTCTCCCCCCCTCCCCGGCCCCTCCCGGCCCCCCCCCAGCCTGGCCCCCCTGCTCTGCTTTCCTCCCCGGCCCCCCTCCCCCCTCCCCCCCCCAGCCTGGCCCCCCTGCTCTGCTCTCCTCCCCGGCCCCCCCCTCCCCCCCAGCCTGGCCCCCCTGCTCTGCTCTCCTCCCCGGCCCTTCCCCCCCGCCTGGCCCCCCCCCCCTGCTCTGCTCTCCTCCCTGGACTGTCCCCCCCAGCCAGGGGAGGCCCCGGGTCCCGGCCCCACCTGGGCGCCGTTGCGGCAGGTGAGCGCGATCTCCACCACGAAGACGCTCTCGGAGGCGATGACGGCGTCAGCCGTGGTGTAGTAGGACGGGACGATGGTGGGCTCCGAGCATGTCTCACCTGGGGGGCACGGGAGACTCAGCCCCGCCCCCTGTGAGCCCCGCCCCTCACCCATTCTAGCCCCGCCCCCTCACCCCCCATTACCCCGCCCCTCACCCATTCTAGCCCCGCCCCCTCACCCCCCATTACCCCGCCCCTCACCCATTCTAGCCCCGCCCCCTCACCCCATAGCCCCACCCCTCAGCCATTCTAGCCCCGCCCCTCAGCCATTCTAGCCCCGCCCCCTCACCCCATAACCCCGCCCCTCACCCATTCTAGCCCCACCCCCTCACCCCATAGCCCCACCCCTCAGCCATTCTAGCCCCGCCCCCTCACCCCGCCCCACCCATTCTAGCCCCACCCCTCACCCCATAGCCCCGCCCCTCAGCCATTCTAGCCCCGCCCCTCAGCCATTCTAGCCCCGCCCCCTCACCCCATAACCCCGCCCCTCAGCCATTCTAGCCACGCCCCCTCACCCCCCATTACCCTGCTCCCTCACCCCATAGCCCCGCCCCTCAGCCATTCTAGCCCCGCCCCCTCACCCCATAGCCCCGCCCCTCAGCCATTCTAGCCCCGCCCCCTCACCCCATAGCCCCGCCCCTCAGCCATTCTAGCCCCGCCCCCTCACCCCATAGCCCCGCCCCTCAGCCATTCTAGCCCCGCCCCTTGTGAGCCCCACCCCCTCATCCCGTTAGCCCCCCTCAGCCATTCTAGCCCCGCCCCTTCATCGACTAGCCCCGCCCCTGGTGAGCCCCGCCCCTCATCCCCCATAGCCCCGCCCCCTTCCCCCGATCCCCCCGCGGCTCCCTGCCCCCTTGCCCCGCCCCTGCCGCTCCGTCAGCGGGGGGCGGGGCTTGGTACCTCTGGCCCCGCCCAGCGCGGCCGCCAGGAGCAGCGCGAGCCCCGCCAGCGCCATCGCCGCTCGTGGCCGAAGAGCCGGGCCGCCGCAGAGCATGTCGGGAGGCGCTTGGGCCGCCGGCCAATCAGCGCCGCCGCCAGCCACGTGACCCAGAGCAGACGTGGCCTCCGCGCTGCCAGGGATAGAAAATGGCGGCCGGGAATTATCTACCGCGGGACGGAGCGACAAGTGGCGCCGGCTCCACAGGGCGCATGCGCCCAACGAGCGCTCGCATTTCCCCGCCTCCTCAAGCAATAAAATGGCCGCCGCGACTTATTTCGTGCTGGGCCGAACGAGAAAAGGCGCGCCCCTCCCCCCGCCAATCACAGAGAAATCGGGGACAAAATGGCCGCCGAGACTTATTTGCTCCCGGAAGTGAGAAACAAGCCAAAGGTCTGCCTCTGCGCATGCGTCCCGGAGCCGTCTCTCTACCGCCCCTAGGCAGAGAATACAAAATGGCCGCCGGGATGTTTCTGGCGCTTAAAGACTCGCGAGAAATAGGCGCGGCCTTTGCACACTGCGCATGCGCACCAGCTTCCAGGCGCGCTCTCGCGGGATTTCGCAGCGGCGCGTGGCTGAGTCATGGCGGCGCTGGCAGTGAGGCGGCAGCTGTGGAGAGCGGCGCTCCTCGCGCCCCGCCCGGTGAGTGGGGGGGGCGCAACGGGCCCGCGCCCGCTCGAGCCGCGGGGGCGGCTCCTGATTGGAAGGGAGGCATGGGGAATTGGGCGGTGCGCAAGGAGAAGCGACCTCTTCATTGGACAGAACGCCGCGGGTGGGCGGGGCGATGGAGGAGCCGAGGCTGTGATTGGCTGCAATGGGAGAGGGGCGGTCCCATCAGTTTTGAGCGTCGGAGATGGGTGGGGCTTGACCGCCGTGCGCGGATCTGATTGGTGGGAACGCGGGAAGGTTAGGAAGCCGGGCCCCTCCCCATTGGGCGGGCGTGCCCGAGTGGGCGGGACGCGGCGAAGCGCCTCCTTCTGAGTGGCTGCGGCTGGGCCAAGGAGCAGGCGGTTCCCTGCAGGGGGCGCCAGAGAGAAACACCCCCCCCCCCCGCCAGTTCCCAGCAAGCTCTGCGGGCAGGACTCTTGGTCGCCCCGGGGGCTGCTGGGAACTGTCCGGGGGGGGGGCAGGACTCTTACTGGCCCCGGGGGCTGCTGGGAACTGTCCGGGGGGGGGGGGGCAGGACTCTTACTGGCCCCGGGGGCTGCTGGGAACTGTCCGGGGGGGGGGGCAGGACTCTTACTCGCCCCGGGGGTTGCTGGGAACTGTCCGGGGGGGGCAGGACTCTTACTCGCCCCGGGGGCTGCTGGGAACTGTCCGGGGGGGGGGGCAGGACTCTTACTGGCCCCGGGGGCTGCTGGGAACTGTCCGGGGGGGGCAGGACTCTTACTCGCCCCGGGGGTTGCTGGGAACTGTCCGGGGGGGGGGCAGGACTCTTACTGGCCCCGGGGGCTGCTGGGAACTGTCCGGGGGGGGGGGCAGGACTCTTACTGGCCCCGGGGGCTGCTGGGAACTGTCCGGGGGGGGCAGGACTCTTACTGGCCCCGGGGGCTGCTGGGAACTGTCCGGGGGGGGGGGCAGGACTCTTACTGGCCCCGGGGGCTGCTGGGAACTGTCCGGGGGGGGGGCAGGACTCTTACTGGCCCCGGGGGCTGCTGGGAACTGTCCGGGGGGGGGGCAGGACTCTTACTGGCCCCGGGGGCTGCTGGGAACTGTCCGGGGGGGGGGGCAGGACTCTTACTGGCCCCGGGGGCTGCTGGGAACTGTCCGGGGGGGGGGGGCAGGACTCTTACTGGCCCCGGGGGCTGCTGGGAACTGTCCGGGGGGGGGCAGGACTCTTACTGGCCCCGGGGGCTGCTGGGAACTGTCCGGGGGGGGGGGCAGGACTCTTACTGGCCCCGGGGGCTGCTGGGAACTGTCCGGGGGGGGGGCAGGACTCTTACTGGCCCCGGGGGCTGCTGGGAACTGTCCGGGGGGGGGGGGGGCAGGACTCTTACTGGCCCCGGGGGCTGCTGGGAACTGTCCGGGGGGGGCAGGACTCTTACTGGCCCCGGGGGCTGCTGGGAACTGTCCGGGGGGGGGGGCAGGACTCTTACTGGCCCCGGGGGCTGCTGGGAACTGTCCGGGGAGGGGGGGCAGGACTCTTACTGGCCCCGGGGGCTGCTGGGAACTGTCCGGGGGGGGGGCAGGACTCTTACTGGCCCCGGGGGCTGCTGGGAACTGTCCGGGGGGGGGGCAGGACTCTTACTGGCTCCGGGGGCTGCTGGGAACTGTCCGGGGGGGGGCAGGACTCTTACTGGCCCCGGGGGCTGCTGGGAACTGTCCGGGGGGGGGCAGGACTCTTACTGGCCCCGGGGGCTGCTGGGAACTGTCCGGGGAGGGGGGGGGGGCAGGACTCTTACTGGCCCCGGGGGCTGCTGGGAACTGTCCGGGGAGGGGGGGGGCAGGACTCTTACTGGCCCCGGGGGCTGCTGGGAACTGTCCGGGGGGGGGGGCAGGACTCTTACTGGCCCCGGGGGCTGCTGGGAACTGTCCGGGGGGGGGGGCAGGACTCTTACTGGCCCCGGGGGCTGCTGGGAACTGTCCGGGGGGGGGGGCAGGACTCTTACTGGCCCCGGGGGCTGCTGGGAACTGTCCGGGGGGGGGCAGGACTCTTACTGGCCCCGGGGGCTGCTGGGAACTGTCCGGGGGGGGGGCAGGACTCTTACTGGCCCCGGGGGCTGCTGGGAACTGTCCGGGGGGGGCAGGACTCTTACTGGCCCCGGGGGCTGCTGGGAACTGTCCGGGGGGGCAGGACTCTTACTGGCCCCGGGGGCTGCTGGGAACTGTCCGGGGGGGGCAGGACTCTTACTGGCCCCGGGGGCTGCTGGGAACTGTCCGGGGGGGGGGGGGGGGCAGGACTCTTGGTCGCCCCGGGGGCTGCTGGGAACTGTCCGGGGGGGGCAGGACTCTTACTGGCCCCGGGGGCTGCTGGGAACTGTCCGGGGGGGGGGGCAGGACTCTTACTGGCCCCGGGGGCTGCTGGGAACTGTCCGGGGGGGGGCAGGACTCTTACTGGCCCCGGGGGCTGCTGGGAACTGTCAGGGGGGGGCAGGACTCTTACTCGCCCCGGGGGCTGCTGGGAACTGTCCGGGGGGGGCAGGACTCTTACTGGCCCCGGGGGCACTGTACGTAAAAAAAACCCATAGAATCAACTGAAGTAAAAGTCTTAAATGCGCCAAAATGTCGCAGGGAATCTCCACGCTAGCAGTAGTTCTACACTCCGAGAAGAAGGAGATCGCGGTAGGGATCTATTGTCGACCAGCTGATCAGGGCGGCGATAGTGACTATGAAATGCTCAGGGAGATTAGGGAGGCTACCAAATTAAAAAAGTCAACAATAGTGAGAGATTTCAGCTACCCCCATACTGACCGGGGACATCCCCTCAGGACGGGCTGCAGAGATACAAATTCTTGATACCTGAAATGACGGCTTCTTGGAGCAGCTGGTTCTGGAACCCACAAGGGGAGAGGCTGGTCCTACGCGGAGCGCAGGATCTCGTTCAATAGAACCGGGCCACGTGGAAATAATGACCCTTAACATCCCTGTGGTGGGAAAAAGCCCTCCGCAGCCCAGCACTGTGGCGTTTCATTCAGAAAGGGGAGCTACACAAAACAACGGAGAAGTTAAACAGAAATTACAAGGTCCAGTGACAGAAGTAAAATCCCTGCAAGCTGCACGGAGACTTTTCAAAGACACCATAATAGAGGTGCAACTTACATGTTGTGACGGCGCGTTGGGGTCCCCCGTCTCCTGCACCCCGAAATGGCACGAACAGACTCCCCCAGCCAGTAGAACAGAGGGAGTTTATTGCCTCTCCAGGATACAGCTCAGCACAGATGGAATCTGGTTACAGGAACTGGGGCTAAGAGGCCTCGGTGCCCCCCTTGAGATGGGGGAGTCCCAGCCCCCTCCCCAGCTCCTCCTCCCCTGCCTTCCAGCCAGGAACTAACCACCTCTCCTCCAGCCCTGCCCCCAGCCAGGGCAGCATCCCCCTCCCTTTGTTTCTCCCCATGGGGGGTGGCTGGTCAGACCAGTTTGGAGCCACCTTTGCATAATGACTCCCCCCTTCCCTGCTGGGTCTTGCTACAGACAGCAGAGGTCGCCACAGCCCTAGCAAGGCCCCCCCACTACGTCACACATGTATACCCCCAAATTAAACAACACACTAAGAGAACCAAAAAAGTGCCACCATGGCTTAACCACTAGGTAAAAGAAGCAGTGACAGACAAAAAGACATCTTTTGAAAGTGCAAGTCAAATCCTAGTGAGGAAAATAGAAAGGACCATAAACTTTGTCAAATGAAGTGTAAAAATGTAATAACAAAAGCCAAAAAGGAGTCTGAAGACCAGCTAGCCAAATCTCAAAAAGTAATAGCAAAATGTTTAAGTACATCAGAAGCAGGAAGCTGGCTAAACAACCGGTGGGGTGCTTGGATGATTGAGATACTAAAGGAGCCCTCAGAGATGATAAAGTCATAGAGGAGAAGCTAAATGAATTCTTTGTTTCAGTCTTCACGACTGAGGCTATCAGGGAGATTCCCAAACCTGAGCCATTCCTGTTAGGTGACAAATCTGAGCAATTGTCCCAGATTGAGATGTCATTACAGGAGGTTTTGAAACAAATGGATAAACTTAACAGTTAACAGGTCCCCGGGACCGGATGGCATTCACCCAAGAGTTCTGAAAGAACTCAAATGGGAAATTACGGAACTGGTAACTTTGGTTTGTAACCTGTCCTTTAAATTGGCTTCCATGCCTAATGACTGGAAGATGGCTAACGTGACACCAATATTTAAAATGGGCTCTAGAGGCGATCCCGGCAATTACAGACTGGTAAGTCTAACGTCAGTACCGGACAAATTAGTTGAAACTCTAGAAAAGAACAGAATTGTCAGAGACATGGATGAATATAATTTGTTGGGGGAAAGTCAACATGGTTTCTGTAAAGGGAAATCCTTGAGGGTGGGGGGCTGGACTCGATGACCTCTCGAGGTCCCTTCCAGTCCTATGATTCTGTGATTCTATCCCGCCTTACTAATCTGCTAGAGTTCTTTGAGGGGGTCAACAAACTGGAGGATCCAGTGGATGTAGTATGCTTAGATTTCCAGAAAGCCTTTGACAAAGTCCCTCACCAAAGGTCCTTAAGTAAAGTAAGTTGTCATGGGATCAGAGGGAAGGTCCTTTCATGGATTGAGAACTGGTTAAAACACAGGATACGAAGGGTAGGAATAAATGGTCAGTTTTCCAAGTGGAGAGAGTTAACTAATGGGGTCCCCTAAGGGTCTGTCCTCAGACCTATCCTATTTAATTTATAAGGGATCTAGAGAAAGGGGTAAACAGGGTGGTGGCAAAATTAGCAGATGATACCAAACTGCTCAAGATAGTTAAGACCAAAGCAGACTGCGAAGAGCTTCCAAAAGATCTCACCAAACTAAGTGACTGGACAATAAAAACGGCAAATGAAATGTCATGTTGATAAATGTAAAGTCACGCACACTGGAAAAAATAATCCCAACTATCTGTACAATATGATGGGGACTAGTCTGGCTACAGCTGCTCAAGAGAAAGATCTTGGAGTCCCTGTGGACGGTTCTCTGAAAACATCCACGCAGTGCGCAGCGGCCGTCAGAAAAGCAAATGGAATGTTAGGAATCATTAAAACAGGGATAAAGACTAAGACCGAGAATATCTTACTGCCTCTGTATAAGCCCACGGGACGCCCACATCTTGGATACTGCGTATGGATGTAGTTCCTTCATCTCAAAAAAGATCTAGAAAAGATTCAGAAAAGGGCAACAAAAATGCTGAGGGGTTTGGAACAGGTCCCGTATGAAGAGAGATTAAACAGACTTGGACTTTTCAGCTTGGAGGGGGGGATATGATCGAGGTCTGTGAAATCATGACTAGTGTGGAAAAAGTGAATAAGGGAAAGTTATTTACTTAGCGAACAGGTGATTGCAAACGGAGTTTAGAGAGGGAGTTTGGAAGGAGAGAGGGAAGGGGGCGAGGTTCTCTTGTCTTTCCTTTAAACCCTTCTTTAGGACAGCAGGTATGGATGGTGATAATTCTGCTGTTGTTGCCTGCACAGCATGTGCCATGTTTGTCTTCCTCCCGGAAGAAAGAACGGATTTCATCTGCACTAAGTGCAAGCTGGTCGCCATTTTGGAGGAAAAAATTAGAGGACTGGAGGCTCAAGTGTCGACCCTACACTCGATCAGAGATGATGAAGACTTCCTCGATAGAAGGCAGCGTTTAATCCTGCAAGCACGGCAGGCGGAAGAGCCAGAAAGGGCAGTACGGCACCAGGAAGAGAACTGGCAGCATGTAACTTCTAGAAGGGGGGGGGAAAAGCCAGCATGGGAATCCCCCATTCCTACAGAGGTAAGTAATCGCTTTCAGGCTCTCTCCATAGGCTCTGCGGTGGAGAATGCTTTGGAAGGGACCTCACAAGGAAGAAATCGGAAGGGAACCACTTCAACTGGAAGCCATGGGATGCGTAGTCCTAGGGATGGGGGTTTCACGACCACCTCCCCCAAAAGAAGGCAAGTTGTGGTGGTCGGGGACTCCCTCCTAAGAGGGACTGAGCCATCCCTCTGCCATCCGGACCTGGAATCTCGAGAGGTGTGCGGCTTACCGGGAGCTTGAATTCAGGATATGGCTGAGAGGCTTACCAAACTGATCAAACCTTCAGATCGCTACCCCTTCCTGCTTCTCCATGTGGGGACTAACGATACAGCCAAGAATGACCTTGAGCGGGTTACTGCGGATTACGTAGAGTTGGAAAGAAGGATCAAAGAATTCGGAGCGCAAGTGGTGTTCTTGTCCATCCTCCCTGTTGAAGGGAAAGGACTGGGCAGGGATCGTCGAATTGAGGAAGTCACTGTGTGGCTGCGCAGGTGGCGTCGCAGAGAGGGCTTTGGTTTCTTCGACCATGGGACTCTGTTCCGGGCACGAGGATTGTTAGGAAGAAATGGGATCCACCTAATGAAGAGAGGAAGGAGCATCTTCGCGGGCAGGCTTGCAAACCTAGTGAGCAGGGCTTTAAACTAGGTTCATTGGGGGACGGTGACCAAAACCCTGAGAGGAGTGGGGAAGTCGGATATCTGAAAGAAATGCAAAGAGGAACGAGCAACAAAGGAGGACCCCTGATTTGAATGCAGAGGGTCCGCCAATCAACTGGTTATCTAAGGTGTTACACCAATGCGAGAAGCCTGGGTTACAAACAGGAAGAACTGGAGGTCCTGGCCCAGTCTGAGAACTACAATTTGATTGGGATAACAGAGACTTGGTGGGATGACTCGCATGACTGGAGCGCGGTCATGGAAGGGTTTCAACTGTTCAGGAAGAACAGACAGGAGAAAAAGAGGAGGAGTTGCACTGTATCTAAGGGTATGTCTACGCAGCAAAGTTACTTTGAAATAACTTTCCTAGCGTCTACACAGCCAAACCGCTATTTCAAAATAAATTCAAAATAGCGGAGCGCTTATTTCAAATTTGGTAAACCACATTCTACGAGGAATAACACCAAATTCAAAATAGCTATTTCGAAATAAGTGCTGTGTAGACACTTAGTTTGAAATAGGGGGCCTCCAGCCTTCCCAGGGTGCCCTGGTGGCCACTCCAGCCTCCACCAAGAACACGCCACTCCCTCCCGCCTCCCACCTCCAGAACCCTTAAAGGGGTAGACTCTGGCCACAGTGCCTGTGCCAGCTCCAAGCCTGCCAGCCCAGAGCCAGCAGTCACTGCCCCTGACCCAGTGGCCCCAAAACATAAGCCAGCAAGGCACTGGCAGCCAGCCCTCCACCGCTCCCCAGGAGCCGTCTGCCAGCTCCCAGGAGCCTGCCAGGGCTCGGAGAAGGCGGCTGCCTTCCTGGTCCAGGGTGGAGATCATGGACCTTATTCAGGTTTGGGGGGGATGCCCCCAACGTCCATGATCTCCGCACTAGATGGAGGAACGTGGCTGTCTATGGCAGGAGAGCTGCCAGCCTGGCCACCAAAGGCCACATGCGAACCCAGGAGCAGGTCTGCATGACAATCAAGTTGGTCTGGCGAGACCCCCAACCCTGAGCCCTGACCTTCCCCTCCCCCTTCTTCCCCTTGTTTCCCCTTTCCAGCTCCCTCTTCCCAGGTGTCCTCCTCCCCTCTCCCACCCTCTCTTCTCCCCTTTCCCACCTCCTTTCCCCAGTCTCACCAGAGTTTCATTCCCTCCCCCCACATAAAGAGAGTTTGTGTTCATGAAAATACGTATATTTTATTTGACATCAGGAAGGGGAGCTGGGCGGGAGGGGTGAGTGGAACGACGTGAGGGAGGAATGAGGCTCAAGCCCCCAGTGGGGCAGACCAGGGAGGCTCTTAGGGCTCCTCAGGGTGGAAGCTCTCCCACACGGCCTCCTGGATACTGACAGCCCCCGATGGACCTCCCGGATGGCAGCCTGCAGCAAGTGCAGCCAGGCTCGCAGCAACACGTCAATGAGGAGCACCAGAGGGCCCAGGGGCAGCTCTGGCTCCATGTTGCAGAGCGCTGTGGTGTCCCGAGTGAGGGCAACCAGAGCACGCAGAGACAAAATCCTTTGCTGTCCCTCAGCAAGGTAGACAAGCAAGCAGGGAAATCTGAGAACTGGCTGTCCAGGGGGGTCCCTTTAAGCACAGTCCTCTGATAGCCTCAGGCAGCAGCCACACACACGAAGTCCTGACCAGGTACCCTGCCGGAACTGGTTCCAGCCGGCCTTAAATGCGATTGAGAGTCCACTCGGTGTGGAGGCATTGTTTCAAAATAGCGCTGTAGTGTAGACATACCCTAAGAGAGCACTAGGATTGCTCAGAGCTCCAGTGTTTAGAGGGAGAAAAGCCTGTTGAGAGTCTATGGGTCAAGTTTAGAGGTGGACGCAACAGGGGTGATGTTGTGGTTGGGGTCTGCTATAGACCAGATCAGGTGGATGAGGTAGACCAGGCTTTCTTTGGACAACTGAGAAGCTGCCAGATCGCAGGCCCTGGTTCTTGTGGGGGACTTTAATCACCCTGACATCTGTGGGGAGACCAATACGGCAGCACACGGGCAATCCAGGAAGCTTTTGGAGAATGTTGGGGATAACTTCTTGGTACAAGTGCTGCAGGATCCGACCAGGGGCCGTGCGCAGCTTGACCTGCTGCTCACAAACAGGGAGGAACTAATAGGGGAAGTGGAGGTGGGTGACCGCCTGGGAAGCAGTGATCATGAGATGGTCGATTTCAGGATCCTGACCAAAGGAAGAAAGGAGAGTAGCAAAATACACCCCCTGGACATCAGAAGAGCAGACTTTGACTCCCCCAGAGACCTGATGGGCAGGATCCCCTGGGATGTTAACATGAAGGGGAAAGGAGTCCAGGACAGCTGGCAGGATTTTAAAGAAGCTTTATTGAAGGCACAGAAAGAAACCAGCCGGACGTGCAGCAAGAGAAGCAAACGTGGTAGGAGACCGGACTGGCTCACCGGGGAAATCCTTGGTGAACTTAAGCACAAAAAGTGGAAACTTGGCCACATGGCCAGGGAGGGGTAGACATGTCTAGCTCGAGAATGCCGGGGGGTTGTCAGGAAGGCGAGAGCGCAGATGGAATCGCAACTCGCAAGGGATGTGAAGGGAACAGGAAAGGTTTCTACAGGCATGTTAGCAAGAAGAAGTTGATCAGAGCGGGGGTGGGGCCCGTAACGGATGAGGGAGGTACCCCAGTGCCAGATGATGTGGGGAAGCTGAAGTACTCAAGGCTTTCTTTGCCTCTGACTTCACGGACCAGGTCGGCTCCCGGACTAATGCGCTAAGTGACGCAATATGGGAGGAAGGCGAACAGCCCATGGTGGGGAAAGAACAGGTTAGGAGCTATTTAGAAAAGCTAAATGTACACAAATCCATGGGTCCGGACTTAGTGCACCCGAGGGGGCTGAGGGAGTTGGCAAATGTCATTGAGGAGCCTTTGGCCGTTATCTTTGAAAAGTCGTGGAGATCGGGAGAGATCCTGGGTGATTGGAAAAGGGCAAATGTTAAGGGAATGCGGATGGATAAATGGACGGTAAGATGGGTAGAAGGCCGGGCCCAGCGGGTCGTGATCAAGGGCTCGATGTCAGGATGGTGGTTGGTTTCTAGCGGAGCCCCAAGGCTCAGTTCTAGGACCGGTTTTGTTCAACATCTTTATTAATGACCTGGATGAGGGGATGGATTTCACCCTCAGCAAGTTTGCAGATGACATGAAGCTGGGGGGAGAGGTGGATACGCTGGGGGGCAGGGACAGGGGCCAGAGTGACTTAGACAAATTAGAGGATTGGGCCACAAGAAATCTGATGAGGTTTCACAAGGACAAGTGCAGAGTCCGGCCTTGGGGCGGAAGAATCCCAAGCATTGGGACAGGCTGGGGACCGACTGGCTAAGCAGCAGTTCTGCAGAAAAGGGCCTGGGGGTTACAGTGGGTGGGAAGCTGGATACGAGTCAACAGGGGCCCTTGTAGCCAAGAAGGCTAATGGCATATTAGGGGCATTAGGAGGAGCGTTGCCAGCAGATCCAGAGACGTGATTATTCCTCTTTACTTAGCATCTGGAGTGTTGTGTCCAGTTCTGGGGCCCCCATACACAAAGGACGTGGATGCATTGGAGGGGGCCAGCGGAGGGCGACCAAAATGATTCGGGGGCTGGAGCACCTGACCTACGAGGAGAGGCTGAGGGATTTGGGCTTGTTCCGTCTGCAGAAGAGCGAGTGACGGGGGATTTGAGAGCAGCCTTCAACTTCCTGAAGGGGGGGTCCAAAGAGGATGGAGAGAGGCTGTTCTCAGTGGGGCGGGTGGCAGAACAAGGAGCAATGGGCTCAAGTTGTGGTGGGAGAGGTCCAGGTTGGACTTTAGGAAAAACTCTTTCCCTAGGCGGGTGGGGGAGCCCTGGGCTGGGTTCCCTGGGGGGTGTGGAGTCTCCATCCCTAGGGGTGTTTACATCTCGGCTTGACAAAGCCCTGGCCGGGTTGATTGAGTTGGGATTGGTCCTGCCTAGAGCAGGGGGCTGGACTTGACCTTCTGAGGTCTCTTCCAGCCCCATGGTTCTATGATTCTGTTCCCACAGTATAAGAATTAGGGGTCACCACATGAAACTAACAGGCAGCAGGTTTAAAACCAAAGGAAGTTTTTCTTTACTCAGCGCACAGTCAACCTGTGGAACTCCTCGCCAGAGGGTGGTGTGAAGGCCAGGACTGGAACAGGGCTCAACAAAGAGCTAGCTGGATTCGTGGAGGTTAGGCCCATGTAGGGATGGGGTCCCTGGCCTCTGTTTCCCTGAAGGGGGGCGACGGGAGGGGTCACGTGAGGATTCCCTGTTGGGATCCCTCTGGGGCACCCGGCGCTGGCAGGACCCCGGCTCTGACCCCGGCTGGCCGCTCTTAAGATGCTGGGAACTGGCCGGGGCGGGGGGAGAGCCCAGGCCACCAGGCCTCCTGCTCTAACCGGCCCCTTTTGTCCCCTCCAGGTGCCGGGTGCCGAGCGCAGGAGCCTGACGCATGTGAGTGCCCCAGCCCCCTGCCCCTTGGCCCCGCCCCTTCCCCAACGGACGGGACCCGGCCAGCCTGGGGAACTCCCTGCCACAGGGCCCTGTGTGTCTGGGGGGGGGGGGCGGGGGGGCGCTGAGCTTCAGAGTCCCTGTCTCAAACAAAGGGGGTGACCCGAGGGAGCCTCCCCTCCCCCCCGCAAACTGCCAGCCTCGCGCTGCCCTACACTAACCCATCTCTGCTCCCCGCCATGCTGCGACCCAGCACACGCCCATTGTGAGTATCAGCCTGCCCTGCCCTGGGGGCTGGGAGTCGGGCGCGTGGGTCCTCTCCTGGCTGGGGAGGGGGGGCTGGGAGTCGGGGGGTGGGCCCTCTCCTGGCTGGGGAGGGGGGCTGGGAGTCGGGCGCGTGGGCCCTCTCCTGGCTGGGGAGGGGGGGCTGGGAGTCGGGGGGTGGGCCCTCTCCTGGCTGGGGAGGGGGGCTGGGAGTCGGGCGCGTGGGCCCTCTCCTGGCTGGGGAGGGGGGGCTGGGAGTCGGGGGGTGGGTCCTCTCCTGGCTGGGGAGGGGGGGCTGGGAGTCGGGGGGTGGGCCCTCTCCTGGCTGGGGAGGGGGGCTGGGAGTCGGGCGCGTGGGCCCTCTCCTGGCTGGGGAGGGGGGGCTGGGAGTCGGGGGGTGGGCCCTCTCCTGGCTGGGGAGGGGGGGCTGGGAGGTCTGGGGGGGGGTGGGTTCTCTCCCGGCTCGGGGGTGGCGGGGGGAGGGCGGAGGGGCGGGTTCTCTCCCTGGCTCGGGGGGGGGTGGGCGGGGGGGGGCGGGTTCTCTCCCGGCTCGGGGGTGGCGGGCGGAGGGGCGGGTTCTCTCCCGGCTCGGGGGGGTGGGCGGGGGGGCGGGTGGTCTCACGGCTCGGGGGGGGGGCGGGTTCTCTCCCGGCTGGGGGCCGGCCGGGGGGGGCGGGTTCTCTCCCGGCTCGGGGGGGCGGGTGGTCTCACGGCTCGGGGGGGCGGGCGCTCTCACGGCTCGGGGGGGCGGGCGGGGGGGCGGGTTCTCGCTCAGCCTCTCCCCCACAGCCGCCTCCGGCGAAGTACGGGGGGCGTCACACGGTGACCATGATCCCGGGGGACGGCATCGGGCCGGAGCTGATGCTGCACGTCAAGGAGGTGTTCAGGTACCGGGGCTGCTGCCCCCCCGAGAGCCCAGCGTGGGGGGGGTTCCATGGCGGCGGGTGTGCCTCGGTTTCCCTGGGCGCCGTGCCGGTCTCTGCCCTTCGGCCCCTTGTGCCCGGGAAGCTGGTCAGGGGCTGGCGGAGGGGCCAGGGCCAGGAGCCGGGAGCAGGTCTGGCTTGGGGGCAGGGCGGGGTGCAGGTGCTGCCGCGTCCGTTCTCCGCTGTGCCCCGGCTGGGGGGCAGGGCGGGGCCCCCGGTGACCCGGCTCTGCTGCCCCCAGGCAGGCCTGCGTCCCGGTGGACTTCGAGGAGGTGCGGGTGAGCTCGGAGGCGTCTGAGAACGACATTGAGAACGCCATCATGGCCATCCGCCGCAACCGCGTCGCCCTGAAGGGTGAGTCCTGAGCCCCGCCCTGCCCCAGAGCCAGCCGCAGCCGTGAAGGGCTGTCCCGGAGTGTGGGCCCCCCCCCCGGCAGCCAGGGGGGCTCTCCGGCGGCAGGTAGAGGAGAAGGGCTGTCCCGGAGTGTGGGGCCCCCCCTCCCCGGCAGCCAGGGGGGCTCTCCGGCGGCAGGTAGAGGAGAAGGGCTGTCCCGGAGTGTGGGGCCCCCCCCCCCGGCAGCCAGGGGGGCTCTCCGGCGGCAGGTAGAGGAGAAGGGTTGTCGGGTCCCAGGGATGCAGCGTAGCCTCGACTTGTCACAGGAGCCAGGAGCAGCCTGGGGGGGCGGAGCCAGGAGCAGCCTGGGGGGGCGGAGCCAGAGCCCTGCCCGGCCCCCCAGGCCAGCGAGGCTCCTCCCCCTGCCGGCCCAAAACTAACTCCCGCCCCAGCCCCTGCGCCCGCCCCCGCGTTGTCCTGCTCCCCGGCGTGATCTGCCGTCCCCTGGGCCCCCGGACTGAGACTGAACCTACGTCCCCCGCGAGTCGCGCCCCCCCCCCCCCCCACGCAGCGAGCGCGGCAGGGCCCGGGGAAACTGAGGCACGTGCAGAGTCACTCCAGGGCAGTGGAGTCACACTCCACACAAGGAAGCCAGCAGGGAATACCCGCCCGTCCCCTCCCCGCTGCACCACGGCCGCGTCTGACCCGGCGAGCGGCTCCCGTCTGCGCTGACTCTGGGCGAACCCGCTTTGTTTGGCAGGAAACATTGAAACCAACCACAACCTGCCCCCGTCCCACAAATCCCGGAACAACATCCTGCGGTGAGCGGCCCGGGGCCTGCAGGAGAGGGGGTGTGGGACCCATGGAGGCTGCCGGAGGGGAGCTGGCGGGGATGGGGGACCCAGGGGCCTGCCAGGGGGGGGGCTGCCGGAGGGGAGCTGGCAGGGCTGGGGTGACCCGGGGGGCTGCTGGAGGGGAACTGGCGGGGGTGAGGTACCCAGGGGGCTGCCATAGGGGGGCTGCCGGAGGGGGGCTGGGGAGACCTGGGGGGCTGCCGGAGGGGGGCTGGCAGGGCTGGGGTGACCCGGGGGGCTGCCGGAGGGGGGCTGCCGGACGGGGGCTGGGGAGACCCGGGGGGCTGCCGGAGGGGGGCTGCCGGAGGGGGGCTGGGGAGACCTGGGTGGCTGCCGGAGGGGGGCTGCCGGAGGGGGGCTGGCGGGGATGGGGGACGCAGGGGGCTGCCGGAGGGGAACTGGCGGGGGTGAGGTACCCAGGGGGCTGCCAGAGGGGGGCTGGGGTGACCCGGGGACTGCCGGGGGGGGGGCTGGCGGGGATGGGGGACGCAGGGGGCTGCCGGAGGGGAACTGGCGGGGGTGAGGTACCCAGGGGGCTGCCATAGGGGGGCTGCCGGAGGGGGGCTGGGGAGACCTGGGGGGCTGCCGGAGGGGGGCTGGCAGGGCTGGGGTGACCCGGGGGGCTGCCGGAGGGGGGCTGCCGGACGGGGGCTGGGGAGACCCGGGGGGCTGCCGGAGGGGGGCTGCCGGAGGGGGGCTGGGGAGACCTGGGTGGCTGCCGGAGGGGGGGGCTGCCGGAGGGGGGCTGGCGGGGATGGGGGACGCAGGGGGCTGCCGGGGGGGAGCTGCCGGAGGGGGGCTGGGGAGACCCGGGGGGCTGCCGGAGGGGGGCTGCCGGAGGGGAGCTGGCGGGGATGGGGGACGCAGGGGGCTGCCGGAGGGGAGCTGGCGGGGGTGAGGTACCCAGGGGGCTGCCAGAGGGGGGCTGGGGTGACCCGGGGGGCTGCCGGAGGGGGGCTGGGGAGACCCGGGGGGCCGGGAGGGGAGCTGGCAGGGCTGGGGTGACCTGGGGGGCTCCTGGGGGGGGGGGCTGGCAGGGCTGGGGTGACCTGGGGGGCTCCCGGGGGGGGGGCTGGCAGGGCTGGGGTGACCCAGGGGGCTCCCGGGGGGGGGGGCTGGCTGCCCAGGTGGGCTCTGACCCCCCCGTTGCCCCCAGCACCAGCCTGGATCTCTACGCCAACGTGATCCACTGCCAGAGCCTCCCGCGGGTGCTGACGCGGCACCAGGACGTCGACATCCTCATCGTGCGCGAGAACACGGAGGGCGAGTACAGCAACCTGGAGCACGAGGTGCCCCGCCCCCCGGAGCTCCGCCCACCCCCGGAGCTCCGCCCACCCCCGGAGCTCCGCCTCTGACTGCCCCGCTGCTTTGCTTGCTCCCCAGGGCTGCCTACACAGGCGGCTTCTTGCGCGTGGCCCCGCCCCACGGCCCCGCCCCACGGCCCCGCCCCCTGGCCCTGGCCAGCTGCTTTCGCGCAAGAGCGTCTCAGACGGCGCCGACGGCAACTAGCCACCGGGGTTTCTGACACCTCTCGCGCAAGGCGCCCTCGCTCCCCACGCTGTGCTGGGCGGGTGGGGGGGCGGGCAGGACCCTTGCCTGAGAGGGGCCGGGCAGGGGGTCGCTCTGCGCGAGGGGTGCGGCGGGGGGGCAGCGGGAGGCGGCGGGGGGGCGCTCTGCGCGAGGGGGCGGGCAGCGGGGGGGCAGCGGGGGGCGCTCTGCGCGAGGGGGCGGGCAGCGGGGGGCGCTCTGCGCGAGGGGGCGGCAGGGGGGTGCTCTGCGCAGGGGGCGGGCAGCGGGGGGGCAGCGGGGGGGCGCTCTGCGCGAGGGGGCGGGCAGCGGGGGGGTGCTCTGCGCGAGGGGGCGGCGGGGGGGTGCTCTGCGCAGGGGGGCGGGCAGCGGGGGGCAGCGGGGGGCGCTCTGCGCGAGGGGGCGGGCAGCGGGGGGCGCTCTGCGCGAGGGGGCGGGCAGCGGGGGGGCAGCGGGGGGGGGGGCGCTCTGCGCGAGGGGGCGGGCAGCGGGGGGGTGCTCTGCGCGAGGGGGCGGCGGGGGGGTGCTCTGCGCAGGGGGGCGGGCAGAGGGGGGCAGCGGGGGGCGCTCTGCGCGAGGGGGCGGGCAGCGGGGGTCGCTCTGCGCGAGGGGGCGGGCAGCGGGCGGGCAGCGGGCGGGCAGCGGGGGGCGCTCTGCGCGAGGGGGCGGGCAGCGGGGGGCGCTCTGCGCGAGGGGGCGGGCAGCGGGGGGCAGCGGGGGGCGCTCTGCGCGAGGGGGCGGGCAGCGGGGGGCAGCGGGGGGCGCTCTGCGCGAGGGGGCGGGCAGCGGGGGGCAGCGGGGGTCGCTCTGCACGGGGGGGGCGGGGTACTTGCGCCAGGAGCCGCGAGTGCAGACATAGCCCAGGGGTTCGCTTGTCCCACGGGAGCCCAGCCCAACACCCCCCGGGCCCCCCCCCGCAGCCCTTTGGGGGAGCCTGAGCCCTGCCGTCCCCCAGAGCGTCTCCGGCGTGGTCGAGAGCCTGAAGATCATCACCAAGGCGCGGTCGCTGCGCATCGCCGAGTACGCCTTCCGGCTCGCCCGCCAGGCCGGCCGCACCAAGGTCACCGCCGTGCACAAGGCCAACATCATGTGGGTCCGGGCTGGGGGGGGGTGAGCTGGGGGAAGGGGGTGGGGCCAAGCTGGGAAGGGGGGGCCGGGGCGGGGCTGAGCTGGGAGAGGGGAAGGGGGCGGGGCCGGGGCTGAGCTGGGGGAAGGGGGTGGGGCCAAGCTGGGAAGGGGGGGCTGGGGCGGGGCCGAGCTGGGAGAGGGGAAGGGGGCGGGGCCGGGGCGGGGCTGAGCTGGGGGAAGGGGGTGGGGCCGAGCTGGGAAGGGGGGGCGGGGGCGGGGCTGAGCTGGGGGAAGGGGGGGGGGGGGGGGGGGGGGGGGGGGGGGGGGGGGGGGGGGGGGGGGGGGGGGGGGGGGGGGGGGGGGGGGGGGGGGGGGGGGGGGGGGGGGGGGGGGGGGGGGGGGGGGGGGGGGGGGGGGGGGGGGGGGGGGGGGGGGGGGGGGGGGGGGGGGGGGGGGGGGGGGGGGGGGGGGGGAGGGCGCAGGGTGGGCAGGCCGCCGGCGGCATCGGGGCGGGCCCTGACCCCCTGCCCCACAGGAAGCTGGGGGACGGGCTCTTCCTGCAGTGCTGCCGGGAGGTGGCGGACGGCTACCCCGACATCGCCTTCGACAGCATGATCGTGGACAACACCACCATGCAGGTGAGCCCCCGCGGCCGCCCCCCCCCAAGCCCCGAACCCGCCATCCTGACCCCTCCCTCCCTTCCTCCCCCCAGCTGGTGTCCCGCCCCCAGCAGTTCGACGTCATGGTGATGCCCAATCTCTACGGCAACATCGTGAACAACGTGTGCGCCGGGCTGGTCGGGGGCCCGGGGCTGGTGCCGGGCGCCAACTACGGGAGAGACTTCGCCGTCTTCGAGACCGTGCGTGGGGGGCAGCGGGAGCTCTGGGGGCCGGTGGGAGGGGCCGGGCCAGGGGGCTGAGGAGGGGGGTGCAGGTCTGTGGGGGGTGGGTGTTGGGGGGGGCAGGATCAGGGTCTCATTCCCCCCCCCCCCACAGGCCACGCGGAACACGGGGAAGAGCATCGCCCACAAGAACGTGGCCAACCCCACGGCCACCTTGCTGGCCGCCTGCATGATGCTGGACCACCTCCGGTGAGCCCCCGCCCCGTCTTCTGGGTCCTCCCCCATCCCTTCCCACCTGGGGGGGCGGAGCCTCTTGGGTGGGCGGGGCCTGGGCTGCTCTGAGCCCACCCCTTGTTCCTCCCCTTGCAGGCTGCACAGCTTCGCCTCCACCATCCGCCAGGCCGTCCTGGCTTCCTTGGACGATGAGTCGGTAAGTCCCGCCCCGTCCACCTGGCAGAAGAGGAAGTCCCGCCCTCTGTGGGGGAGTCAGGGCGGAACTTCCTGCACCTCCTTCCACCCTCCTTCCCTGGGATTGGCCAGCAGCAGGGGGCTGGGCAGGGATGTCCCACCTCTTCGTAGCCTACTGGCACAGGAAGTCCCACCCCATCCTGTGTGGGGTAACTGCCCCTGTGGGGCAGCTGGCTTGTGGCTCCACTAGGGAGGGAAGCGACTAGTCGAGCCGTGACGTGGGGGGCAGGGGAGGAGGCGGCCCAGGGGGGACCTGGGCGCAGGCCAGGAATCGGTGCCCCCCCCCCGCGGCTCCGTCGCCTCCCCCTTATCGCCGGGGCGACCGTGACCGAACCCCGCCCCTCCCCACAGACCCACACGCCGGACATCGGGGGCCAGGGCACCACGTCGGCCGCCGTCCAGTCCATCGTGCACCACGTCCGCGCGGCGGCGGCGCGGCCAGGTGAGCTGGGGCGGGGCCCGCGAGGGGGCGGAGCCTGGGCGCCCGGCCTCTCTCCCTGACCCCCTGTCTCCTGCAGGGAAGGGCCTTGCAGCGGGCTGACCGGCCCCCAGCCGGGCGATGGATCCTCGGGGCGCAGCCCCCTCCGTCACCTCTGCTCTGCTGTGTGAATAAACCTCAGTGCACGGCCAGCTGCTTCCGGCTCCAGCCTGCCGCCCGCCGGGCCCCCCACAGACTCCCCGCCCCCCGCCGGGCCCCCCACAGACTCCCCGCCCCCCGCCGGGCCCCCCCCAGACTCCCCGCCCGCCGGGCCCCCCCCAGACTCCCCGCCCCCTGCCCGCCAGGCCCCCCACAGACTCCCCGCCCCCCGCCGGGCCCCCCCCCCGCCCCCCCCCAGACTCCCCGCCCCCTGCCCGCCAGGCCCCCCACAGACTCCCCGCCCCCCGCCGGGCCCCCCCCAGACTCCCCGCCCCCTGCCCGCCAGGCCCCCCACAGACTCCCCGCCCCCCGGGCCCCCCCACAGACTCCCCGCCCGCCAGGCTCTGTCAAATGGTTTAATCAAAGCGTCATGCACCAGGGGCCTCCACACGGGGCCACCGGCTCTGCCACAGCCCCACGCGCCAGCCCCTGCCCCCCACTCGCACGTGGGACAGGACGGCCGGGCGCCGGGTCCCTCGGTCTAGGCGCGGAGCCAGGGGCGCCGGGGCCCTCGGTCTAGGCGCGGAGCCAGGGGGGCCGGGTCCCTCGGTCTAGGCGCGGAGCCAGGGGCGCCGGGTCCCTCGGTCTAGGCGCGGAGCCAGGGGGGCCGGGTCCCTCGGTCTAGGCGCGGAGCCAGGGGCGCCGGGTCCCTCGGTCTAGGCGCGGAGCCAGGGGGGCCGGGTCCCTCGGTCTAGGCGCGGAGCCAGGGGTGCTGCAGGCTCTGGGCGGCCGGGCGCCGGGTCCCTCGGTCTAGGGGCGGAGCCAGGGGCGCCGGGTCCCTTGGTCTAGGCGCGGAGCCAGGGGCGCCGGGTCCCTCGGTCTAGGCGCGGAGCCAGGGGGGCCGGGTCCCTCGGTCTAGGCGCGGAGCCAGGGGTGCTGCAGGCTCTGGGCGGCCAGGCGCCGGGTCCCTCGGTCTAGGCGCGGAGCCAGGGGCGCCGGGTCCCTCGGTCTAGGCGCGGAGCCAGGGGGGCCGGGTCCCTCGGTCTAGGCGCGGAGCCAGGGGGGCCGGGTCCCTCGGTCTAGGCGCGGAGCCAGGGGCGCCGGGTCCCTCGGTCTAGGCGCGGAGCCAGGGGCGCCGGGTCCCTCGGTCTAGGCGCGGAGCCAGGGGGGCCGGGTCCCTCGGTCTAGGCGCGGAGCCAGGGGGGCCGGGTCCCTCGGTCTAGGCGCGGAGCCAGGGGGGCCGGGTCCCTCGGTCTAGGCGCGGAGCCAGGGGGGCCGGGTCCCTCGGTCTAGGCGCGGAGCCAGGGGCGCCGGGTCCCTCGGTCTAGGCGCGGAGCCAGGGGCGCGGGGTCCCTCGGTCTAGGCGCGGAGCCAGGGGCGCCGGGTCCCTCGGTCTAGGCGCGGAGCCAGGGGTGCTGCAGGCTCTGGGCGGCGGTGGCGCGCTGCTCGGGCAGGAACTCCAGCATGGGCAGCAGGAAGTGGGCGAAGGCGGCCGCCTGCTCCCGGGGCCACTCGTATTTCTCCAGCAGCACCGCGTCCAGCGCCCAGGGCCGCAGGCTGGGGATGTGCCGCAGCTCGCCTGGGGGGCGGGGTCCACGTCAGGCCGGGAATGCCTAGAGCCCTCCCCCAGCCCCCACTCCTCCCTGGGTCCTACGCCCCCGGGGATCCCCGATCCCCGGCCCCCTGGGGATCCCAGACCCCGACCCGCCCACTCCCCAGCCCCCTGGGGATCCCCGGCCCACTCCCCGGCCCCCCAGCCCCTCACCTCGGCGGGTGAAGTACTCGCGGGAGTAGCGCCCCGACAGCGCAAAGTGCGGGGGGATGGCGCCCAAGAGCTCCACCATGTGGGCAATGTGATCTGTGGGGGGAGGAGGGGGGGTCAGGCCCCAGACTGGTCAGCCCCTCTCCCCCCCCCCCCACTCCAGCCCTGGGGCTGGCTCTGGGCCCATCTCTTCTGCGTTCGGGGTGCGACTCACCCTCATCCCGGCTGTAGTCGTCGCCAGAGTGGGGCTCGAAGAGGTAGTCCCCCGTCGCCAGCTCAAAGGCCTGCAGGGACGGCGAGGGGGTTGGGCCCGGCCGGAGAGGGGTGGGGATGGGGGTCGGGGCCCGGCCGGAGAGGGGTGGGTTGGGCCCGGCCGGAGGGGGGATGGGGCCCGGCTGGAAGCGGGGGGGGGTTACAGCGGGGCGGGCAGCCCTGCCCCTGCCCCCCCAGCCAGGCGCGACTCCCCCAGCCGCAGCCGGAAGGGCTGTTGGCTCCCGTGCAGGGCCCAGGGCAGGGCCTTCGTCCTCTGGGGGGGGACACTTCCCTCAGCCCAGCCTAAAGCAACCCCCAGCCACTGGGCCCTGGGCCCCCCCTCCTGCTCTGCCGGCTCCCAGAGCCAAGGGGAATCTTCTGTCCCCCAGGCCCCAGGAGGGGAGACCCTGACGCTCCCCCAGTGAGTCCTGCCCCCCCATGCAGAGAGCGCTGCGGGGTGGGGAAACTGAGGCACCCCCCCACCCACTACAGCAGTGACTGAAACAGCACCCCCACTGTGTGTCAGGTGGTGCGTGGGGCACACGGGGGGCGGGGCCGGGCCGGAAGGGGGGGATCCGGCCGGAAGGGGGGGGTCCGGGGGGCAGGGCCCGGCCGGAAGGGAGGGGTCCGGGGGGCGGGGCTGGAAGGGGGGGTCCGGGGGGCGGGGCCCGGCCGGAAGGGAGGGGTCCGGGGGGCGGGGCCGGAAGGGGGGGGTCCGGGGGGGCAGGGCCCGGCCGGAAGGGGGGCGCACCATGCAGGCCGTGCTCCAGATGTCGGCGGGGGGGCCGTAGCCGGCGCCGATCAGCACTTCCAGGGCGCGGTACTGCCGGGTCTGAATGTCCTCGCTGAAGTGCTTGTGCTGGAGGGGGGCAGAGACGGTGACCTGCCCCACCCCGCCCCTGGGAGCAGCCGCATGCGAGCTCCCCCCCCCGGCGGGCCTGAGCTTCCCTATTCGCACCCCCCCCCAGCGGGCCTGAGCTTCCCTATTCGCCCCCCCCCCCCCCCAGCGGGCCTGAGCTTCCCCATTCGCCCCCCCCCCCAGCGGGCCTGAGCTTCCCTATTCGCCCCCCCCCCCCCGGCGGGCCTGAGCTTCCCCATTCACCCCCCCCAGCGGGCCTGAGCTTCCCCATTCGCCCCCCCCCCCCCAGCGGGCCTGAGCTTCCCCCCCCCCCCCCCCCCCCCCCCCAGCGGGCCTGAGCTTCCCCATTCGCCCCCCCCCCCCAGCGGGCCTGAGCTTCCCCATTCGCCCCCCCCCAGCCTGGGCCCTGAGCTTCCCCATTCGCCCCCCCCCCCGGCGGGCCTGAGCTTCCCCATTCCGCCTCCCCCCCCCCGCCCCCCCCCCCCCCCCCAGCCCCCCCCCCCCCCCCCCCCGGTGGGCCGCCCGCCCCCCCCAGCCCGGCCGGTGTGAGCTTCCCGCCCCTGGCCCCTCCGCTCTCAGTGTTGACCTGCTCCCCGGCGTGACCTGCTGTCCCCTGGGCCCCCGCGAGTCGCACCCCCCCCCCCACAGCGAGCACGGCAGGGCCCGGGGAAACTGAGGCACAGACAGAGTCACTCCAAAGACAACCCAACCACACACAGCACAACAAAGAAAGCAGGGACCCCGAGGGGGGCCGAGGCGCGTGGAGCCCACCCCTGCCAGGGCAGGGAGCCCCGAGCGGCAGGGAAGAGGAGCTGCGGGTTGTGTCCCCTGGGAAGCGCCCAGCTTGAGTCCCACGCGGGGGGGGGCGCCAGGCTGCCTGCCGCCGGGGGCCTGGCTGCCGAGGGGGCCAGCGCGGTGCACACCGGGTCCCGGCGCCGAGGCGGGCGAGCGGGGCCAGGCTCGTTCAGCAGCAGGGCTGGTGCCGTCTGCCCCGGCTCGGTGCGTGGGGGGAACAGGGGCCGGGCCGGGCCCAAGCGAGGCCCAAAGGCTCCGGCGTCCCCGCCTGCTGCGCTGCGGCGTCTGCCGGGACGAAACGGCTGCAGGGGGCCGAGCCCCCCGGGGTGCGTGAGGCGGCCGGAGCCCCCCGCTCGGGCGCTGGGCGGCGCCCGCAGAACCCGGGTCAGAGCCAGGCTGTCGGGGCGAAGGGCCGCAGACCAGCTTGACGGGGGCCCGCGATCTGCCCTCCGGGAGCCCTCGGCCAGGCCGGGGGGGCCGTGGACCGGGAGCGCCTCTGGCCCCTGCAAACCACGTGAGTGCTGGGGAGACGGGATCGCGGCCACAGGGGCGTCTTGGGGCCTGCGTGAGGTCGAGGGGGCTGAAAGGGGCCCCAGCCCCCCCCGAACACTGCAGGAGCCGCGGGAGAGGGGTGCCCAAGGGGGCTGGGTACAAAGCCCGGCAGAGGGGAAGAGCCGGTTCCCAGCGTGGGGCAGGCTGCGGGGCTCGGGGAGGTGTCGCCGCGCTCGCCCCTCCTGCCCCGGCCGGCTCCAAACGGGCTGGCGGCCCAACGGCGTCAGCGCTGCCTGGTGTCCGGCCGGCGCTGGAGCCTGGGACGTGTCCGCTCCGCACAGAGCCCCGGTCCCTGCAAGGGCAGGCTGGGAGCGTCTGCGCATCGGGCCGGAGCCGCCGGGCGATTCACCCAGGGCGGCCTGGGGGTGACCTCGCCCCCTCGAGCATGGCCCCGAGCGCGACTCCGCCACCCGGAGCGCTGGGAGTTTCCCTAAGGAGGCCCAAGCGGTAAAGTTGTAGCGGCTCCATCGCCGGGTGCCGGGCGTCGTCCCAGCCCCTCTGCTGACGCTCCAGCTCCATCGTCCCAGCCCCTCCGCCCGAGCCCCTCCGCCGGCGTCGTCCCAGCCCCTCTGCTGACGCTCCAGCTCCATCGCCCCAGCCCCTCCGCCCGAGCCCCTCCGCCGGCGCCGTCCCAGCCCCTCCGCCCGAGCCCCTCCGCCGGCGCCGTCCCAGCCCCTCCGCCCGAGCCCCTCCGCCGGCGTCGTCCCAGCCCCTCCGCCCGAGCCCCTCCGCCGGCGCCGTCCCAGCCCCTCCGCCCGAGCCCCTCCGCCGGCGTCGCCCCAGCCCCTCTGCTGACGCTCCAGCTCCATCGTCCCAGCCCCTCCGCCTGAGCCCCTCCGCCGGCGTCGCCCCAGCCCCTCCGCCTGAGCCCCTCCGCCGGCGTCGCCCCAGCCCCTCCGCCTGAGCCCCTCTGCCGGCATCGCCCCAGCCCCTCCGCCTGAGCCCCTCTGCCGGCATCGCCCCAGCCCCTCCGCCTGAGCCCCTCTGCCGACGCTCCAGCCCCTCCGCCTGAGCCCCTCCGCCGGCATCGCCCCAGCCCCTCCGCCTGAGCCCCTCCGCCGGCGTCGCCCCAGCCCCTCCGCCTGAGCCCCTCTGCCGACGCTCCAGCTCCTCTGCTGCCACTGCTCCCCCACCGGCCACCTCTCCAGCCCCTCCGCCCGCCGGGCACCGCTCCAGCGCTCGGCCCCCAGAGTCCCTGGCCCCTCCAGCCTTGCTCCCCCACGTCGGCCCTGCCTCACCACCCAGCAGGCGTTGCCCAGGTCTGCGATCTTCACGCGGATCCGGTCGGCGTTTTGGGGGTCCAGCGGGTTCACCAGGAACTCGGAGGCGCTGGCCGGCGCTGGGGGAGGACAGGGCGGCGTGAGGCCTGGCCCTGCGGGCCCCGGGCCCCAGCTGGCCCCCCACTCACCGCTGGGGGTGAGCAGCCCCCCGCGCTCCCGCTGCCCCGAGCTGCCTGACAGGCCGGAGCCGGAGGCCGTGGAGAAGAGGGAGCTGGAGAAGCCCGAGGTGGCCGACTCGGGGCTGGGGGCCCGGCCGTTCCAGGCGTCGTAGGGCGGCAGGGCCTGGAAGCCGGAGGACGAGGTCTGGCTCTGGGGGCTGCTGGCCAGGCTGCTGCTCCCGGGCAGGGGCCACTCTGGAGGGGCAAGGGGGGGACAGTGAGACCCCTGCAGGGGGGACAGTCCCCTCCCCCACCACCCATAAGGCCCCTAAGTTCCCCTGCCCCCCCATTTCCCCAACCCCAAAGGCCCCCTTGCGTCCCCCCATGTTCTCTGCCCAGGGACCCCCCAAAGCCCCTGCTGCCCCCCTCACCCTCTTCTGGGTCGGAGTCGGCCCCAGGCAGGGGGGGGCCCCCCCTCTCCAGCTCCTCCAGCCGCTGCAGGTCGCGGAGCCGCTCCTCCAGCAGCCGGCTCTGGCGCCGCTGCTTCCTCTTGAGCTTCCTGCGCTGGCTCCTGGAGAGCTGCGGGGAGCCCCCGTCAGTGCCCAGGCCGGGGGGCCACGGACACGGCAGAGACGAGCCCGGGCGCCCGGCGGGGGGGGGATCCAAGGGGCAGCGCCCGGCGGGGGGGGATCCAAGGGGCAGCGCCCGGCGGGGGGGGACACAAGGGGCAGCGCCCGGCGGGGGGAGGGGACACAAGGGGCAGCGCCCGGCGGGGGGGGATCCAAGGGGCAGCGCCCGGCGGGGGGGGATCCAAGGGGCAGCGCCCGGCGGGGGGGGATCCAAGGGGCAGGGCCCGGCGGGGGGGATCCAAGGGGCAGCGCCCGGCGGGGGGGGGATCCAAGGGGCAGCGCCCGGCGGGGGGGGATCCAAGGGGCAGCGCCCGGCGGGGGGGGGATCCAAGGGGCAGCGCCCGGCGGGGGGGGATCCAAGGGGCAGCGCCCGACGGGGGGGGATCCAAGGGGCAGCGCCCGGCGGGGGGGGGATCCAAGGGGCAGCGCCCGGCGGGGGGGGGGACCCAAGGGGCAGCGCCCGGCGGGGGGGGATCCAAGGGGCAGCGCCCGGCGGGGGGGGATCCAAGGGGCAGCGCCCGGCGGGGGGGGGTCCCAAGGGGCAGGCCCGGCGGGGGGGGGGGATCCAAGGGGCAGCGCCCGGCGGGGGGGGGGGACACAAGGGGCAGCGCCCGGCGGGGGGGGGTCCCAAGGGGCAGGCCCGGCGGGGGGGGGGGGGACCCAAGGGGCAGCGCCCGGCGGGAGGGGGGGACCCAAGGGGCAGGCCCGGCGGGGGGGGGGACCCAAGGGGCAGGCCCGGCGGCGGGGGGGGATCCAAGGGGCAGCGCCCGGCGGGGGGGGGATCCAAGGGGCAGGCCCGGCGGGGGGGGTCCCAAGGGGCAGCGCCCGGCGGGGGGGGGACCCAAGGGGCAGCGCCCGGCGGGGGGGGATCCAAGGGGCAGCGCCCGGCGGGGGGGGGTCCCAAGGGGCAGGCCCGGCGGGGGGGGGGGGACCCAAGGGGCAGCGCCCGGCGGGGGGAGGGGATCCAAGGGGCAGCGCCCGGCGGGGGGGGGGACCCAAGGGGCAGGCCCGGCGGGGGGGGGGACCCAAGGGGCAGGCCCGGCGGGGGGGGGTCCCAAGGGGCAGCGCCCGGCGGGGGGAGGGGACCCAAGGGGCAGCGCCCGGCGGGGGGGGAGGATCCAAGGGGCAGGCCCGGCGGGGGGGGGATCCAAGGGGCAGCGCCCGGCGGGGGGGGGTCCCAAGGGGCAGGCCCGGCGGGGGGGGGGGACCCAAGGGGCAGCGCCCGGCGGGGGGAGGGGATCCAAGGGGCAGCGCCCGGCGGGGGGGGGATCCAAGGGGCAGGCCCGGCGGGGGGGGGGGGGGATCCAAGGGGCAGCGCCCGGCGGGGGGGGGATCCAAGGGGCAGCGCCCGGCGGGGGGGGTCCCAAGGGGCAGGCCCGGCGGGGGGGGGACCCAAGGGGCAGCGCCCGGCGGGGGGGGGGGGACCCAAGGGGCAGGCCCGGCGGGGGGGGGGGGGGGATCCAAGGGGCAGCGCCCGGCGGGGGGGGGATCCAAGGGGCAGCGCCCGGCGGGGGGGGGTCCCAAGGGGCAGGCCCGGCGGGGGGGGGACCCAAGGGGCAGCGCCCGGCGGGGGGGGGGGGGATCCAAGGGGCAGGCCCGGCGGGGGGGGGGGATCCAAGGGGCAGCGCCCGGCGGGGGGGGGGGACCCAAGGGGCAGGCCCGGCGGGGGGAGGGGATCCAAGGGGCAGCGCCCGGCGGGGGGGGGGGGACCCAAGGGGCAGGCCCGGCGGGGGGGGGGGTCCCAAGGGGCAGCGCCGCGGGGGGGGGGGGACCCAAGGGGCAGCGCCCGGCGGGGGGGGGGGTCCCAAGGGGCAGGCCCGGCGGGGGGGGGGTCCCAAGGGGCAGCGCCCGGCGGGGGGGGGGACCCAAGGGGCAGCGCCCGGCGGGGGGGGGGGTCCCAAGGGGCAGGCCCGGCGGGGGGGGGGTCCCAAGGGGCAGCGCCCGGCGGGGGGGGGGTCCCAAGGGGCAGCGCCCGGCGGGGGGGGGTCCCAAGGGGCAGGCCCGGCGGGGGGGGGTCTGGGCTGTCCTGGTGGCTCCTGGTGCCGGTGCTGCCGAGTCTGTTCAACGCTGTGTCCCTGTCGCCCCAGGCCCCCACTGAGCCCCACGCCTGGCTGGGGGGGGCCGGGCAGGGGACCCCCCCCCCGGTGAGAAGGTGCCAGGGGCGGGGCACAAGCCGGCACCGAGGGCAGCCCCCTCCCCCCCCCCGCACTGACCTCCAGGCCCGGGGGAGCGGCGCTCACTGCGGAGACAGAGAGGAGAGTCTGAGAACACGGGGCCTTTCGCATGGACTGCTCCACCCACTGGACCGCACTGCCCGCCTGCTCCACCCACTGCACCGCACTGCCCGCCTGCTCCACCCACTGCACCGCGCTGCCCGCCTGCTCCACCCACTGGACCGCGCTGCCCGCCTGCTCCACCCACCGGACCGCACTGCCCGCCTGCTCCACCCACTGGACCCCGCTGCCCGCCTGCTCCACCCACCGGACCCCACTGCCCGCCTGCTCCACCCACTGGACCGCACTGCCCGCCTGCTCCACCCACCGGACCGCGCTGCCCGCCTGCTCCACCCACTGGACCGCACTGCCCGCCTGCTCCACCCACTGCACCCCGCTGCCCGCCTGCTCCACCCACTGCACCCCGCTGCCCGCCTGCTCCACCCACTGCACCCCGCTGCCCGCCTGCTCCACCCACTGCACCCCGCTGCCCGCCTGCTCCACCCACTGGACCGCACTGCCCGCCTGCTCCACCCACTGGACCGCACTGCCCGCCTGCTCCACCCACTGCACCCCGCTGCCCGCCTGCTCCACCCACTGGACCGCACTGCCCGCCTGCTCCACCCACTGCACCCCGCTGCCCGCCTGCTCCACCCACCGGACCCTGCTGCCCGCCTGCTCTACCCACCGGACCGCACTGCCCGCCTGCTCCACCCACTGCACCCCGCTGCCCGCCTGCTCCACCCACTGGACCGCACTGCCCGCCTGCTCCACCCACTGGACCGCACTGCCCGCCTGCTCCACCCACTGCACCCCGCTGCCCGCCTGCTCCACCCACTGCACCCCGCTGCCCGCCTGCTCCACCCACCGGACCCTGCTGCCCGCCTGCTCTACCCACCGGACCGCACTGCCCGCCTGCTCCACCCACCGGACCGCACTGCCCGCCTGCTCCACCCACTGGACCGCACTGCCCGCCTGCTCTACCCACCGCACCCCGCTGCCCGCCTGCTCCACCCACTGGACCCCACTGCCCGCCTGCTCCACCCACTGGACCGCACTGCCCGCCTGCTCCACCCACTGCACCGCGCTGCCCGCCTGCTCCACCCACTGGACCCCGCTGCCCGCCTGCTCCACCCACTGGACCCCGCTGCCCGCCTGCTCCACCCACTGCACCCCGCTGCCCGCCTGCTCCACCCACTGGACCGCACTGCCCGCCTGCTCCACCCACCGGACCCCGCTGCCCGCCTGCTCCACCCACTGCACCCCGCTGCCCGCCTGCTCCACCCACTGCACCGCGCTGCCCGCCTGCTCCACCCACTGGACCGCACTGCCCGCCTGCTCCACCCACCGGACCCCGCTGCCCGCCTGCTCCACCCACCGGACCCCGCTGCCCGCCTGCTCCACCCACCGGACCCCGCTGCCCGCCTGCTCCACCCACCGGACCCCGCTGCCCGCCTGCTCCACCCACCGGACCCCGCTGCCCGCCTGCTCCACCCACTGGACCGCACTGCCCGCCTGCTCCACCCACTGGACCCCGCTGCCCGCCTGCTCCACCCACTGGACCGCACTGCCCGCCTGCTCCACCCACGGGACCGCACTGCCCGCCTGCTCCACCCACTGGACCGCACTGCCCGCCTGCTCCACCCACTGGACCCCGCTGCCCGCCTGCTCCACCCACTGGACCGCACTGCCCGCCTGCTCCACCCACTGGACCCCGCTGCCCGCCTGCTCCACCCACTGGACCGCACTGCCCGCCTGCTCCACCCACCGGACCGCACTGCCCGCCTGCTCCACCCAGTGCACCCCGCTGCCCGCCTGCTCCACCCACTGGACCGCACTGCCCGCCTGCTCCACCCACCGGACCCCACTGCCCGCCTGCTCCACCCACCGGACCGCACTGCCCGCCTGCTCCACCCACCGGACCCCGCTGCCCGCCTGCTCCACCCACTGGACCGCACTGCCCGCCTGCTCCACCCACCGGACCGCACTGCCCGCCTGCTCCACCCACCGGACCCCGCTGCCCGCCTGCTCCACCCACTGGACCGCACTGCCCGCCTGCTCCACCCACTGGACCGCACTGCCCGCCTGCTCCACCCACTGCACCCCGCTGCCCGCCAGCTCCACCCACTGCACCCCGCTGCCCGCCTGCTCCACCCACTGGACCCCGCTGCCCGCCTGCTCCACCCACTGGACCGCACTGCCCGCCTGCTCCACCCACTGCACCCCGCTGCCCGCCTGCTCCACCCACTGGACCGCACTGCCCGCCTCCTCTACCCACTAGACCCCGCTGCCCGCCTGCTCCACCCACCGGACCCCGCTGCCCGCCTGCTCTACCCACTAGACCCCGCTGCCCGCCTGCTCCACCCACCGGACCGCACTGCCCGCCTGCTCCACCCACCGGACCGCACTGCCCGCCTGCTCCACCCACTGGACCGCACTGCCCGCCTGCTCCACCCACTGCACCCCGCTGCCCGCCTGCTCCACCCACCGGACCCCGCTGCCCGCCTGCTCCACCCACTGGACCCCGCTGCCCGCCTGCTCCACCCACTGGACCGCACTGCCCGCCTGCTCCACCCACTGGACCCCGCTGCCCGCCTGCTCCACCCACTGGACCGCACTGCCCGCCTGCTCCACCCACTGCACCCCGCTGCCCGCCTGCTCCACCCACTGGACCGCACTGCCCGCCTGCTCCACCCACTGGACCCCGCTGCCCGCCTGCTCCACCCACCGGACCGCGCTGCCCGCCTGCTCCACCCACCGGACCGCACTGCCCGCCTGCTCCACCCACTGGACCGCACTGCCCGCCTGCTCCACCCACTGCACCCCGCTGCCCGCCTGCTCCACCCACCGGACCGCACTGCCCGCCTGCTCCACCCACCGGACCCCACTGCCCGCCTGCTCTACCCACCGCACCCCGCTGCCCGCCTGCTCCACCCACCGGACCCCGCTGCCCGCCTGCTCCACCCACTGGACCCCGCTGCCCGCCTGCTCCACCCACTGCACCCCGCTGCCCGCCTGCTCCACCCACTGGACCGCACTGCCCGCCTCCTCCACCCACCGGACCCCGCTGCCCGCCTGCTCCACCCACTGGACCGCACTGCCCGCCTCCTCCACCCACCGGACCCCGCTGCCCGCCTGCTCCACCCACTGGACCGCACTGCCCGCCTCCTCCACCCACCGGACCCCGCTGCCCGCCTGCTCCACCCACCGGACCCCGCTGCCCGCCTGCTCCACCCACTGCACCCCGCTGCCCGCCTGCTCCACCCACTGCACCCCGCTGCCCGCCTGCTCCACCCACTGGACCGCACTGCCCGCCTGCTCCACCCACTGCACCCCGCTGCCCGCCTGCTCCACCCACTGGACCCCGCTGCCCGCCTGCTCCACCCACCGGACCCCGCTGCCCGCCTGCTCCACCCACTGGACCGCACTGCCCGCCTGCTCCACCCACTGGACCACACTGCCCGCCTATTCCACCCACTGGACCGCACTGCCCGCTCCACCCACCGGGCCGCACTGCCCGCCTGCTCCACCCACTGCACCCCGCTGCCCGCCTGCTCCACCCACTGGACCCCGCTGCCCGCCTGCTCCACCCACTGGACCGCACTGCCCGCCTGCTCTACCCACTAGACCCCGCTGCCCGCCTGCTCCACCCACCGGACCCCGCTGCCCGCCTGCTCCACCCACTGGACCGCGCTGCCCGCCTGCTCCACCCACTGCACCCCGCTGCCCGCCTGCTCCACCCACTGGACCGCACTGCCCGCCTGCTCCACCCACCGGACCCCGCTGCCCGCCTGCTCCACCCACTGGACCGCACTGCCCGCCTCCTCCACCCACCGGACCCCGCTGCCCGCCTGCTCCACCCACTGGACCGCACTGCCCGCCTCCTCCACCCACTGGACCCCGCTGCCCGCCTGCTCCACCCACCGGACCGCGCTGCCCGCCTGCTCCACCCACTGCACCCCGCTGCCCGCCTGCTCCACCCACTGCACCCCGCTGCCCGCCTGCTCCACCCACTGGACCGCACTGCCCGCCTGCTCCACCCACTGCACCCCGCTGCCCGCCTGCTCCACCCACTGCACCCCGCTGCCCGCCTGCTCCACCCACTGGACCCCGCTGCCCGCCTGCTCCACCCACTGGACCGCACTGCCCGCCTGCTCCACCCACCGGGCCGCACTGCCCGCCTGCTCCACCCACTGCACCCCGCTGCCCGCCTGCTCCACCCACTGGACCCCGCTGCCCGCCTGCTCCACCCACCGCACCGCACTGCCCGCCTGCTCTACCCACTGGACCGCACTGCCCGCCTGCTCCACCCACTGCACCCCGCTGCCCGCCTGCTCCACCCACTGCACCCCGCTGCCCGCCTGCTCCACCCACTGGACCCCGCTGCCCGCCTGCTCCACCCACTGGACCGCACTGCCCGCCTGCTCCACCCACTGGACCGCACTGCCCGCCTGCTCCACCCACCGGGCCGCACTGCCCGCCTGCTCCACCCACTGCACCCCGCTGCCCGCCTGCTCCACCCACTGGACCCCGCTGCCCGCCTGCTCCACCCACTGGACCCCACTGCCCGCCTGCTCCACCCACTGCACCCCGCTGCCCGCCTGCTCCACCCACCGGACCCCGCTGCCCGCCTGCTCCACCCACTGGACCGCACTGCCCGCCTGCTCCACCCACTGGACCCCGCTGCCCGCCTGCTCCACCCACTGCACCCCGCTGCCCGCCTGCTCCACCCACTGGACCGCACTGCCCGCCTGCTCCACCCACTGCACCCCGCTGCCCGCCTGCTCCACCCACTGGACCGCACTGCCCGCCTGCTCCACCCACCGGACCCCGCTGCCCGCCTGCTCCACCCACCGGACCCCGCTGCCCGCCTGCTCCACCCACTGGACCTCACTGCCCGCCTGCTCCACCCACTGCACCCCGCTGCCCGCCTGCTCCACCCACTGCACCCCGCTGCCCGCCTGCTCCACCCACCGCACCCTGCTGCCCGCCTGCTCCACCCCCTGGACCGCACTGCCCGCCTGCTCCACCCACCGGACCCCACTGCCCGCCTGCTCCACCCACCGGACCGCGCTGCCCGCCTGCTCCACCCACCGCACCCCGCTGCCCGCCTGCTCCACCCACCGGACCCCGCTGCCCGCCTGCTCCACCCACTGCACCCCGCTGCCCGCCTGCTCCACCCACTGGACCGCACTGCCCGCCTCCTCCACCCACCGGACCCCGCTGCCCGCCTGCTCCACCCACTGGACCGCACTGCCCGCCTCCTCCACCCACCGGACCCCGCTGCCCGCCTGCTCCACCCACTGGACCGCACTGCCCGCCTCCTCCACCCACTGGACCCCGCTGCCCGCCTGCTCCACCCACTGCACCCCGCTGCCCGCCTGCTCCACCCACTGGACCGCACTGCCCGCCTGCTCCACCCACTGCACCCCGCTGCCCGCCTGCTCCACCCACTGCACCCCGCTGCCCGCCTGCTCCACCCACCGGACCCCGCTGCCCGCCTGCTCTACCCACTAGACCCCGCTGCCCGCCTGCTCCACCCACCGGACCGCACTGCCCGCCTGCTCCACCCACTGCACCGCGCTGCCCGCCTGCTCCACCCACCGCACCCCGCTGCCCGCCTGCTCCACCCACCGGACCCCGCTGCCCGCCTGCTCTACCCACTAGACCCCGCTGCCCGCCTGCTCCACCCACCGGACCGCACTGCCCGCCTGCTCCACCCACTGGACCGCACTGCCCGCCTGCTCCACCCACTGGACCGCACTGCCCGCCTGCTCCACCCACCGGACCCCGCTGCCCGCCTGCTCCACCCACCGGACCCCGCTGCCCGCCTGCTCCACCCACTGCACCCCGCTGCCCGCCTGCTCCACCCACTGGACCGCACTGCCCGCCTCCTCCACCCACCGGACCCCGCTGCCCGCCTGCTCTACCCACTGGACCGCACTGCCCGCCTGCTCTACCCACCGGACCCCGCTGCCCGCCTGCTCTACCCACTAGACCCCGCTGCCCGCCTGCTCTACCCACCGGACCCCGCTCCCCGCCTGCTCTACCCACCGGACCCCGCTCCCCGCCTGCTCTACCCACTGCACCCCGCTCCCCACCTGCTCTACCCACCGGACCCCGCTGCCCGCCTGCTCTACCCACTAGACCCCGCTCCCCGCCTGCTCTACCCACTGGACCCCGCTGCCCGCCTGCTCTACTCACTAGACCCCGCTCCCCGCCTGCTCTACCCACCGGACCCCGCTGCCCGCCTGCTCTACCCACTAGACCCCGCTCCCCGCCTGCTCTACCCACTGGACCCCGCTGCCCGCCTGCTCTACCCACTAGACCCCGCTCCCCGCCTGCTCTACCCCCTGGACCCCACTCCCCACCTGCTCTACCCACTGGACCCTGCTCCCTGACTGCTCTACCCACCGGACCCCGCTGCCCCCTGCTCTACCCACCGGACCCCGCTCCCCGCCTGCTCTACCCACTGGACCCTGCTGCCCGCCTGCTCTACCCACTGGACCCCGCTCCCCACCTGCTCTACCCACTGGACCCCGCTGCCCCCTGCTCTACCCACCGGTCCCCGCTCCCCGCCTGCTCTACCCACTGGACCCTGCTCCCCGCCTGCTCCACCCACTGGACCGCGCTGCCCGCCTGCTCTACCCACTGGACCCCGCTCCCCACCTGCTCTACCCACTGGACCCCGCTCCCCGCCTGCTCTACCCACTGCACCCCGCTCCCCGCCTGCTCTACCCACTAGACCCCGCTGCCCGCCTGCTCTACCCACCGGAACCTGCTCCCCGCCTGCTCTACCCACTAGACCCCGCTGCCCGCCTGCTCTACCCCCTGGACCCCGCTGCCCGCCTGCTCTACCCACTAGACCCCGCTGCCCGCCTGCCCTACCCACTAGACCCCGCTCCCCACCTGCTCTACCCACTAGACCCCGCTGCCCGCCTGCTCTACCCACTGGACCCCGCTCCCCGCCTGCTCTACCCACTAGATCCCGCTCCCCGCCTGCTCTACTCACTAGACCCCGCTCTCCGCCTGCTCTACCCCCTGGACCCCGCTCCCCACCTGCTCTACCCACTAGACCCCGCTGCCCGCCTGCTCCACCCACTGCACCCCGCTGCCTGCCTGCTCCACCCACTGCACCCCGCTGCCCGCCTGCTCCACCCACTGGACCGCACTGCCCGCCTGCTCCACCCACTGGACCGCACTGCCCGCCTGCTCCACCCACCGGACCCCGCTGCCCGCCTGCTCCACCCACTGCACCCCGCTCCCCGCCTGCTCTACCCACCGGATCCCGCTGCCCGCCTGCTCCACCCACTGCACCCCGCTGCCCGCCTGCTCCACCCACCGGACCCCGCTGCCCGCCTGCTCTACCCACCGGACCCCGCTGCCCGCCTGCTCCACCCACTAGACCCCGCTGCCCGCCTGCTCTACCCCCTAGACCCCGCTGCCCGCCTGCTCTACCCACCGGACCCCGCTCCCCGCCTGCTCTACCCACCGGACCCTGCTGCCCGCCTGCTCTACCCACTAGACCCCGCTGCCCGCCTGCTCCGCCCACCAGACCCCGCTCCCCGCCTGCTCTACCCACCGGACCCCGCTCCCCGCCTGCTCTACCCACCGGACCCTGCTCCCCGCCTGCTCTACCCACTGCACCCCGCTCCCCACCTGCTCTACCCACCGGACCCCGCTGCAGCACCTGCGGCACAGACAGGCGGTACAGCCCGGGAGAGCCCGCCGGCCCCTTCCACTCAGGACGGGAGGGCGGCCGTGCGGGGCAGGGGACTGTGGGGGGCAGCCGTGGGGCCGTGAGGGGCAGGAGACGCTGGGGGGCAGCCGTGGGGCAGGAGATGCTGGGGGGCAGCCGTGGGGCCGTGAGGGACAGGAGATGCTGGGGGGCAGCCGTGGGGCAGGAGATGCTGGGGGGGCAGCCCTGCAGTGGTGGCAGGAGACTGCGTGGGGGCAGGGGACTGTGGGGGGCAGCCGTGGGGCCGTGAGGGGCAGGAGACGCTGGGGGGCAGCCGTGGGGCAGGAGAGGGCACAGGAGGAGATGCTGGGGGGAGCCCTGGGGCAGGAGATGCTGGGGGGCAGCCGTGGGGCCGTGAGGGACAGGAGATGCTGGGGGGCAGAAGTGGGGGCAGAAGTGGGGCAGGAGATGCTGGGGGGCAGCCGTGGGGCAGGAGACCCTGGGCAGGAGACCCTGGGGGGCAGCCCTGGGGCAGGAGTCGCTGGGGGGCAGCCCTGGGGCAGGAGTCGCTGGGGGGCAGCCGTGGGGCAGGAGATGCTGGGGGGCAGCCGTGGGGCCGTGAGGACTGGCCTTATCCTGCCCAATGAGAACCCTTCATGAAATTACAGGAAGCTGCAAGGGGGCCATAAAACTAACCCCATCGGCTCCCCCATCCCAACCAGACAAGGGGGCTGGTGGGTAGAGCTGAGCTGGGCGCCCTGACACCTGGGGTGTCTGGGGGCAGCGGGGTCCAGTGGTTAGAGCGGGCGGGGTCTCCCCTGGCTCAGGGGCGGGGCTGGAGGCTGCCGGGTCCAGTGGCTAGAGCGGGCGGGGTCTCCTCTGGCTCAGGGGCGGGGCTGGGGGCAGCGGGGTCTCCTCTGGCTCAGGGGCGGGGCTGGGGGCAGCGGGGTCCAGTGGCTAGAGCGGGCGGGGTCTCCTCTGGCTCAGGGGCGGGGCCGGGAGTGGGGCTGGGGGCAGCGGGGTCCAGTGTCTAGAGCGGGCGGGGTCTCCCCGGTTCAGGGGGCGGGGCAGGGGGGGGGATGGGGGCAGCGGGGTCCAGTGGCTAGAGCGGGCGGGGTCTCCCCTGGCTCAGGGGGTGGGGCAGGGGGTGGGGCTGGGGGCAGCGGGGTCCAGTGGTTAGAGCGGGCGGGGTCTCCCTGGCTCAGGGGCGGGGCAGGGGGGTGGGGCTGGGGGCAGCAGGGTCCAGTGGTTAGAGCGGGCGGGGTCTCCCCTGGCTCGGGGGCGGGGCCGGAGGCGGGGTCTCCCTGGCTCGGGGCGGGGCAAGGGGCGGGGCCGGGGTCTCCCCTGGCTCGGGGGCGGGGCAAGGGGCGGGGCCGGGGTCTCCCCTGCCTTGGGGGAGGGGCAAGGGGCGGGGCCGGGGTCTCCCCTGGCTCGGGGGCGGGGCCGGGGCGGGGCCGGGGCCGTACCTGGCGCAGGATGCTCTTCACGCAGGGCAGGGGCAGCCCCTGGTAGTTGGATTTAATGACCCATTTCAGCAGCTGGTGGCCCAGCACCTCCAGCACCAGGCAGACATCCGGCCGCGTCAAGGAAAGCGCCAGGGGCCGGACGCTGGGGTCTCTCCAGCCCGGGGAGGGGAGGGGGCTGGGGGCCCGGGGGGCGGGGTCTCTCCAGCCCGGGGAGGGGAGGGGCTGGGGGCCCGGGGGGCGGGGTCTCTCCCGGGGAGGGGAGGGGCTGGGGGCCGGGGGGGGGGTCTCTCCCGGGGGAGGGGGGGTCTCTCCAGCCCGGGGGGAGGGGGGAGGGAGGGGGGGCAGGGGCCCGGGGGGCGGGGGTCTCCGGGGAGGGGAGGGGCTGGGGGCCCGGGGGGCGGGGGTCTCTCCGGGGAGGGGAGGGGCTGGGGGCCCGGGGGGCGGGGTCTGGGGGCTGGGGGCCCGGGGGCGGGGAGGGGAGGGGAGGGGGGAGGCCCGGGGGGCGGGGTCTCTCCCGGGGGGGAGGGGGGGGGCCTGGGGGCCCGGGGGAGGGGCTGGGGTCTCTCCCGGGGAGGGGAGGGGCTGGGGGCCCGGGGGGCGGGGTCTCGGGGAGGGGAGGGGCTGGGGGCCGGGGGGGGGGGTCTCTCCCGGGGAGGGGAGGGGGCTGGGGGCCCGGGGGGCGGGGTCTCTCCCGGGGAGGGGAGGGGCTGGGGGCCCGGGGGGCAGGGCCCGGGGGCGGGGGGCTCTCCCGGGGAGGGGAGGGGCTGGGGCCCGGGGGGGGGGCGGGGTCTCTCCCGGGGAGGGGAGGGGCTGGGGGCCCGGGGGGCAGGGCCCGAGGGGAGGGGCTGGGGGCCGGGAGGGGGGGGTCTCTCCCCTGGGGAGGGGAGGGGCTGGGGAGGGGCCCCGGGGGGCGGGGTCTCTCCCGGGGAGGGGAGGGGGCTGGGGAGGGGCCCGGGGGCGGGGTCTCTCCCGGGGGGGAGGGGCTGGGGGCCCGGGGGGCGGGGTCTCTCCCGGGGGGGGGAGGGGCTGGGGGGCCCGGGGGGCAGGGTCTCTCCCGGGGAGGGGCTGGGGGAGGGGGGGGGCTGGGGAGGGGCCGGGCCCGGGGGGCGGGGTCTCTCCCGGGGAGGGGAGGGGCTGAGGGCCCGGGGGGCGGGGTCTCTCCTGGGGAGGGGAGGGGGCTGGGGGCCCGGGGGGCGGGGTCTCTCCCGGGGAGGGGAGGGGGCTGGGGGCCCGGGGGGCGGGGTCTCTCCCGGGGAGGGGAGGGGCTGGGGGCCCGGGGGGCAGGGTCTCTCCGGGAGGGGCTGGGGGCCAGGGGGGCGGGGTCTCCGGGGGGGGAGGGGCTGGGGGCCCGGGGGGCGGGGGTCTCTCCCGGGGAGGGGAGGGGCTGGGGGCCCGGGGGCGGGGTCTCTCCCGGGGAGGGGAGGGGCTGGGGCCCGGGGGGCGGGGGGTCTCTGGGGGAGGGGGAGGGGGCTGGGGGCCCGGGGGCGGGGTCTCTCCCGGGGAGGGGAGGGGCTGGGGGCCCGGGGGGCGGGGTCTCTCCCGGGGGAGGGGGAGGGGCTGGGGGAGGGGCTGAGGGCCCGGGGGGCGGGGTCTCTCCCGGGGAGGGAGGGGCTGGGGGCCAGGGGGGCGGGGTCTCTCCCGGGGAGGGGAGGGGCTGGGGCCCGGGGGGGGGCAGGGGTCTCTCCCAGGGAGGGGAGGGGCTGGGGGCCAGGGGGCGGGGTCTCTCCTGGGGGAGGGGAGGGGCCCGGCGCCTGGCGCCCCCTGAAGGATACGGACGCCGTTGATCCCTGAGATCTTGAAGTCGTCCAGCAGCTGAACAATGGCCTCTCTCTTGGGGTCGCTGGGGTCGGAGTCCCGCACCTGGGGGGAGGGTGAGCAGAGCCCCGGGCTGGGGGGGCAGGCAGCGGGGGCGGGGGGGCACTCACGCATTTGAGCAGTTTGATCTCGTCCAAGGCCGTCTCGGCGTAGTGCCCGAGGCGCTCTTCACCACCTTCAGCGCCACGAAGCGCTTCCGCCTGCGGGGGGCTCCGTGCCCCACACACCCCACACTGAGCCAGGGGTCCTGCCCCCCTGGGGCCGCTGGACAGTGTCCCCCCGCAGGAGAGCCTCGGCCTCCAGGCCCCCAGCCCCTCCCCCCGGGCAGGAGAGACCCCCCGGCCTCTGGGCCCCAAACCCCTCTCCCCAGGCAGGAGAGACCTCCAGACCCTCAGCCCCTCCCCCGGGCAGGAGAGACCCCCCGGCCTCTGGGCCCCAAACCCCTCCCCCAGCCAGGAGAGACCTCCAGACCCTCAGCCCCTCCCCCCGGGCAGGAGAGACCCCCCAGCCTCTGGGCCCCCAACCCCTCCCCCAGCCAGGAGAGACCTCCAGACCCTCAGCCCCTCCCCCCGGGCAGGAGAGACCCCCCGGCCTCTGGGCCCCCAGCCCCTCCCCCAGCCAGGAGAGGCCCCGGGCCCCCAGCCCCTCCCCGGGCAGGGGAGGCCCCGGCCCCACTCACTGGAGGTCCCAGCAGAGCCAGACGGTGGAGAAGTGGCCCCAGCCCAGCTTGCGGACCACGTGGTGGCGCCCGTTGAACAGGTCTCCGATGGCCACGGGGTAGTATCCACCTGGGGGGAGCCACGACCCCCCGCGTCACCCCCGGGCCCGCCGCACACAGACCCCCCCGCCCTCCTCCCAGGTGGGCCTGCCCACGGGATGGCACATCCCCGCCCGCCCGCCGTGGTCCAGCCCTGCCCCCCCGCCCAGATGGCCGTGGTATGTGCCCCCCTGTGGGCCCCATGGTTCAGTCCAGATCCCCCCACCTTTGCAGTAGTCCCGGGGATCCTCCTGCTCCTCCTCGTCGGAGCCCAGGCGGCCCCCGGGCAGGGGGGCGGGGGGGGCTCCGTGGGGCTGCCGGGCTCGGGCGCCCTGGGGGCGAGAGGGGGGTTAGCGGAGCAGACCCCAGGCTGAGAAGGGGGTGTAGGCCGGGGGCAGACCCCTCCCCGGAGCCGCCTGTCGGGGCGCAGTGCATGCTGGGAGCCTGCCCCCAGCTCACAATGACCTCACCCCCCAGCTGGCACCGCCAGGTTAAAAATAGCTGCCAGCCAGCTGGGGCCAGCTGAGGGGGGTCTGGCCCTGGCGAGACTGCCCCCCCAACCGGCCCCCCCAACAGCCGCCCTCCAAGCCGCCGGGCCCGGGGTCCCGAATAGCCAGCCCCGCCCATTCCGGGGAGCCCAGAGGCCAGGGCGATGGGCCCGCACTCACCCAGGGGGAGCTGCCTGTGGCCTCGTCTCCTTCTTGCGTTTCTTTTTGGCTTTCTTGCTGTGGGCACTGCCTGGACCTGGGGGGAAGGAGGAGCAGGGGGCTGGCAGCAGCCCCCCAGTCACTAGTCACTATGCCAGCCCGCCCTCCCCCCACATGCCGCCTGCCCCCACCACTCACCCTTCCTGCTGCTCATGTCGCCCCCCTCTCCGGCGCGCCCTGCTGCGCATGTGCGGCCCCCCTGCTGCTGCACGTGGGGGAATCCCTGGGAGGGCCCCCCCCTCCCTCTGGGGGCGGGGGCACGTCCCCCCAATTAAAGGGCCGGAGACCAAATTTCTGAAAAGATTTTTATTGCTTAAAATAACTTACATCCGAGGCGGGGTCTGGCCGGGTACGAAAGGGGCTCTCGGGGGCATTAGCACCGTTGGGGACAAAGCGGGGGGCTCCAGACACCCCAGATTAGTGCACTACTGGCCTGGGGGACCCCGGGCCCAAAGGAAGGAGGTTCCTGACCCAGCTCATGGCTGGCCCCCCAAAGTGGGGGCTCTGAAGGCAGCTGGGGTGGACACATCCCCCTGCCGACAGGGGTGCAGGGAACTGGCCCTGGAGGCGGCTGCTTCGTATAAGGCACTGAGGGGCCCCTGGAGGCGGTGGGCAGTGGGGTGGGACCCCAGGGTTGCACAAGATGGGGATACAGGGAGATCCCTGCGATCCGGGGAGGTCGAGGGGACCCCAGGGTAGGGGGCAGCTGGGGGCTCTCTGGAGCGGGGACCCAGGCAGGAAACGGGATCACAAGTCGGTGACTTTGTTCTCCACCAGGGCGGCGATCTGCTGCAGCCGGCAGGCCAGCTGCATCTTCTGCCCCACGGCGTCCTCCTCTAGGGCCCCGACAATCTGCAAGGCAGAGCGCGGGGGTCACTGCCGCCCCACGGCCCTGCCCCACGGCCCCGCCCCACGGCCCTGCCCCACGGCCCCGCCCCACGGCCCTGCCCCTAGGGCCCTGCCCCACGGCCCTGCCCCTAGGGCCCTGCCCCACGGCCCCGCCCCACGGCCCTGCCCCACGGCCCCGCCCCCGGGCCCTGCCCCTGGGCCCTGCCCCACGGCCCCGCCCCGCCCCGGCCCGCCCCGGCCCTGCCCCACGGCCCCTCCTCTAGGGCCCCGACAATCTGCAAGGCAGAGCGCAGGGGTTACTGCCGCCCCACGGCCCTGCCCCACGGCCCTGCCCCACGGCCCTCACGGCCCCTCCTCTAGGGCCCCAACAATCTGCAAGGCAGAGCGCGGGGGTCACTGCCGCCCCACGGCCCCGCCCCACGGCCCTGCCCCACGGCCCCGCCCCACGGCCCCTGCCCCACGGCCCCGCCCCACGGCCCTGCCCCTAGGGCCCTGCCCCACGGCCCTGCCCCACGGCCCCTGCCCCACGGCCCTGCCCCACGCCCCTGCCCCACGGCCCCTGCCCCGCAGCCCCGCCCCACGGCGTCCTCCTCTAGGGCCCCGACAATCTGCAAGGCAGAGCGGGGGTCACTGCCGCCCCACGGCCCTGCCCCACAGCCCCGCCCCCGGCCCTGCCCCACGGCCCCGCCCCACGGCCCTGCCCCTAGGGCCCTGCCCCACGGCCCTGCCCCACGGCCCCTGCCCCACGGCCCTGCCCCACGGCCCCTGCCCCACGGCCCCTGCCCCACGGCCCCGCCCCACGGCGTCCTCCTCTAGGGCCCCGACAATCTGCAAGGCAGAGCGCGGGGGTCACTGCCCCACCCCTGCCCCACGGCCCCGCCCCACGGCCCCTGCCCCACGGCCCTGCCCCACGGCCCCGCCCCACGGCCCCTCCTCTAGGGCCCCGACAATCTGCAAGGCAGAGCGCGGGGGTCACTGCCGCCCCACGGCCCCGCCCCACGGCCCCGCCCCACGGCCCCTGCCCCACGGCCCCGCCCCACGGCCCCGCCCCACGGCCCCGCCCCTAGGGCCCTGCCCCACGGCCCCGCCCCCACGACCCCGCCCCCGGCCCTGCCCCACGGCCCCGCCCCTAGGGCCCCGCCCCACGGCCCCGCCCCACGGCCCCGCCCCTAGGGCCCTGCCCCACGGCCCCGCCCCACGGCCCCGCCCCACGGCTCCGCCCCACGGCCCTGCCCCTAGGGCCCTGCCCCACGGCCCCGCCCCACGGCTCCGCCCCACGGCCCCGCCCCACGGCCCTGCCCCACGGCCCCTCCTCTAGGGCCCCGACAATCTGCAAGGCAGAGCGCAGGGGGGTTACTGCCGCCCCACGGCCCTGCCCACGGCCCCCGCCCCACGGCCCCTGCCCCACGGCCCCTGCCCCACGGCCCCTGCCCCACGGCGTCCTCCTCTAGGGCCCCGACAATCTGCAAGGCAGAGCGCGGGGGTCACTGCCGCCCCACGGCCCTGCCCCACGGCCCTGCCCCACGGCCCCTGCCCCACGGCCCCGCCCCACGGCCCTGCCCCACGGCCCCTCCTCTAGGGCCCCGACAATCTGCAAGGCAGAGCGCGGGGGTCACTGCCGCCCCACGGCCCTGCCCCACAGCCCTGCCCCATGGCCCCACCCCACGGCCCCTCCTCTAGGGCCCCGACAATCTGCAAGGCAGAGCGCGGGGGTCACTGCCGCCCCACGGCCCCTGCCCCCGGCCCTGCCCCCACGGCCCCTGCCCCACGGCCCCGCCCCACGGCCCCTCCTCTAGGGCCCCGACAATCTGCAAGGCAGAGCGCGGGGGTCACTGCCGCCCCACGGCCCCGCCCCACGGCCCCGCCCCACGGCCCTGCCCCACGGCCCCTCCCCTAGGGCCCTGCCCCCACCTGGTCATAGTACTTGTTGATGTAGCCGTAGAGCTCCTGCAACGCTGCCAAACAGCTCAGGTCCGCGGGGTATTTCTGCGGGGAGAAGAGAAACGAACGGCCGGGACTGTGGGTTGGAAGTGAGGGGCCCTGGGGTCGGGGTCAGGGGGTCTGCAGTTAAAAACCAGGGGTCCTGGGGTCGGGAACCAGGGGCCCTGAAGGTCGGGAGCCGGGGGGCTGGAGGCAGGGGGGTCGGAGCCGGGGGGCTGAAAACGGGAGACTGGGGGCCTGGAGGCAGGGCCCCTGAGGGTCGGGAGCCGGGGGCTTGGAAGCAGGGGCCCGGAGGGTCGGGAGCTGGGGGGCTGGAGGCAGGGCCCCTGGGGGTCAGGAGCTGGGGGCTGGAGGCAGGGGCCCTGGGGAGGGCAGGGTCGGGGGCTGGGGCCGGGGCCCGGGAGCCGGGGGAGTGGAGGCAGGGGCCCCGGGGCCGGGGGTCGGGGAGGAGCCGGGGGCTGGAGGCAGGGGCCCGGAGGGTCGGGAGCTGGGGGGCTGGAGGCAGGGCCCCGGGGGTCAGAAGCTGGGGGCTGGAGGCAGGGGCCCTGGGGGGCAGGAGCCGGGGGCTTGGAAGCAGGGGCCCGGAGGGTCGGGAGCCGGGGGACTGGAGGCAGGGGCCCGGGGGGTCGGGGAGCCGGGGGTGGGGAGCCGGGGGTCCCGGGGGTCGGGGGGGCCGGGGGGCTGGAGGCAGGGGCCCGGAGGGTCGGGAGCTGGGGGGCTGGAGGCAGGGCCCCGGGGGTCAGAAGCTGGGGTCTGGAGGCAGGGGGCAGGAACCGGGGGGCGGGAGCCGGGTTCCTACCCCAGACAGCTGGGTCAGGGCGGAGTTCATCTCCTGGTAGGTGGCGGGGGGGGCCTGGCCGACCTCGGCGTAGAACCTGCAGGAGAGAGGCGGGTGAGCGCGGGCCACTGGCCCCACAAGCAGGGGGCCGGGAGGGGCCGGGGGCCGGGGGGCCGGGGGGGCCGGGGGCCTGCTGCCCCACTCACGTCTCCACCCGCTCCTTGTAGCGCGGGATCTCCCGGGCGTACAGCAGCTTGTTGACGGGCGAGTCCTGTGGGCAGAGGCGAGACGGGGGCTCAGGGCTGCCTCTTGGGTGCTGGGAACAGTGTGGGGGGGGCCGGAGGGCGGGGGGCGGAGGGGGGCCCTGCGGTGGGGGGGCCGGAGGGTGGGGGACAGAGGGGGCCCCCGTGGTGGGGGGCCGGAGGGGCGGGGGCGGGGGGGGGGGGGAGGCAGGGGGGCGCGGTGGGGGCCGGAGGGGGGACAGAGGGGGGGGGCAGGGGGCGGGGGGGGACAGAGGGGGGCGGGGGCTGGAGGGCGGGGGGGGGGGCCGGAGGGGGGGCGGGGGCGGGGACAGAGGGGGCCCCGCGGTGGGGGGCCGGAGGCGGGAGCAGGAGGGGGGCCAGCAGGACCGGGCGGGAGGGCAGAGGGGGCCCCGGCGGTGGGGGGCCGGAGGGCGGGGACAGAGGGGGCCCCGCGGCGGGGGGCCGGAGGGCGGGGACAGAGGGGGCCCCGTGGGTGGGGGGGGCGGGAGGGGGCCGGGGGGGGGGGACAGAGGGAGGCCCCGCGGTGGGGGCGGGAGGGCGGGGGGCAGGGGCCCCCGTGGGGGTGGGGGCAGAGGGGGGCCGGGGGGGGCGGGGGCAGAGGGGCCCCGTGGCGGGGGGGCGGGGGGGCCGGAGGGCGGGGGCAGAGGGGCCCCGCGGGGGGGGCAGAGGGGGGCCCCGTGGTGGGGGGCAGAGGGGGGGGGGCAGAGGGGCCCCGTGGCGGGGGGCAGAGGGGGGGGCCGGAGGGGCGGGGGCAGAGGGGGCCCCGCGGCGGGGGGGCAGGGGGCCCCGCGGCGGGGGGCGGAGGGGGGCCCCGTGGGGGGGGGGCAGAGGGGGCGGGGGGGGGCAGAGGGGGCCCCGCGGCGGGGGGGGCAGGGGGGCCCCGCGGGGGGGGCAGAGGGGGGTGGGGGGCAGGGGGGGCCCGGGGGCGGGGGCGAGGGGGGCCCCGCGGGGGGGCAGAGGGGGCCCCGCGGCGGGGGGCAGAGGGGGGCCCCGTGGGGGGGCAGAGGGGGGCCGGGGGGGGGGGGCAGAGGGGGCCCCGTGGCGGGGGGGCGGGGGGGGCCGGAGGGCGGGGGGCAGAGGGGGCCCCGCGGCGGGGGGCAGAGGGCGGGGGCAGAGGGGCTCTCACCCGCCCCACGCTGTGCTCGCCGGCGGTGCAGGCGTCGATCAGGGTCTGGCCGATGACGCCGAGCGCGGCCTCCACGTTGTCCGGCACCCGCACGTCGAAGAGCAGCTGGGGGTTGCGCACGATGGTCACCCAGAAGCGCAGCAGGAGGCTGGGGGCAGGGCCGGGGTCAGACGGGGGCAGGGCCCAGCCCCAGGGACCCCCAGGCCCCCACTGGACCGTCCTGCCCCCGCAACGGGGCCCGGCAAAGGCCGAGAGCGGGAGGGGGAGGGGCCTGCCCCCTGCCCACGGGCCAAACTCCATCTGGGGGGCACGTTCCCCAGCAGGAGCAAGAGGAGCCCCCGCGGGTCTGGGCCCCGCTGCAGCCCATGGGCCCCGGGGACAGGACTGAAGGCAGCAGATTGGCCCCCTCTGCTGCCCCCCCAGGAGCCGGGTGATCGGTGGGGGGGGTCTGATGCCTCAGCAAGTCTCCCTCCCTCCCACGTGTGGCTCTGGCCTGCCGGGCGAGGGGCTCAGTGTCCGTCACGAGGGGAGAGGGCGGGCGCTCTTGTTGCAGGGACCAGCACAGAAGTGGGGCCCTGGCTGCTAGCGGGAGGGGGGGGCAGGAGAGGAGAGACGCTGGTGGGAGGGGGGACGCTGGCAGGAGGGGGGGGCGGGAGGGGGATGCTGGCAGGGGGAGGACGCTGGAGGGAGGGAGAGGGGGACGCTGGCAGGAGAGGGGGGCTGGAGGAGGGGGATGCTGGCAGGGAGGGGGGGCTGGCGGGAGGGGGATGCTGCAGGAGAGGAGGAGAGACGCTGGTGGGAGGGGGGACGCTGGCAGGAGGGGGGCTGGCGGGAGGGGGGACGCTGGCAGGAGAGGGGGCTGGCGGGAGGGGGATGTTGGCAGGAGAGGGGGACGCTGGCGGGAGGGGGATGCTGGCAGGAGAGGAGAGACGCTGGTGGGAGGGGGGACGCTGGCAGGAGGGGGCTGGTGGGGAGGGGGCTGGCAGGAGAGGGGGGGCTGGGGGAGGGGGATGTTGGCGGGAGGGGGGACGCTGGCGGGAGGGGAACGCTGGCGGGAGAGGGGGCTGGTGGGAGGGGGACGCTGGTGGGAGGGGGGGGCTGGCGGGAGGAGGGCAGGAGAGACGCTGGTGGGAGGGGGGATGTTGGCGGGAGGGGGGACGCTGGCGGGAGGGAGGATGCTGGCGGGAGGGAGGATGCTGGTGGGGAGGGGGGGGGCGCTGGTGGGAGGGGGCTGGCCGGGAGGGGGACGCTGGCGGGAGGGGGCTGGGCGGGAGGGAGGATGCTGGCAGGAGAGGAGGGCGCTGGTGGGAGGGGACGCTGGTGGGAGGGGGGACGCTGGTGGGAGGGGGATGTTGGCGGGAGGGGGGACGCTGGCGGGAGGGAGGATGCTGGCGGGAGGGAGGATGCTGGCGGGAGAGGAGAGACGCTGGTGGGAGGGGGACACTGGCGGGAGAGGAGAGACGCTGGTGGGAGGGGGGACGCTGGTGGGAGGGGGACGCTGGTGGGAGGGGGGATGTTGGCGGGAGGGGGGACGCTGGCGGGAGGGGCTGGCGGGAGGGGAGGCTGGCGGGAGGGGGGACGCTGGCAGGAGGGGGATGTTGGCAGGAGGGGGATGGCGGGAGGGGGGTGGGCAGGGGGCTGGTGGGAGAGGGGGGCTGGTGGGAGGGGGATGTTGGCGGGAGGGGCTGAGGGAGGAGGAGAATGCTGGCGGGAGGGGGATGTTGGCAGGAGGGGATGCTGGCGGGAGGGGGGCTGGCGGGAGGGGGATGCTGGCGGGGGGACTGGCGGGGGGGCTGGCGGGAGGGGGGCGCTGGTGGGAGAGGGGGGCTGGCAGGAGAGGAGAGAGGCTGGCGGGAGGGGGGACGCTGGCGGGAGGGGGATGCTGGCGGGGGGATGCTGGCGGGGGGGGGCTGGCCATTTCTGGGGGTTCCCCAGGGAGGCTGCAGCCCAGGGGGCCGGTGTCGTGCCAGCCTGCCCCAGGCGGTGGGGAGAAGCGCAGGCTGGCCGGGAGCTGCAATGAGCGGGGGGGGGGCGGGAGGGGCTGGCCGGGGGGAGCGGGGCTGGATGGGGGGAGAGGGGCTGGCTGGGGGGGGAGTGGGGCTGGCTGGGGGAGAGGGGGGCTGGCTGGGGGAGCTGGCCGAGGGGGGAGCAGGGCTGGCTGGGGGGACAGTGGGAGGGAACTGGCCAAGGGTGGGAGCGGGAGGGAACTGGCCGAGGGGGGGGGGCTGGCTGGGGGGGAGGGGCTGGCCAAGGGGAGCGGGAGGGGCAGCCGGGGAGAGGGGCTGGCTGGGGGGAGAGGGGCTGGCCAAGGGGGGAGCGGGAGGGAACTGGCCGAGGGGGGAGCGGGGCTGGCCGGGGGGGGAGGGGCTGGCCGGGGAGCGGGTGGAACTGGCCGAGGGGGGAGCGGGGCTGGCCGGGGGGGAGAGGGGGGCTGGCCGGGGGGAGGGGGAACTGGCCGGGGGGGGGCTGGCTGGGGGGGGAGAGGCTGGCCGGGGGGCGGGAGGGGCTGGCCGGGGGGGAGAGGGGCTGGCTGGGGGGAGGGGGCTGGCCAGGGGGGGCGGGAGGGAACTGGCCGAGGGGGAGGGGCTGGCTGGGGGGAGGAGAGGGAACTGGCCAAGGGGGGAGAGGGGCTGGCTGGGGGGAGCGGGGCTGCCGGGGGGGGGAGGGGACTGGCCGAGGGGGAGCGGGCTGGCAGGGGTGGGAGCGGGAGGGAACTGGCCGAGGGGGGAGAGGGGCTGGCTGGGGGAGGAGGGGGCTGGCCAAGGGGGAGCGGGAGGGAACTGGCCGAGGGGGAGCGGGGCTGGCCGGGGGGGAGCGGGAGGGAACTGGCCGGGGGGGAGCGGGGCTGGCCCGGGGGGGAGGAGGGCTGGCCAAGGGGGGAGAGGGGCTGGCCGAGGGGAGCGGGAGGGGTGGGAGGGGGAGGGAGCTGGCTGGGGGGAGAGGGGCTGGCCAAGGGGGGAGAGGGGCTGGCCGGGGGGAGCGGGGGGAGACTGGCCGAGGGGGGGGGGGCAGGGGTGGGAGCGGGAGGCTGGCCGAGGGGGAGAGGGGCTGGCTGGGGGGGAGAGGGCAGGGGAGGCAGGAGGGGGAACTGGCCGGGGGGAGCGGGCTGGCAGGGGTGGGAGCGGGAGGGCTGGCCGGGGGAGAGGGGGCTGGCTGGGGGGAGAGGGGCTGGCCAGGGGGGAGCGGGAGGGAACTGGCCGAGGGGGGAGCGGGCTGGCAGGGGTGGGAGCGGGAGGGAACTGGCCGAGGGGGGAGAGGGGAGCTGGGGGGAGAGGGGCTGGCCAGGGGGGAGCGGGCTGGCAGGGTGGGAGCGGGAGGGAACTGGCCAAGGGGGGAGCGGGCTGGCAGGGGTGGGAGCGGGAGGGAACTGGCCGAGGGGGGGAGAGGGGCTGGCTGGGGGGAGAGGGGCTGGCCAAGGGGGAGCGGGAGGGAACTGGCCGAGGGGGAGCGGGCTGGCAGGGGTGGGAGCGGGAGGGAACTGGCCGAGGGGGGAGAGGGGAGCTGGCCGAGGGGGGAGCGGGAGGGAACTGGCCGAGGGGGAGAGGGGCTGGCTGGGGGGAGAGGGGCTGGCCAAGGGGGAGCGGGAGGGAACTGGCCGAGGGGGAGCGGGCTGGCAGGGGTGGGAGCAGGAGGGAACTGGCCGCGGGGGGAGAGGAGCTGGCCGAGGGGGAGCGGGAGGGAACTGGCTGAGGGGGGCAGGGCTGGCCCCCCCACGGCGCAGCTGCGCACTGCCTGGCTGGTGGCCACGCCCACGCCGTGTGACTCCGCCCTCACACTGGCCTCGCTGGGAGCCCCGCGCGTCGGTCGTTTCCCGGACAGAAAGCTCAAAAACTGACCTGCCGGGTTGAGAACCGGAGTCCTGGCAACCGAAGCGGCACCCGCAGGGCCGGGACTAGGACCCCCCACCTGGGGGGGGCTGCGGGACAGGCCAGGGGAGGGGCTGCTGGGGCGAGGGGGGGCTGCCAGGGGCTGTGCGGGGGCTGTGGGGGGCTGCGGGACAGGCCAGGGGAGGGGCTGCTGGGGCGAGGGGGGCTGCCAGGGGCTGTGGGGGGCTGCGGGACAGGCCAGGGGAGGGGCTGCTGGGGCGAGGGGGGCTGCCAGGGGCTGTGGGGGGCTGCGGGACAGGCCAGGGGAGGGGCTGCTGGGGCGAGGGGGGGGCTGCCAGGGGCTGTGGGGGGCTGTGGGACAGGCCAGGGGAAGGGCTGCTGGGGCGAGGGGGGCTGCCAGGGGCTGTGGGGGGCTGTGGGACAGGCCAGGGGAGGGGCTGCTGGGGCGAGGGGGGGCTGCCAGGGGCTGTGGGGGGCTGCGGGACAGGCCAGGGGAGGGGCTGCTGGGGCGAGGGGGGGCTGGGGGCTGTGGGGGGGCTGCGGGACAGGCCAGGGGAGGGGCTGCTGGGGCGAGGGGGCTGCCAGGGGCTGTGGGGGGCTGCGGGACAGGCCGGGGGGGGCTGCCGGGGGCGAGGGGGGCTGCCAGGGGCTGTGGGGGGCTGCGGGACAGGCCAGGGGAGGCCGACATGGGGCAAAGAGAGGTCTGGGGGCAGACTCGGGGGCTGGGCTGGGGGGGCCAGGCCCAGGCCTGAGAGATCCTGGGCGGGGTTCAAAGCCCCCCCCAGTGACGCTGGCTGGGAGGCGCCAGCAGAGAGGCCCCCGGGAAGGGGCTGTGCCGTAGGGGGGTCTCCTCTGTGACCCGGGGTCCCCACCGACCCCCCCCCATGGACTGGCCCAGACCCCTGCAGGTAACGGGGATTCCCAGGGGAGACACGGGGGGAAATGGCACCAGGGGGGCAGGGCCTGGGGGCTGCTCTTGGGGGAGCGCGAAGGGAGCAGACCAAGTCCAGACGGGGGCTCGGGGGCCTGGGAGCCCCCCCAGAGGACTAAGGCTCCGCCCTGGCCCCTGGTGTCTCAGAGAAGCAGGAGAACCCCCCTACGGCCTGGCTGTGGCCGGGGGCAGGGTCGGGGGTCGCCCTGGGGCCCCGAGAAGGGGCCGGGGGGGCCGGGGAGATCCGCACGGGGAGGGGCGGGGGCTCTGAGCCGTGGGGCCGGGGGAGATCCGCGCGGGGAGGGGCGGGGGCTCTGAGCCGTGGGGCCGGGGAGATCCGCACGGGGAGGGGCGGGGGCTCTGAGCCGTGGGGCCGGGGGAGATCCGCGCGGGGAGGGGCGGGGGCTCTGAGCCGTGGGGCCGGGGAGATCCGCGCGGGGAGGGGCGGGGGCTCTGAGCCGTGGGGCCGGGGAGATCCGCGCGGGGAGGGGCGGGGGCTCTGAGCCGTGGGGCCGGGGGAGATCCGCGCGGGGAGGGGCGGGGGCTCTGGGCCGTGGGGCCGGGGAGATCCGCGCGGGGAGGGGCGGGGGCTCTGAGCCGTGGGGCCGGGGGAGATCCGCGCGGGGAGGGGCGGGGGCTCTGTGCCGTGGGGCCGGGGGAGATCCGCGCGGGGAGGGGCGGGGGCTCTGTGCCGTGGGGCCGGGGAGATCCGCATGGGGAGGGGCGGGGGCTCTGAGCCGTGGGGCCGGGGAGATCCGCGCGGGGAGGGGCGGGGGCTCTGAGCCGTGGGGCCGGGGGAGATCCGCGCGGGGAGGGGCGGGGGCTCTGAGCCGTGGGGCCGGGGAGATCCGCGCGGGGAGGGGCGGGGGCTCTGAGCCGTGGGGCCGGGGGAGATCCGCGCGGGGAGGGGCGGGGGCTCTGAGCCGTGGGGCCGGGGAGATCTGCGCGGGGAGGGGCGGAGGCTCTGAGCCGTGGGGCCGGGGGAGATCCGCGCGGGGAGGGGCGGGGGCTCTGAGCCGTGGGGCCGGGGAGATCCGCGCGGGGAGGGGCGGGGGCTCTGAGCCGTGGGGCCGGGGAGATCCGCATGGGGAGGGGCGGGGGCTCTGAGCCGTGGGGCCGGGGGAGATCCGCATGGGGAGGGGCGGGGGCTCTGAGCCGTGGGGCCGGGGAGATCCGCGCGGGGAGGGGCGGGGGCTCTGAGCCGTGGGGCTGGGGGAGATCCGCGCGGGGAGGGGCGGGGGCTCTGAGCCGTGGGGCCGGGGGAGATCCGCGCGGGGAGGGGCGGGGGCTCTGAGCCGTGGGGCCGGGGGAGATCCGCGCGGGGAGGGGCGGGGGCTCTGAGCCGTGGGGCCGGGGAGATCTGCGCGGGGAGGGGCGGGGGCTCTGAGCCGTGGGGCCGGGGGAGATCCGCGCGGGGAGGGGTGGGGGCTCTGAGCCGTGGGGCCGGGGGAGATCCGCGCGGGGAGGGGCGGGGGCTCTGAGCCGTGGGGCCGGGGGAGATCCGCGCGGGGAGGGGCGGGGGCTCTGAGCCGTGGGGCCGGGGAGATCCGCGCGGGGAGGGGCGGGGGCTCTGAGCCGTGGGGCCGGGGGAGATCCGCATGGGGAGGGGCGGGGGCTCTGAGCCGTGGGGCCGGGGAGATCCGCGCGGGGAGGGGCGGGGGCTCTGAGCCGTGGGGCCGGGGGAGATCCGCGCGGGGAGGGGCGGGGGCTCTGAGCCGTGGGGCCGGGGGAGATCCGCATGGGGAGGGGCGGGGGCTCTGAGCCGTGGGGCCGGGGAGATCCGTGCGGGGAGGGGCGGGGGCTCTGAGCCGTGGGGCCGGGGGAGATCCGGGCGGGGGCTCTGAGCCGTGGGGCCGGGGGAGATCCGCATGGGGAGGGGCGGGGGCTCTGAGCCGTGGGGCCGGGGAGATCCGGGGGCTCTGAGCCGTGGGGCTGGGCCGTGAGCGACTCGCCCCGAATGGCACCGCTGCCCCCCACCTGTTGCTCTTCCAGAGGTGCAGGGTCGCGGGGTCGCTGACCCCCAGCCTGGCAGCCAGCTCGTCCAGCAGGTCGAAGAGGAACTTGACACACACGGGCACCGGGCGCCCCACGCTCAGCACGGCCCCCAGGGCGTCCTCCACGAACTTCTGCAGCGTCCCCTGCGGGCGACCGGGGCTCTCAGGGGGCGCCCCACAGGGCGGGGGGGTCGATGTGTGGGACCAGGGGGTCTCACCTTCACGGAGAGCAGGCGGGGGGTCGATCGGGGAGCCAGGGGGGTCGATCTGGGGGACGGGGGGGTCTCACCTTCACGGGGGGGTCTCACCTTCATGGAGAGCAGGCGGGTGAGGTAGATCTCCGGGATGGCCGTGGGGGGGGTCTCACGTTCTCGGGGAGCAGGCGGGGGGTCGATGGGGGGGCGGGGGGGGCAGGGGGGCAGGCGGGGGGGTCTCACCTTCATGGAGAGCAGGCGGGTGAGGTAGATCTCCGGGATGGCCGTGGGGGGGTCTCACGTTCTCGGGGAGCAGGCGGGGGGTCGATGGGGGGGCGGGGGGGTCTCACGTTCTCGGGGGGCAGGCGGGGGGGTCAATGGGGGGCGGGGGGGTCTCACCTTCATGGAGAGCAGGCGGGTGAGGTAGATCTCCGGGATGGCCGTGGGGGGGTCTCACGTTCTCGGGGAGCAGGCGGGGGGTCGATGGAGGGTCGGGGGGGGGGGGGGGGGGGGTCTCACCTTCATGGAGAGCAGGCGGGTGAGGTAGATCTCCGGGATGGCCGTGGGGGTCTCACGTTCTCGGGGAGCAGGCGGGGGGGTCGATGGGGGGTCGGGGGGGGGGGGGTCTCACCTTCATGGAGAGCAGGCGGGTGAGGTAGATCTCCGGGATGGCCGTGGGGGTCTCACGTTCTCGGGGAGCAGGCGGGGGGGCGGGGGGGGTCAATGGGGGGCGGGGGGGGTCTCACCTTCATGGAGAGCAGGCGGGTGAGGTAGATCTCCGGGATGGCCGTGGGGGGGTCTCACGTTCTCGGGGAGCAGGTGGGGGTCGATGGGGGGGCAGGGGGGTCGATGGCGGGCGGGGGGGTCGGGTGGGGGTCGGGGGGGGGGGTCGATGGGGGTCGGGGGGTCTCACCTTCATGGAGAGCAGGCGGGTGAGGTAGATCTCCGGGATGGCCGTGGGGGTCTCACATTCTCGGGGAGCAGGCGGGGGGCCGATCGGGGGGCGGGGGGTCTCACCTTCATGGAGAGCAGGCGGGTGAGGTAGATCTCTGGGATGGCCGTGGGGGGGGGGTCTCACATTCTCGGGGAGCAGGCGGGGGGGGTCAGCGGGGGGCGGGGGGGTAGATGGGGGGGCGGGGGGGTCTCACCTTCATGGAGAGCAGGTGGGTGAGGTAGATCTCCGGGATGGCCGTGGGGGGTCTCACATTCTCGGGGAGCAGGCGGGGGGGTCAATGGGGGGGTCGGGGGGGGTCGGGGGGGGCGGGGGGTCTCACCTTCATGGAGAGCAGGCGGGTGAGGTAGATCTCCGGGATGGCCGTGGGGGGGTCTCACGTTCTCGGGGAGCAGGTGGGGGGTCGATGGGGGGCCGGGGGGGTCGATGGGGGGGCGGGGGGTCTCACCTTCATGGAGAGCAGGCGGGTGAGGTAGATCTCCGGGATGGCCGTGGGGGGGTCTCACGTTCTCGGGGAGCAGGCGGGGGGTCGATGGGGGGGTCGGGGGGGTCGGCAGCGGGCGGGGGTCTCACCTTCATGGAGAGCAGGCGGGTGAGGTAGATCTCCGGGATGGCCGTGGGGGGGCCTCACGTTCTCGGGGAGCAGGCGGGGGGTCGATGGGGGGGCGGGGGGGTCGGTGGGGGGCGGGGGGGTCTCACCTTCATGGAGAGCAGGCGGGTGAGGTAGATCTCTGGGATGGCCGTGGGGGGGTCTCACGTTCTCGGGGAGCAGGCGGGGGGTCGATGGGGGGTGTTGGGGGGGTCGAGGCGGGTGGAGGGGTCCGGGGGGGTCTCACCTTCATGGAGAGCAGGCGGGGGGTCGATGGGGGGGTCGGGGGGGGGGGGTCTCACCTTCATGGAGAGCAGGCGGGTGAGGTAGATCTCCGGGATGGCCGTGGGGGGGTCTCACGTTCTCGGGGAGCAGGCGGGGGGTCGATGGGGGGGCGGGGGGTCGATGGGGGGGCGGGGGGGGTCTCTCCTTCATGGAGAGCAGGCGGGTGAGGTAGATCTCCGGGATGGCCGTGGGGGGGTCTCACGTTCTCAGGGAGCAGGCGGGGGGTTGATGGGGGGGTCGGGGGGGTCGGCGGCAGGCGGGGGGGTCTCACCTTCATGGAGAGCAGGCGGGTGAGGTAGATCTCCGGGATGGCTGTGGGGGGTCTCACGTTCTCGGGGAGCAGGCGGGGGGTCGATGGGGGGGCGGGGGGTCGATGGGGGGGCGGGGGGTCTCACCTTCATGGAGAGCAGGCGGGTGAGGTAGATCTCCGGGATGGCCGTGGGGGGGTCTCACGTTCTCGGGGAGCAGGCGGGGGGTCGATGGGGGGGTCGGGGGGGGGGGGTCTCACCTTCATGGAGAGCAGGCGGGTGAGGTAGATCTCCGGGATGGCCGTGGGGGGGTCTCACGTTCTCAGGGAGCAGGCGGGGGGTTGATGGGGGGGTCGGGGGGGGGGTCGGGGGGCGGGGGGTCTCACCTTCATGGAGAGCAGGCGGGTGAGGTAGATCTCCGGGATGGCCGTGGGGGGTCTCACGTTCTCGGGGAGCAGGCGGGGGGTCGATGGGGGGGTCGGCGGCGGGCGGGGGGTCTCACCTTCATGGAGAGCAGGCGGGTGAGGTAGATCTCCGGGATGGCCGTGGGGGGGTCTCACGTTCTCAGGGAGCAGGCGGGGGGTTGATGGGGGGGGCCGGGGGGGGTCGGCGGCAGGCGGGGGGGCGGGGGGGGTCTCACCTTCATGGAGAGCAGGCGGGTGAGGTAGATCTCCGGGATGGCCGTGGGGGGGTCTCACGTTCTCAGGGAGCAGGCGGGGGGTTGATGGGGGGGTCGGGGGGGGTCGGCGGCAGGCGGGGGGGTCTCACCTTCATGGAGAGCAGGCGGGTGAGGTAGATCTCCGGGATGGCCGTGGGGGGGTCTCACGTTCTCAGGGAGCAGGCGGGGGGTTGATGGGGGGGTCGGGGGGGGTCGGCGGCAGGCGGGGGGGTCTCACCTTCATGGAGAGCAGGCGGGTGAGGTAGATCTCCGGGATGGCCGTGGGGGGGTCTCACGTTCTCAGGGAGCAGGCGGGGGTCGATGGGGGGGCGGGGGGTCGGGGGGGGCGGGGGGGTCTCACCTTCATGGAGAGCAGGCGGGTGAGGTAGATCTCCGGGATGGCCGTGGGGGGGTCTCACGTTCTCAGGGAGCAGGCGGGGGGTTGATGGGGGGGTCGGGGGGGGTCGGCGGCAGGCGGGGGGTCTCACCTTCATGGAGAGCAGGCGGGTGAGGTAGATCTCCGGGATGGCTGTGGGGGGGGTCTCACGTTCTCGGGGAGCAGGCGGGGGGTCGATGGGGGGGTCGGGGGGGTCGGGGGGGGCGGGGGGTCTCACCTTCATGGAGAGCAGGCGGGTGAGGTAGATCTCCGGGATGGCCGTGGGGGGGTCTCACGTTCTCGGGGAGCAGGCGGGGGGTCGATGGGGGGGGGGGCGGGGGGGGGGGGGTCTCACCTTCATGGAGAGCAGGCGGGTGAGGTAGATCTCCGGGATGGCCGTGGGGGGGTCTCACGTTCTCAGGGAGCAGGCGGGGGGTTGATGGGGGGGTCGGGGGGGGTCGGCGGCAGGCGGGGGGGTCTCACCTTCATGGAGAGCAGGCGGGTGAGGTAGATCTCCGGGATGGCCGTGGGGGGGTCTCACGTTCTCAGGGAGCAGGCGGGGGGTCGATGGGGGGGGGGGGGCGGCGGCGGGCGGGGGGTCTCACCTTCATGGAGAGCAGGCGGGTGAGGTAGATCTCCGGGATGGCCGTGGGGGGGTCTCACGTTCTCAGGGAGCAGGCGGGGGGTTGATGGGGGGGTCGGGGGGGGTCGGCGGCAGGCGGGGGGGTCTCACCTTCATGGAGAGCAGGCGGGTGAGGTAGATCTCCGGGATGGCCGTGGGGGGTCTCACGTTCTCAGGGAGCAGGCGGGGGGTTGATGGGGGGGTCGGGGGGGGTCGGCGGCAGGCGGGGGGGTCTCACCTTCATGGAGAGCAGGCGGGTGAGGTAGATCTCCGGGATGGCCGTGGGGGGGTCTCACGTTCTCAGGGAGCAGGCGGGGGGTTTATGGGGGGGTCGGGGGGGGGGGGGTCGGCGGCAGGCGGGGGGGTCTCACCTTCATGGAGAGCAGGCGGGTGAGGTAGATCTCCGGGATGGCCGTGGGGGGGTCTCACGTTCTCGGGGAGCAGGCGGGGGGTCGATGGGGGGGTCGGGGGGGGTCGGCGGCAGGCGGGGGGTCTCACCTTCATGGAGAGCAGGCGGGTGAGGTAGATCTCCGGGATGGCCGTGGGGGGGTCTCACGTTCTCAGGGAGCAGGCGGGGGGTTGATGGGGGGGTCGGGGGGGTCGGCGGCAGGCGGGGGGGTCTCACCTTCATGGAGAGCAGGCGGGTGAGGTAGATCTCCGGGATGGCCGTGGTTCGCTGCTCTTGCTGCTTTGGGGCGTCCGGCTCGTCCGTGGGCTGGACAAGGTGCCAGAGGCGCAGCCCCTCCTCGCTGTGCTCCAGCATCGGGGCGTCTGCGGGGACGGGTTAGTCGCAGCCCCCCCGGGACTTCTCTGCACGTGGGTCGGTCCCAGAGCCCTGGACCCCCCCGTTGCACCCCCACGTCCCAAGCCCAGCTGGGCCCTGCCGAGCCGCGGGGTGGCCCCGGGGTCTGAGCTGGGCGCTCAGCCGTGCGGGGTCGGGGTCAGGCTGCCCCATCTCTGCGGGAAGGGCGTGACGGGCGCAGTGCGGACCCACCTCCCTGTGCTGGCTGCGGACAGTGTGCGGGGGGGCACCGCTGTGGGGGGTCCGTAGGGCACGGGGGGGCACTGCTCTGGGGGGTCCGTAGGGCGCGGGGGGGTACTGCTATGGGGGGTCCGTAGGGCGCGGGGGGGCACTGCTATGGGGGGTCCGTAGGGCACGGCCCAGGGTTCCCAGCCCCCCACCCTGGCAGCGGGGTCTCAACCTTTCAAAACCCGTGAGAGGCGCCGGAGTCCCTGCGCGCCGACAGCCCCCCGGCCCTTCCCGCAGCCGCCGGGGGGCAGGGCGCGGGGGGGCAGGGCGCCGGGGGGGCAGGGCGCCGGGGGGGGGCAGGGCGCCGGGGGGGCAGGGCGCCGGGGTGGAAGGTGCAGAAGGGATCAAGCGCCGTAAAACTTCAACCAAAATGTCCGTTTTCTCCACATTTCGGCCGGGTCAGGGACCCCCGACGCCCTCGTCCTGCCGGAGAGAGCCCAGGGCCACGGGCGGGGGCGGCGCAGGGGCGGGGCTTGGTTTTGGGCCGGCGGGGGGAGGAGCCTCGCTGGCGTGGGGGGGGCGGGCAGGGCTCTGGCTCCGCCCCCCCCAGGCTGCTCCTGGCTCCGCCCCCCAGGCTGCTCCTGGCTCCGCCCCCCCAGGCTGCTCCTGGCTCCTGTGACAAGTCGGGGCTACGCTGGGTCCCTGGGACCCGACAGCCCTTCTCCTCTACCTGCCGCCGGAGAGTCCCCCTGGCTGCGGGGGGGGCCCCACACTCTGGGACATTGGGGGACACTCACTCTCCCCAGACAGGAAGCTCCGGTTGGGGCCCTGGGGGGCGTCGCTCTGGAGCCGCGGGATCAGCCCGACCGTTGCTCCGTCTGGAACCTGGGGCGGGAAAGACCCAGCCAGCGATGGAACCCAAGCGCCCCCCGCCCCGCCCCACCCCACCCCATGCCCCCCCGAGCCAGGGATGGAGCCCCCAACCGCCCCACCTCCAACCCCCCACCCCATGCCCCCCCCGAGCCAGGGATGGAACCCCCAACCGCCCCACCTCCAACCCCCACCCCATGCCCCCCCCGAGCCAGGGATGGAGCCCCCAACCGCCCCACCTCCAAACCCCCCACCCCATGCCCCCCCCCGCCCCACCGTCCCACCTCCAACCCCCCACCCCATGCCCCCCCCGAGCCAGGGATGGAGCCCCCAACCGCCCCACCTCCAAACCCCCCACCCCATGCCCCCCGAGCCAGGGATGGAGCCCCCAACCGCCCCACCTCCAACCCCCCCCACCCCATGCCCCCCCCGAGCCAGGGATGGAACCCCCAACCGCCCCACCTCCAAACCCCCCACCCCATGCCCCCCCCGAGCCAGGGATGGAACCCCCAACCGCCCCACCTCCAAACCCCCCACCCCATGCCCCCCCGAGCCAGGGATGGAACCCCCAACCGCCCCACCTCCAAACCCCCCACCCCATGCCCCCCCCGAGCCAGGGATGGAGCCCCCAACCGCCCCACCTCCAAACCCCCCACCCCATGCCCCCCCGAGCCAGGGATGGAACCCCCAACTGCCCCACCTCCAAACCCCCCACCCCATGCCCCCCCCGAGCCAGGGATGGAACCCCCAACCGCCCCACCTCCAAACCCCCCCCACCCCATGCCCCCCCCGAGCCAGGGATGGAGCCCCCAACCGCCCCACCTCCAAACCCCCCCACCCCTCCCACCCCATGCCCCCCCCCGAGCCAGGGATGGAGCCCCCAACCACCCCCACCTCCAACCCCCCACCCTCCCCTCCCCTCCCCCGAGCCAGGGATGGAACCCCCAACCGCCCCACCTCCAACCCCCATCCCATGCCCCCCCGAGCCAGGGATGGAACCCCCAACCCCCCCACCTCCCCTCCCCTCCGAGGATAGAACCCCCAACCGCCCCACCTCCAAACCCCCACCCCACCCCACCCCACGCCCCTCCCCTCCCCTGAGCCGGGGATGGAACCTGCAAACCCCCACCCCACCCCACTCCCAACTGCCCCCCCCCCCGCGCCAGGCGGCCCCGCCCCCACCTTGTAGTGCTGCAGGGTGTTGAGTCTCTTCCAGCCGCTGTGGGCGACCGAGGTCAGGTCCTGGTCCGACAGGGTCAGGTGACCAGCCACGCCCGAGCGCCACTCTGGGCAGGGGGCACAGGGTGAGAGGGGCCCCGAACCCCACCCGCGGCTGCGGGCCCCGCCCCACACAGACCCCCCGTCCTACAGCCTCTCCCCCCGCTCACCCAGGTCCAGGCTGTGGGCCGGGGGGCGCTGGGAGAAGGGCACCCCCCTGTAGACCTGCTCCAGGATCTTCTCCTTGACTTGGCTGATGGTGTCGGTGTCGAGGACGCGGGCGGGCACCCGCTGCCCCCCGGCGCTGCCCGGCGCCCCCTGCACCAGCACGCTCAGCGTCAGGGCCCGGAAGGGCACGTCGTCCCGCAGCAGGCGCCCGTCGCTCAGCGTCCGCTTGGCCTGGCCGGTCACCGCGTCCACCGGCCCCTTGGCCACCTGCGACTTGATGGCCCGGAACAGCAGGTACAGCGGCTCCCCTGCCACCTCCTGGGGAGACGGAAGGGTGGGACCAGGCAGCCAGGGCCAGGCCCCCAGCTGAGTCCCTAGACCCACTGTCCCCAGAGGACCCAGGAGCCCGCTTTGGTAGCCACTGGCTGCTCTGCTGCATGCCTCAGTTTCCCCAGGCTCACTGCGTGAGGGGGGAGGCCGGGAGCCACTGGCTGCTCTGCTGTGCTGTGTGTGATTCTACTGTCCTGTGCCGTTCTGGAGTGACTCTGTGCGTGCCTCAGTTTCCCCGGGCTCGCTGCGTGGGGGAGGGGGAGGCCGGGAGCCACTGGCTGCTCTGCTGTGCTGTGTGTGATTCTACTGTCCTGTGCCGTTCTGGAGTGACTCTGTGCGTGCCTCAGTTTCCCCGGGCTCGCTGCGTGGGGGGGGGGGGAGGCCGGGAGCCACTGGCTGCTCTGCTGTGCTGTGTGTGATTCTACTGTCCTGTGCCGTTCTGGAGTGACTCTGTGCGTGCCTCAGTTTCCCCAGGCTCACTGCGTGAGGGGGGAGGCCGGGAGCCACTGGCAGCTCTGCTGTGCTGTGTGTGATTCTACTGTCCTGTGCCGTTCTGGAGTGACTCTGTGCGTGCCTCAGTTTCCCCAGGCTCACTGCGTGAGGGGGGAGGCCGGGAGCCACTGGCTGCTCTGCTGTGCTGTGTGTGATTCTACTGTCCTGTGCCGTTCTGGAGTGACTCTGTGCGTGCCTCAGTTTCCCCAGGCTCACTGCGTGAGGGGGGCCGGGAGCCACTGGCAGCTCTGCTGTGCTGTGTGTGATTCTACTGTCCTGTGCCGTTCTGGAGTGACTCTGTGCGTGCCTCAGTTTCCCCAGGCTCGCTGCGTGGGAGGGGGGGGGAGGCCGGGAGCCACTGGCTGCTCTGCTGTGCTGTGTGTGATTCTACTGTCCTGTGCCGTTCTGGAGTGACTCTGTGCGTGCCTCAGTTTCCCCAGGCTCACTGCGTGGGGGAGGGGGAGGCCGGGAGCCACTGGCTGCTCTGCTGTGCTGTGTGTGATTCTACTGTCCTGTGCCGTTCTGGAGTGACTCTGTGCGTGCCTCAGTTTCCCCAGGCTCGCTGCGTGGGGGAGGGGGAGGCCGGGAGCCACTGGCTGCTCTGCTGTGCTGTGTGTGATTCTACTGTCCTGTGCCGTTCTGGAGTGACTCTGTGCGTGCCTCAGTTTCCCCAGGCTCGCTGCGTGGGAGGGGGGGGGGAGGCCGGGAGCCACTGGCTGCTCTGCTGTGCTGTGTGTGATTCTACTGTCCTGTGCCGTTCTGGAGTGACTCTGTGCGTGCCTCAGTTTCCCCGGGCTCGCTGCGTGGGGGGGGGGGGGGAGGCCGGGAGCCACTGGCAGCTCTGCTGTGCTGTGTGTGATTCTACTGTCCTGTGCCGTTCTGGAGTGACTCTGTGCGTGCCTCAGTTTCCCCAGGCTCGCTGCGTGAGGGGGGAGGCCGGGAGCCACTGGCAGCTCTGCTGTGCTGTGTGTGATTCTACTGTCCTGTGCCGTTCTGGAGTGACTCTGTGCGTGCCTCAGTTTCCCCGGGCTCGCTGCGTGGGGGGGGGGGAGGCCGGGAGCCACTGGCAGCTCTGCTGTGCTGTGTGTGATTCTACTGTCCTGTGCCGTTCTGGAGTGACTCTGTGCGTGCCTCAGTTTCCCCAGGCTCACTGCGTGAGGGGGGAGGCCGGGAGCCACTGGCTGCTCTGCTGTGCTGTGTGTGATTCTACTGTCCTGTGCCGTTCTGGAGTGACTCTGTGCGTGCCTCAGTTTCCCCAGGCTCACTGCGTGAGGGGGGAGGCCGGGAGCCACTGGCTGCTCTGCTGTGCTGTGTGTGATTCTACTGTCCTGTGCCGTTCTGGAGTGACTCTGTGCGTGCCTCAGTTTCCCCAGGCTCACTGCGTGAGGGGGGAGGCCGGGAGCCACTGGCAGCTCTGCTGTGCTGTGTGTGATTCTACTGTCCTGTGCCGTTCTGGAGTGACTCTGTGCGTGCCTCAGTTTCCCCGGGCTCGCTGCGTGGGGGGGGGGGAGGCCGGGAGCCACTGGCTGCTCTGCTGTGCTGTGTGTGATTCTACTGTCCTGTGCCGTTCTGGAGTGACTCTGTGCGTGCCTCAGTTTCCCCGGGCTCGCTGCGTGGGGGGGGGGGGGGGGGGAGGCCGGGAGCCACTGGCAGCTCTGCTGTGCTGTGTGTGATTCTACTGTCCTGTGCCGTTCTGGAGTGACTCTGTGCGTGCCTCAGTTTCCCCGGGCTCGCTGCGTGGGGGGGGGGGGAGGCCGGGAGCCACTGGCTGCTCTGCTGTGCTGTGTGTGATTCTACTGTCCTGTGCCGTTCTGGAGTGACTCTGTGCGTGCCTCAGTTTCCCCGGGCTCGTTGCGTGGGGGGGGCCGGGAGCCACTGGCAGCTCTGCTGTGCTGTGTGTGATTCTACTGTCCTGTGCCGTTCTGGAGTGACTCTGTGCGTGCCTCAGTTTCCCCGGGCTCGCTGCGTGGGGGGGGGGAGGCCGGGAGCCACTGGCAGCTCTGCTGTGCTGTGTGTGATTCTACTGTCCTGTGCCGTTCTGGAGTGACTCTGTGCGTGCCTCAGTTTCCCCAGGCTCACTGCGTGAGGGGGGAGGCCGGGAGCCACTGGCTGCTCTGCTGTGCTGTGTGTGATTCTACTGTCCTGTGCCGTTCTGGAGTGACTCTGTGCGTGCCTCAGTTTCCCCAGGCTCACTGCGTGAGGGGGGCCGGGAGCCACTGGCAGCTCTGCTGTGCTGTGTGTGATTCTACTGTCCTGTGCCGTTCTGGAGTGACTCTGTGCGTGCCTCAGTTTCCCCAGGCTCGCTGCGTGGGGGGGGGGGGGGGGGCCGGGAGCCACTGGCTGCTCTGCTGTGCTGTGTGTGATTCTACTGTCCTGTGCCGTTCTGGAGTGACTCTGTGCGTGCCTCAGTTTCCCCGGGCTCGTTGCGTGGGGGGGGCCGGGAGCCACTGGCAGCTCTGCTGTGCTGTGTGTGATTCTACTGTCCTGTGCCGTTCTGGAGTGACTCTGTGCGTGCCTCAGTTTCCCCGGGCTCGCTGCGTGGGGGGGGGGGGAGGCCGGGAGCCACTGGCTGCTCTGCTGTGCTGTGTGTGATTCTACTGTCCTGTGCCGTTCTGGAGTGACTCTGTGCGTGCCTCAGTTTCCCCAGGCTCACTGCGTGAGGGGGGGAGGCTGGGAGCCACTGGCTGCTCTGCTGTGTGTGATTCTACTGTCCTGTGCCGTTCTGGAGTGACTCTGTGCGTGCCTCAGTTTCCCCAGGCTTGCTGCGTGAGGGGGGGAGGCTGGGAGCCACTGGCTGCTTTGCTGTGCTGTGTGTGATTCTACTGTCCTGTGCCGTTCTGGAGTGACTCTGTGCGTGCCTCAGTTTCCCCAGGCTCACTGCGTGAGGGGGGGAGGCTGGGAGCCACTGGCTGCTCTGCTGTGCTGTGTGTGATTCTACTGTCCTGTGCCGTTCTGGAGTGACTCTGTGCGTGCCTCAGTTTCCCCAGGCTTGCTGCGTGAGGGGGGGAGGCTGGGAGCCACTGGCTGCTTTGCTGTGCTGTGTGTGATTCTACTGTCCTGTGCCGTTCTGGAGTGACTCTGTGCGTGCCTCAGTTTCCCCAGGCTTGCTGCGTGAGGGGGGGAGGCTGGGAGCCACTGGCAGCTCTGCTGTGCTGTGTGTGATTCTACTGTCCTGTGCCGTTCTGGAGTGACTCTGTGCGTGCCTCAGTTTCCCCAGGCTCGCTGCGTGGGGGGGGCCGGGCGCGACTCGCGGGGGATGGAGGTCCAGTCTCTCAGCCCTGAGGCCCAGGTGACGGCAGATAGACCTTGGACCTGGGAAGAGAGGGTTCCTCACCCTCCCTGCGGGCGCTGTGCCATGGGTGTTGGGGCGCCGCGCGCCCGGCCGGAAGGTCTCAGTAGCAGAGCCAAGCGCAGTCAGCTCCTGCTCGCCCCATGCTGATGCGCCGAGGCAGAGGGGCCAAAGGGCGGGTGGCGGGGACCCACAGGCACAGAGCCCCTCGTCCTCACCCCGGAGCGTCCCTGCGGTGCACCCCCGTAGCTGGTTACGAAGCACCGTCCGCTGGAGGCGGGAGCTTTGGTCAGCGGAGCATCCTTATGGACCGCCGTGGGGGGGGGGCCCTTACGGACCGCTGGGGGGGGGGAGAGTCCTTAGGGACCGCCGTGGGGGGGGCCCTTACGGACCGCTGTGGGGGGGGGGGGCCTTTACAGACCGCTGTGGGGGGGGAGAGTCCTTAGGGACTGCCGTGGGGGGAGCATCCTTATGGACCGCCGTGGGGGGGGGGGCCCTTACGGACCGCTGTGGGGGGGGAGAGTCCTTAGGGACTGCCGTGGGGGGAGCATCCTTATGGACCGCCGTGGGGGGGGGGGCCCTTACGGACCGCTGTGGGGGGGGAGAGTCCTTAGGGACTGCCGTGGGGGGAGCATCCTTATGGACCGCCGTGGGGGGGGGGGCCCTTACGGACCGCTGTGGGGGGGGAGAGTCCTTAGGGACTGCCGTGGGGGGAGCATCCTTATGGACCGCCGTGGGGGGGGGGGCCCTTACGGACCGCTGTGGGGGGGGAGAGTCCTTAGGGACTGCCGTGGGGGGGGAGCATCCTTATGGACCGCCGTGGGGGGGGGGCCCTTACGGACCGCTGTGGGGGGGGAGAGTCCTTAGGGACTGCCGTGGGGGGGAGCATCCTTATGGACCGCCGTGGGGGGGGGGGCCCTTACGGACCGCTGTGGGGGGGGAGAGTCCTTAGGGACTGCCGTGGGGGGGAGCATCCTTATGGACCACCGTGGGGGGGGCCCTTACAGACCGCTGTGGGGGGGGGAGAGTCCTTAGGGACTGCCGTGGGGGGAGCATCCTTATGGACCACCGTGGGGGGGGCCCTTACAGACCGCTGTGGGGGGGGGAGAGTCCTTAGGGACTGCCGTGGGGGGAGCATCCTTATGGACCACCGTGGGGGGGGCCCTTACAGACCGCTGTGGGGGGGGGAGAGTCCTTAGGGACTGCCGTGGGGGGAGCATCCTTATGGACCGCCGTGGCGGGGGGCCCTTACGGACCGCTGTGGGGGGGGGAGAGTCCTTAGGGACTGCCGTGGGGGGAGCATCCTTATGGACCGCCGTGGGGGGGGCCCTTACAGACCGCTGTGGGGGGGGAGAGTCCGTAGGGACCGCCGTGGGGGAGCATCCTTATGGACCACCGTGGGGGGGGGGCCTTACAGACCGCTGTGGGGGAGAGTCCGTAGGGACCGCCGTGGGGGGGGAGCATCCTTATGGACCACCGTGGGGGGGGGCCCTTACAGACCGCTGTGGGGGGAGAGTCCGTAGGGACCGCCGTGGGGGAGCATCCTTATGGACCACCGTGGGGGGGGCCCTTACGGACCGCTGTGGGGGGGGGAGAGTCCTTAGGGACCGCCGTGGGGGGGGAGCATCCTTATGGACCACCGTGGGGGGGCCCTTACAGACCGCTGTGGGGGGGGAGAGTCCTTAGGGACCGCCGTGGGGGGGGCCCTTATGGACCGCCGTGGGGGGGGCCCTTATGGACCGCCGTGGGGGGGGAGAGTCCTTAGGGACCGCCGTGGGGGGGGGAGCATCCTTATGGACCACTGTGGGGGGGGCCCTTACGGACCGCTGTGGGGGGGGGAGAGTCCTTAGGGACCGCCGTGGGGGGGGGGCCCTTATGGACCGCCGTGGGGGGGGCCCTTATGGACCGCCGTGGGGGGGGAGAGTCCTTAGGGACCGCCGTGGGGGGAGCATCCTTATGGACCGCCGTGGGGGGGGGCCCTTACGGACCGCCGTGGGGGGGAGAGTCCTTAGGGACCGCCGTGGGGGGAGCATCCTTATGGACCACCGTGGGGGGGGCCCTTACGGACCGCTGTGGGGGGGGAGAGCCCTTACGGAGCGCCGTGGGAGGGAGCATCCTTATGGACCACCGTGGGGGGAGAGAGCCCTTACAGACCACCATGGGGGGGCGGAGAGCCGTTACGGACCGCCGTGGGGGGGAGAGCTCTTCCGGACGACCGTGGGGGGGGGAGCATCCTTACGGAGCGGCGTGGGGGGGGAGAGCCCTTACGGAGCGCCGTGGGGGGGGGAGAGCCCTTACGGAGCGCCATGGGGGGGGGGGGGAGAGCCCTTACGGAGCGCCATGGGGGGGGGGGAGAGCCCTTACGGAGCGCCGTGGGGGGGGGGAGAGCCCTTACGGAGCGCCGTGGGGGGGGGGGAGAGCCCTTACGGAGCGCCGTGGGGGGGGGGAGAGACCTTACGGACCGCCGTGGGGGGGGGGGGGAGACCTTACGGACCGCCGTGGGGGGGGGGGGGAGAGCCCTTACGGACCGCCGTGGGGGGGAGAGACCTTACGGAGCGCCGTGGGGGGGGGAGAGCCCTTACGGAGCGCCGTGGGGGGAGCATCCTTATGGACCACCGTGGGGGGAGAGAGCCCTTACAGACCACCATGGGGGGGCGGAGAGCCGTTACGGACCGCCGTGGGGGGGAGAGCTCTTCCGGACGACCGTGGGGGGGGGAGCATCCTTACGGAGCGGCGTGGGGGGGGGGAGAGCCCTTACGGAGCGCCGTGGGGGGGGGAGAGCCCTTACGGAGCGCCATGGGGGGGGGGGGAGAGCCCTTACGGAGCGCCATGGGGGGCGGGAGAGCCCTTACGGAGCGCCGTGGGGGGGGGAGAGCCCTTACGGAGCGCCGTGGGGGGGGGGGGAGAGCCCTTACGGAGCGCCGTGGGGGGGGGAGAGACCTTACGGAACGCCGTGGGGGGGGGGGGGGGGAGACCTTACGGACCGCCGTGGGGGGGGGGGAGAGACCTTACGGACCGCCGTGGGGGGGGAGAGCCCTTACGGACCGCCGTGGGGGGGGGGAGAGACCTTACGGAGCGCCGTGGGGGGGGGGGAGAGCCCTTACGGAGCGCCGTGGGGGGGGGAGAGCCCTTACGGAGCGCCGTGGGGGGGGGAGAGCCCTTACGGAGCGCCGTGGGGGGGGGGGGAGAGCCCTTACGGAGGGCTGAGGCTCGGGAGCCTGTTTCGGCACCGGGCGCGGGGGGAATCGCAGCCCGACAAGCTCCCGTCCGGAGGCGCTGACTTGGGTTCGTGGGATCGCCCCTCCCTGCAGCGTCTGCCTGCGGCCTCTTGGCTCGGCTGCGTCCGGCGAAACGGGGCTTTGCCCACGAACGCTTCTGCTCCGACACTTGGGTGAGTCTCTAAGGCGCCACGGGCCCCTCGCCGCGCCGGCAGACTCACTAGCACGGCCCCCCTCGGGTCCGGGATCGGTTAGAGGCTGCAGCGCTCGCGGGCTGCGGGGGCAGGGCTGGGGCTGGCCTGCGAGCCGTCAGAGCGGATGGGTTTCCACTGGAGCTCCGGGTCTGTCTCCACCACCCCGCTAGCTGGAACGAGGGGGGTAATGTGGGCAACCGCACTTGGAAATGAAGCCCGGGATTTGAATTTCCCGGGCTTCATTTGCATAAGCGGGGAGCCGCCATTTTTAAAACCCCGCTGGTTCGAACCCCGCAGCGCGGCTACACGGGGCTCGAACTAGGCTTCCTATTCCCAGCTACCGGTGCACCTCAAATCCCGGGCTTCATTTGCAAGTGCGGTTTGCCTACATTACCCTCCTCGTTCGAACCAGCGGGGTAGTGGAGACAGACCCGCTCCGGCTTGGCGTGCTCCGGCTGTCGGGTTTCTACGAGCCCAGTGGATCACGCTGCTGTCCCCCTGGACCGAGGCGACAGCGAACGTCCGGCTGAGAGCGCAACAGGCAGCGCTTGAGCCCAGCCCCTTTGCATGACGGCCTGGGGGTCTCCGAGGAGAACATGTTCCTCAGCGTCAAAATCAAATCAAACTCAATGCGGAGGGTGCGAGAAAACGTGGTCACGTGGCCAAGCTGAAGGGGCCGTGGACACGCTTGGCACTGGCTGCCTGGCGCAGGGAGGGCGCGAGAAAACGTGGCCGGTGGCCGAGCTGAAGGGGCCGTGGACACGCTTGGCACTGGCTGCCTGGCGCAGGGAGGGCGCGAGAAAACGTGGCCGGTGGCCGAGAAGGAGCTGAAGGGGCCGTGGACACGCTTGGCACTGGCTGCCCGGCGCAGGGAGGGCGCGAGAAAACGTGGCCGGTGGCCAAGAAGGAGCTGAAGGGGCCGTGGCCGCGCTTGGCACTGGCTGCCCGGCGCAGGGAGGGCACGAGAAAACGTGGCCGGTGGCCAAGAAGGAGCTGAAGGGGCCGTGGCCGCGCTTGGCACTGGCTGCCCGGCGCAGGGAGGGCGTGAGAAAATGTGGCCGGTGGCCGAGCTGAAGGGGCCGTGGCTGCGCTTGGCACTGGCTGCCCGGCGCAGGGAGGGCGCGAGAAAACGTGGCCGGTGGCCAAGAAGGAGCTGAAGGGGCCGTGGCCGCGCTTGGCACTGGCTGCCCGGCGCAGGGAGGGCGCGAGAAAATGTGGCCGGTGGCCGAGCTGAAGGGGCCGTGGCTGCGCTTGGCACTGGCTGCCCGGCGCAGGGAGGGCGCGAGAAAACGTGGCCGGTGGCCGAGAAGGAGCTGAAGGGGCCGTGGCCGCGCTTGGCACTGGCTGCCCGGCGCAGGGAGGGCGCGAGAAAACGTGGCCGGTGGCCGAGAAGGAGCTGAAGGGGCCGTGGCCGCGCTTGGCACTGGCTGCCCGGCGCAGGGAGGGCGCGAGAAAACGTGGCCGGTGGCCGAGAAGGAGCTGAAGGGGCCGTGGCCGCGCTTGGCACTGGCTGCCCGGCGCAGGGAGGGCGCGAGAAAACGTGGCCGGTGGCCGAGAAGGAGCTGAAGGGGCCGTGGCCGCGCTTGGCACTGGCTGCCCGGCGCAGGGAGGGCGCGAGAAAACGTGGCCGGTGGCCGAGAAGGAGCTGAAGGGGCCGTGGCCGCGCTTGGCACTGGCTGCCCGGCGCAGGGAGGGTGCTGCGCATGCGTGAACTACCCGGCACTGGCACTGGCACGGCTACGAAATCTTCCGGCCGGGCGCGCGGCGGCGCCCAAACAGCCACAGTGCAGCACCCACAGGGACGCGCCCGGAAGGAGCAGGACAGCGCAGGGGCGGGCGCAGGGGCTGGGGCGGGAGTTAGTTTTGGGCTGGCGGGGGGAGGAGCCTCGCTGGCCTGGGGGGGCTGGGCAGGGCCCTGGCTCCGCCCCCCCGGCTGCTCCTGGGTCCGCCCCCCCGGCTGCTCCTGGCTCCGCCCCCCCCGGCTGCTCCTGGCTCCTGTGACAAGTCGAGTCGGGGCTAGGCTGGGTCCTGGGACCTGACGGATCTTCTCCTCTACCTGCCGCCGGAGAGTCCCCCATGCTCCATAACACACCATCCCCCCGAACTGAGGGAGCCCAGGAGTGTGGGCGCCCAGCCCCCCCCCCGCAGCCGGGTCCGGGCGCTCACCCGCAGGTAGGGGTACATGCAGATGGACATCCAGTTGGTCAACAGCTTCTCCGCCATGGTCTCTGTTCTGTGGGCGCAGGGAGCCCGTGGGGCTTGCTGGGAGAGCCCCCCCCGCACGGCCCCCCGCGGCCCCCGTCCCCCCCGCACGGCCCAGGCCCCCGCGGCACCTGCCCCCCCCCCCACGGCCCCCCGCAGCCCCCCCCGTCCCCCCCTGCACGGCCCCCCCCGCGGCCCCCGTCCCCCCCGCACGGCCCAGGCCCCCGCGGCCCCCCCGCCCCCCCCCCCACGGCCCCCCGCAGCCCCCGTCCCCCCCCCGCACGGCCCCCCGCGGCCCCGCGGCCCCGTCCCCCCCCCCACAGCCCCCCGCAGCCCCCGTCCCCCCCCCCGCAGGCCCCGTCTCCCCGGTGGCCCCATCTGCCTGACACCGGGGCCCAACGGCAGCCGGCCGGCCCCATGCCCCGCAGGGCACCCGTGTCCTCGCAAGAGCCGCCTCCCACGCTGGGTGATCAGGGGCTGTGCCCACGTGGCAGGGGAACAGGGGCAAAGGTGGGGGGCCGTGCCCACAGCACATGGGGGTGGGGGGCCGTGCCCTCAGGGGCCAGGTGATGGGGGGAGGCTCCGGGGGGCCCTGCCGGGAGGTGGCTCCGAGAGGTCGCCGAGGGGCCCGGGGCCCTGCTGGGGGGTGGCTCCGGGGGGCTCGCCAAGAGGCCCGGGGCCCTGCCGGGGGGTGGCTCCGGGGCACTCGCCAAGGGGCCTGGGGCCCTTCCGGGGGGCGGCTCCGGGGGGCCCTGCCGGGGGGCGGCTCCGGGGGGGTGGCTCCGAGGGGCTCGCCAAGGGGCCCGGGGCCCTGCCGGGGGGCGGCTCCGGGGGGCCCTGCCGGGGGGTGGCTCCGGGGGGCGGCTCCGGGGGGCCCTGCCGGGGGGCGGCTCAGGGGGGCGGCTCCGGGGGGCCCTGCCGGGGGGCGGCTCCGGGGGGCGACTCCGGGGGGCCCTGCCGGGGGGGGGGGCGGCTCAGGGGGCGGGGGGGCGGCTCCGGGGGGCCCTGCCGGGGGGCGGCTCCGGGGGGCGACTCCGGGGGGCCCTGCCGGGGGCGGCTCCGGGGGGCGCCGATGCGCATTGGCCGGGCTCACCTGCGCAGCATGAGCTTGGGGTTGCGGGCCACGTGGCGCTGGGCCAGCTCGCCCAGCAGGCTCCGGGTGACGTCGGTCAGGTACTCGAGCCGCCCGAGCAGCGCCAGAGCCAGCAGCGACGCCGCCCGGCACCGGTCCTGGCGCGAGAACGAGGCCTGGGCCTCCAGCGTGCGGATCAGCTGTGGGGCAGGGCCGTCAGCACAGGGGGGCGGGGCCGCCAGCGCGTCCCCCAGCCTGCCCCCCCAGATACCCCACACCCCGCCCTGCTAGAGCCCCTGCCCCACAGCCCTCCTGCAGATACCCCACAGCCCACACCGCTAGAGCACCCGCCCCCCTGCGCAGATACCCCACACCCCGCCCCGCTAGAGCCCCACCCCACGGCCCCCCCAGATACCCCACAACCCGCCCCACTAGAGCCCCGCCCCACGGCCCCCGGGCTCCCCACAGCGCCTGCCCCACGCCGCTCTCACCGTCAGCAGGAAAGCCTTGCTATTGAGCAGGCTGGAGAGCTGGGCCAGGCCCTGCTCCACGGTGGCCCTGCGCCCCTCGGCCGGCTCGGCCCCCCAGCGCCCCAGCGCCCCCTCCTGCCCGGGGAAGAAGACGCGCTGCACGTAGGAGCCGTAGTCCAGGAAGGGGATCCCCGAGCCCTCCAGCTCCCCGCTCAGGTCCGTCATCTCCGTCATCAGGTCTGCGGGGGCAGGCAGAGGGGTCACCCCACGGCCCCACGGACGGCCCCGACGTCCTTCCACCCAACCCCCGATTGCCCCACGCACGGCCCCCGACGTCCTTCCACCCGACCCCCAACTGCCCCACGCACGGCCCCCGACGTCCTTCCACCCGACCCCCGACTGCCCCACGGACGGCCCCGACGTCCTTCCACCCAACCCCCGATTGCCCCACGCACGGCCCCCGACGTCCTTCCACCCGACCCCCGACTGCCCCACGCACAGCCCCCCGACGTCCTTCCACCCGACGCCCGACTGCCCCACGGACGGCCCCGACGTCCTTCCACCCAACCCCCGATTGCCCCACGCATGGCCCCCGACGTCCTTCCACCCGACCCCCGACTGCCCCACGCACAGCCCCCCGACGTCCTTCCACCCGACCCCCGACTGCCCCACGGACGGCCCCCGACTTCCTTCCACCCGACCCCCGACTGCCCCACGGACGGCCCCCGACGTCCTTCCACCCGACCCCCGACTGCCCCACGGACGGCCCCGACGTCCTTCCACCCAACCCCCGATTGCCCCACGCATGGCCCCCGACGTCCTTCCACCCGACCCCCGACTGCCCCACGCACAGCCCCCCGACGTCCTTCCACCCGACCCCCGACTGCCCCACGGACGGCCCCCGACATCCTTCCACCCGACCCCCGACTGCCCCACGGACGGCCCCCGACGTCCTTCCACCCGACCCCCGACTGCCCCACGGACGGCCCCGACGTCCTTCCACCCAACCCCCGATTGCCCCACGCATGGCCCCCGACGTCCTTCCACCCGACCCCCGACTGCCCCACGCACAGCCCCCCGACGTCCTTCCACCCGACCCCCGACTGCCCCACGGACGGCCCCGACGTCCTTCCACCCGACCCCCGACTGCCCCACGGACGGCCCCCGACGTCCTTCCACCCGACCCCCGACTGCCCCACGCACGGCCCCGACGTCCTTACACCCAACCCCCGACTGCCCCACGGACGGCCCCCCGACATCCTTCCACCCGACCCCCTGACTGCCCCACGGACGGCCCCCGACATCCTTCCACCCGACCCCCTGACTGCCCCACGGACGGCCCCCGACATCCTTCCACCCGACCCCCTGACTGCCCCACGGACGGCCCCCCGACATCCTTCCACCCGACCCCCTGACTGCCCCACGGACGGCCCCCCGACATCCTTCCACCCGACCCCCTGACTGCCCCACGGACGGCCCCCGACGTCCTTCCACCCGACCCCCAACTGCCCCACGGACGGCCCCGACGTCCTTCCACCCGACCCCCGACTGCCCCACGGACGGCCCCCGACGTCCTTCCACCCGACCCCCGACTGCCCCACGCATGGCCCCGACGTCCTTACACCCGACCCCCGACTGCCCCACGGACGGCCCCCCGACATCCTTCCACCCGACCCCCTGACTGCCCCACGGACGGCCCCCGACATCCTTCCACCCGACCCCTGACTGCCCCATGGACGGCCCCCCGATGTCCTTCCACCCGAACCCCCGACTGCCCCACGGACGGCCCCGACGTCCTTCCACCCGACCCCCGACTGCCCCACGGACGGCCCCCGACGTCCTTCCACCCGACCCCCGACTGCCCCACGCACGGCCCCGACGTCCTTACACCCGACCCCCGACTGCCCCACGGACGGCCCCCCGACATCCTTCCACCCGACCCCCTGACTGCCCCACGGACGGCCCCCGACATCCTTCCACCCGACCCCCGACTGCCCCACGGACGGCCCCCCGACGTCCTTCCACCCGACCCCTGACTGCCCCACGGACGGCCCCCCGATGTCCTTCCACCCGAACCCCCGACTGCCCCACGGACGGCCCCCCGACGTCCTTCCAGCCGACCCCTGACTGCCCCACGGACGGCCCCCCAATGTCCTTCCACCCGAACCCCCGACTGCCCCACGGACGGCCCCCCGACATCCTTCCACCCGACCCCCTGACTGCCCCACGGACGGCCCCCGACATCCTTCCACCCGACCCCCGACTGCCCCACGGACGGCCCCCCGACGTCCTTCCACCCGACCCCTGACTGCCCCACGGACGGCCCCCCGACATCCTTCCACCCGACCCCCTGACTGCCCCACGGACGGCCCCCGACGTCCTTCCACCCGACCCCTGACTGCCCCACGCACAGCCCCCCGATGTCCTTCCACCCGAACCCCCGACTGCCCCACGGACGGCCCCCCGACGTCCTTCCACCCGAACCCCCGACTGCCCCCCGACGTCCTTCCACCCGACCCCCGACTGCCCCACGGACGGCCCCCGACATCCTTCCACCCGACCCCCGACTGCCCCACGGACGGCCCCCCGACATCCTTCCACCCGACCCCCGACTGCCCCACGGACGGCCCCCCGACATCCTTCCGCCCGACCCCCGACTGCCCCACGGACGGCCCCCCGATGTCCTTCCACCCGACCCCCCGACTGCCCCACGGACGGCCCCCGACGTCCTTCCACCCGAACCCTCTATTGCCCCCACGGACTGTCCCCCCGACGTCCTTCCACCCGAACCCTCTATTGCCCCCACGGACTGTCCCCCCGATGTCCTTCCTCCCGAATCTCCGATTGATCCCACGGAGTGCCCCCCCGATGTCCTTCTGGGGCGGCGCGTCGGGGTCCCCGCCTCCTGCACCCCCTAGTGGCACGGACACCCTCCCCCGGCGGGTAGAACAGGGGGAGTTTATGGCTTCTCCAGGACACAGCCCAGCACAGATGCAATCCGGTTCCAGGGCAGGCCTAGGATGCCTCAGCCCCCCTGAGATGGGGGAGCCTGGGCCCCTAAATCCCAGCCCCTTCCCTAGGCTGCTTCCCCATGATACCAGCCAGAAACTGCCCCCCAGCCAGTGCTGGTCTCCCCCCCTTTGTCTCTCCGGGGAGCCGACCGGTGGGGCAGGTCGGGAGACCCCCTGCCTAGTGACTCATCCGCTGACCTGTGGGGCCAGGCTGCAGACAGGCGCAAGCCCAGCCAGGCCCCTCCACACTACAGGGGATCCAGAGCAGACACCCCCACTACGGCACACAGTCCACCCTCCGCCCGCCAGCTCCCGCGGGGACTATCCCGCCTCCCCGGTATCCCTCCGCCCGCCAGCTCCCTCGGGGACTATCCCGCCTCCCCGGTATCCCTCCGCCCGCCAGCTCCCGCGGGGACTATCCCGCCTGCCCGGTATCCCTCCGCCCCGCCAGCTCCCGCGGGGACTATCCCGCCTCCCCGGTATCCCTCCGCCCGCCAGCTCCCGCGGGGACTATCCCGCCTCCCCGGTATCCCTCCGCCCCGCCAGCTCCCTCGGGGACTATCCCGCCTCCCCGGTATCCCTCCGCCCGCCAGCTCCCTCTGGGACTATCCCGCCTCCCCGGTATCCCTCCGCCCGCCAGCTCCCGCGGGGACTATCCCGCCTCCCCGGTATCCCTCCGCCCCGCCAGCTCCCTCGGGGACTATCCCGCCTCCCCGGTATCCCTCCGCCCCGCCAGCTCCCTCGGGGACTATCCCGCCTCCCCGGGATCCCTCCGCCCGCCAGCTCCCGCGGGGACTATCCCGCCTCCCCGGGATCCCTCCGCCCCGCCAGCTCCCGCGGGGACTATCCCGCCTCCCCGGGATCCCTCCGCCCGCCAGCTCCCTCGGGGACTATCCCGCCTCCCCGGTATCCCTCCGCCCCGCCAGCTCCCTCGGGGACTATCCCGCCTCCCCGGTATCCCTCCGCCCCGCCAGCTCCCTCGGGGACTATCCCGCCTCCCCGGGATCCCTCCACCCCGCCAGCTCCCGCGGGGACTATCCCGCCTCCCCGGTATCCCTCCGCCCGCCAGCTCCCTCGGGGACTATCCCGCCTCCCCGGTATCCCTCCGCCCCGCCAGCTCCCGCGGGGACTATCCCGCCTCCCCGGTATCCCTCCGCCCGCCAGCTCCCGCGGGGACTATCCCGCCTCCCCGGGATCCCTCCGCCCCGCCAGCTCCCTCGGGGACTATCCCGCCTCCCCGGGATCCCTCCGCCCCGCCAGCTCCCTCGGGGACTATCCCGCCTCCCCGGGATCCCTCCGCCCCGCCAGCTCCCTCGGGGACTATCCCGCCTCCCCGGGATCCCTCCGCCCCGCCAGCTCCCTCGGGGACTATCCCGCCTCCCCGGGATCCCTCCGCCCCGCCAGCTCCCGCGGGGACTATCCCGCCTCCCCGGTATCCCTCCGCCCCGCCAGCTCCCTCGGGGACTATCCCGCCTCCCCGGGATCCCTCCGCCCGCCAGCTCCCTCGGGGACTATCCCGCCTCCCCGGGATCCCTCCGCCCGCCAGCTCCCGCGGGGACTATCCCGCCTCCCCGGGATCCCTCCGCCCGCCAGCTCCCGCGGGGACTATCCCGCCTCCCCGGGATCCCTCCGCCCGCCAGCTCCCGCGGGGACTATCCCGCCTCCCCGGGATCCCTCCGCCCGCCAGCTCCCTCGGGGACTATCCCGCCTCCCCGGGATCCCTCCGCCCCGCCAGCTCCCTCGGGGACTATCCCGCCTCCCCGGGATCCCTCCGCCCGCCAGCTCCCGCGGGGACTATCCCGCCTCCCCGGGATCCCTCCGCCCCGCCAGCTCCCGCGGGGACTATCCCGCCTCCCCGGGATCCCTCCGCCCCGCCAGCTCCCGCGGGGACTATCCCGCCTCCCCGGGATCCCTCCGCCCCGCCAGCTCCCGCGGGGACTATCCCGCCTCCCCGGGATCCCTCCGCCCCGCCAGCTCCCGCGGGGACTATCCCGCCTCCCCGGTATCCCTCCGCCCCGCCAGCTCCCTCGGGGACTATCCCGCCTCCCCGGTATCCCTCCGCCCCGCCAGCTCCCGCGGGGACTATCCCGCCTCCCCGGTATCCCTCCGCCCCGCCAGCTCCCTCGGGGACTATCCCGCCTCCCCGGTATCCCTCCGCCCGCCAGCTCCCTCGGGGACTATCCCGCCTCCCCGGGATCCCTCCGCCCCGCCAGCTCCCTCGGGGACTATCCCGCCTCCCCGGTATCCCTCCGCCCGCCAGCTCCCGCGGGGACTATCCCGCCTCCCTGGTTTCCCTCCGCCCCGCCAGCTCCCACGGGGACTATCCCGCCTCCCCGGTATCCCTCCGCCCGCCAGCTCCCTCGGGGACTATCCCGCCTCCCCGGTATCCCTCCGCCCCGCCAGCTCCCTCGGGGACTATCCCGCCTCCCCGGTATCCCTCCGCCCCGCCAGCTCCCTCGGGGACTATCCCGCCTCCCCGGTATCCCTCCGCCCCGCCAGCTCCCTCGGGGACTATCCCGCCTCCCCGGTATCCCTCCGCCCGCCAGCTCCCTCGGGGACTATCCCGCCTCCCCGGTATCCCTCCGCCCGCCAGCTCCCTCGGGGACTATCCCGCCTCCCCGGTATCCCTCCGCCCGCCAGCTCCCTCGGGGACTATCCCGCCTCCCTGGTTTCCCTCCGCCCCGCCAGCTCCCACGGGGACTATCCCGCCTCCCCGGTATCCCTCCGCCCGCCAGCTCCCGCGGGGACTATCCCGCCTCCCCGGTATCCCTCCGCCCGCCAGCTCCCTCGGGGACTATTTTGCAGCCGCTGAGCCCCGCTGGCCCTACCGGTGAACTCCTTGCGGCACTGGTCGCCGACGCTGACCTCCAGGTTCTCCAGCTGCACCAGAACCTTCTTGTAGTCCCGCAGGGCCTGCTTGCTCTTCCGCCTGCGGGCCCCAGCTCGTCAGCCCCATGCCGGGGATCTGGGAACAGGGTGTGGGGGAGGGGGAGCCGGGTACCCGGGTGGTACCCCTCCCCCGCCCGGCCGTTGCCCCTTCGCTGCCTGGGGCTTACCCCTCCCCCGCCCGGCCATGGCCCCTCCCCTGCCCAGCTGTTGCCCCTCCCCTTCCCAGCCATGGCCCCTCCCCCTCCCAGCTGTAGCCCCTCCTCCGCCGGCCATGCACAGCCCACACCTGTACATGAGGATGAGGAGCAGGACGATGAAGGCCACTAGGGCAGCGCCCACCCCCAGCCCCAGCTGGGCCTCGGGAGGGACGCGGGGGCTCGGCTCCGTGTCGTAGCGAACGTGGCCCAGCTCCAGCCGCAGGTTCCCCATGTGCACCTGGGGGAGACGGGGGAGTGGCCCTCAGCGAGCAGAGCCCCCCCGGGTCCCCTGCCTCGCCCCTCCCGCCCCCGCGTGCCCCCCTCCCTCGCCCCCCGGGTCCCCTCCCTCGCCCCTCCAGCCCCCGCGTGCCCCCCTCCCTCGCCCCCCGGGTCCCCTCCCTCGCCCCTCCAGCCCCCGCGTGCCCCCCTCCCTCGCCCCCCGGGTCCCCTCCCTCGCCCCTCCCGCCCCCGCGTGCCCCCCTCCCTCGCCCCTCCCGCCCCCGCGTGCCCACTCCCTCGCCCCCAGGGGTCCCCTCCCTCGCCCCTCCCGCCCCCGCGTGCCCCCCTCCCTCGCCCCCCGGGTCCCCTCCCTCGCCCCTCCCGCCCCCGCGTGCCCACTCCCTCGCCCCCAGGGGTCCCCTCCCTCGCTCCTCCCGCCCCCGCGTGCCCCCCTCCCTCGCCCCCCGGGTCCCCTCCCTCGCCCCTCCCGCCCCCGTGTGCCCCCCTCCCTCGCCCCTCCCGCCCCCGTGTGCCCCCTCCCTCGCCCCTCCCGCCCCCGCGTGCCCCCCTCCCTCGCCCCCCGGGTCCCCTCCCTCGCCCCTCCCGCCCCCGCGTGCCCCCCTCCCTCGCCCCCCGGGTCCCCTCCCTCGCCCCTCCAGCCCCCGCGTGCCCCCCTCCCTCGCCCCCGTGTGCCCACTCCCTCGCCCCCCGGGTCCCCTCCCTCGCCCCTCCCGCCCCCGTGTGCCCCCCTCCCTCGCCCCCCGGGTCCCCTCCCTCGCCCCTCCCGCCCCCGCGTGCCCCACTCCCTCGCCCCCCGGGTCCCTTCCCTCGCACCTCCCGCCCCCGTGTGCCCCATTCCTTCGCCCCCCCGGGTCCACCTCCCTCACCCCTCCCGCCCCCGCGTGCCCCACTCACGATGAACTCGGGCAGGCCGGCAGAGGCGTTGAGCGGCTGTGGGGGGTGCAGGGGGGGCTCGCAGTACAGGTGGGTGTGGGTCAGGGTCTTCACGGCGCACAGCCCGGCCCCCACCTGCACCACCACCTCCTCCTTCGCGGTGCCCAGCGTCAGCCCCTCCCCCTGCCGGACAGACGGACGCTCAGGGCTGGGAGGCACGTCCCCGTCCCGCCCCCCTGCCAGCTGGCCCCCCCGCCCCCCCGCCAGCTGAACCCCGCCCGCCTCTCCCCGCCCCCCCCGCTGCCAGCTGAACCCCGCCCGCCTCGCCCCGCCCCCCCCCGCTGCCAGCTGAACCCCGCCCGCCTCTCCCCGCCCCCCCCCCGCTGCCAGCTGAACCCCGCCCGCCTCTCCCCGCCCCCCCCCCGCTGCCAGCTGAACCCCGCCCGCCTCTCCCCGCCCCCCCCCCCCCCGCTGCCAGCTGAACCCCGCCCGCCTCTCCCCCCCCCCCGCTGCCAGCTGAACCCCGCCCGCCCCCCCCCGCTCTCCCCGCCCGCCCCCCCGCCCCCCCCGCTGCCAGCTGAACCCCGCCCGCCTCTCCCCGCCCCCCCCCCGCCAGCTGGCCCCCCCGCCCCCCCGCCAGCTGAACCCCGCCCGCCTCGCCCCGCCCCCCCCGCTGCCAGCTGAACCCCGCCCGCCTCTCCCCGCCCCCCCGCTGCCAGCTGAACCCCGCCCGCCTCGCCCCGCCCCCTGCCAGCTGATCCCCTGCCTCGCCCCGCCCCCCCCGCCAGCTGATCCCCGTCCGCCTCGCCCCACCCCCTGCCGCCAGCTGAACCCCCCGCCCCCACGCCCCGCAGCCGCCAGCCCCCTCCTACCCCGTCTCCCGCTGCCCAAGCGCCCTGGCCAGCCGCAGCCTCACCTCCACGTGCAGCAGGTTGCCCGGCTTGAGGCTGTAGGGGACGCCGGGGGCCCCACGGCCCAGCCAGCGCAGCTGGGGGTCAGGGGCGTAGGCGAAGGGGCGCCCCCCGCTGGCTGCCGCGAAGCTGAACTGCAGCCCGTCCAGCACGAAGAGCAGGTCCCGCAGGGCCGCTCCGGGGGGCACGGCGGGCGTGGGGCAGAGCAGCAGTGCCGAGGAGTTGGGGCAGCAGGACTCCCAGCACTGGGGGCAGGGGAGAGCCATGGGGCAGCGGCAGGCCCCCACGGCCCCTCCCACGCCCGCCTGCCCGGTTCCCCCTCCCCCTTCCCAGCTCACCTCCAGCAGGGCCCCGCCAGGGAGCAGGGGTGCGGGCCCCCCCCACACCCCCTCCTCCTCCGGCCGCCAGCCCGGCCCTCTGGCGCCAGCAGGGCCTTGATGAGCGGCTGCTGCACCACGTCCAGGTTGGAGCCCTCCACGCGGATGAGCCGGCCCCCCCTGCAAGCCAGGGGCAAGTGAGTCCGGGGGGCCGGGCAGGGCTGCCACCTGCTTCCAGCCGCGGGGAAGGCGGAGGACCCCGTGCGTGGGGGCACTGCTGGGGGGGCGTGCGGCGCCGTGGGGGACCCCCCGCCTGGGGGCGCCGCGGGGGAAGCTGGGGGCGCCGTGGGGGACCCCCCGCCTGGGGGCGCCGTGGGGGAAGCTGGGGGCGCCGTGGGGGACCCCCCGCTCAGGGCGCCGTGGGGGAAGCTAGGGGCGCCGCGGGGGAAGCTGGGGGTGCAGTGGGGGACCCCCCGCCTGGGGGTGCCGTGGGGGAAGCTGGGAGCGCCACGGGGGAAGCTGGGGGCGCCATGGGGAACCCCCCGCTCAGGGCGCTGTGGGGGAAGCTGGGGGCGCCGTGGGGGACCCCCCGCCTGGGGGCGCCGTGGGGGAAGCTGGGGGCGCCGTGGGGGACCCCCCGCTCAGGGCGCCGTGGGGGAAGCTGGGGGTGCAGTGGGGGACCCCCCGCCTGGGGGTGCCGTGGGGGAAGCTGGGAGCGCCACGGGGGAAGCTGGGGGCGCCATGGGGAACCCCCCGCTCAGGGCGCTGTGGGGGAAGCTGGGGGCGCCGTGGGGAAACCCCCGCTCAGGGCGCCGTGGGGGAAGCTGGGGGCGCCGTGGGGAACCCCCCGCCTGGGGGCGCCGTGGGGAACCCCCCGCCTGGGGGCACCGTGGGGGAAGCTGGGGGCACCGCGGGGGAAGCTGGGGGCGCCGTGGGGAACCCCCCGCTCAGGGTGCCGTGGGGGAAGCTGGGGGCGCCGTGGGGAACCCCCCGCCTGGGGGCACCGTGGGGGAAGCTGGGGGCACCGCGGGGGAAGCTGGGGGCGCCGTGGGGAACCCCCCGCTCAGGGCGCCGTGGGGGAAGCTGGGGGCGCCGCGGGGGAAGCTGGGGGCGCCACGGGGGAAGCTGGGGGCGCCACGGGGAACCCCCCGCTCAGGGCGCCGTGGGGGAAGCTGTGGGTGCCGCAGGGGAAGCTGGGGGCGCCACGGGGGAAGCTGGGGGCGCCGTGGGGAACCCCCCCGCTCAGGGCACCGTGGGGGAAGCTGGGGGCGCCACGGGGGAAGCTGGGGGCGCCACGGGGGAAGCTGGGGGCGCCGTGGGGAACCCCCCGCTCAGGGCGCCGTGGGGGAAGCCCGCAGTTCACGTGCCCTGCCCACACCCTTACCCCCGGAAGCTGGTGGCTGGCTCCGCCCCGGTGATGTGGGGGTTCGGGGTGTAGCGGAAGGTGCCCCCCTGCAGGCGGCGCTCCGTCTGTCCGTACAGCACCCGCACCGCCACCTCCCGTGGCTCCGGGCTGGGGCTGGTGACGCAGACGATGGCCGTGGGCTCCGGCGGGGCTGCTCTGTGTAGGGGTCAGAGGGGTGAGCCGTGGGGCAGAGCCGGGGGGGGCCGGCGGAGCCGTGGGGGGGACACTCACATGGTGCAGGGCAGCTCCCCTACGAAGGCTGCAACTTGGTCGCCTGTCAGCAGCTCCTCCCCCAGGATGGTGAGCCGGGTGCCCCCCGCCATGGGGCCGAAGCGGGGGTGCAGCTCCTGCAGGGTGGGGTCCTGGGGCCGGAAACAGGCCGTGAGGGCGTCGGGGAGACTGACTCCCAGGGCAGGGCGGAGCCTTAGTCCCCTGGGGGGGCTCCCAGGCCCCCAAGCCCCCGTCTGGACTTGGTCTGCCCCCTTCGTGCTTCCCCAGCCAAGCCTGCCCCCCCGCCGGTCGCCCCCAGGCAGCCCCCCCGCCTTTGTTCCCACCCTTCCCCGGACAGTGGACCGAGGCCTACAGCTAGTTCGGATGAGCAGCCTAGTTTGAGCTAGCTAGTCCGTGCCGCGTGTAGCCGCGTGCAGCCGCGTGCAGCCGCGTGTAGCCGCGTGCAGCCGCGTAGCACGGGGTCCGACCTAGCTGGCATTTAAAAATGGCGCCGGCCGGCTTCATGCAAACGAAGCCCGGGAAGTTCAAATCCCGGGCTTCACTTGCAAGTGCGGTATGTCTACATTACCCCCCCAGTTCAAACTAGCGGGGTAGTGTAGACAGACCCTCAGGGAGCACTGCCAGGGGGAAGGTCGCAGCGGGGGGACGGCCCCGTAGGGGGCACTGCCAGGGGGAAGCTCGCAGCGCTGGGCCAGGGGGAAGCTCACAGCGGGGGGACGGCCCGGTAGAGGGCACTGCCAGGGGGAAGCTCACAGCGGGGGGACGGCCCCGTAGGGGGCACTGCCAGGGGGAAGGTCGCAGCGGGGGGACGGCCCCGTAGGGGGCACTGCCAGGGGGAAGGTCGCAGCGGGGGGACGGCCCCGTAGGGGGCACTGCCAGGGGGAAGCTCGCAGCGCTGGGCCAGGGGGAAGCTCACAGCGGGGGGACGGCCCCGTAGGGGGCACTGCCAGGGGGAAGCTCGCAGCGCCGGGACGGCCCCGTAGGGGGCACTGCCGAGGGGAAGCTCGCAGCAGTGGCGGGGGGGGGGGCAATGTGTGCCCACCACACACTTCCGGAGCCCAGCCCCCGGAACCCCTCTCCGGCCTCCAGCCCCACTGACCTGGTAGGTGAAATGGTCGGCAGAGACACCGGGAGCCCGGTCCCCCACGGCAACCTCAACGGGGCCTGAGAGACCCCTCTGCCCCGGAGCCACCCGGCACACGATCCTGGGAGGAGAAGGGGCACTGCTGGGGGAAGCTCGCAACGCTGGGATAGCCTCGGCGGGGGACACTGCTGTGGAGACGCTCGCAGCGGATGATGGGCGGGGGCAGGGCACTCCAGGGGCGCTCGCGGCGGGGGATGGGCAGGGCACTGCAGGGGCGCTCGTGGCGGGGGATGGGCAGGGCACAGCAAAGGCGCTCGGAGCGGGGGATGGGCAGGGCACTGCAGGGGCGCTCGCGGCGGGGGATGGGCGGGGGCAGGGCACTGCAGGGGGCTCGCGGCGGGGGATGGGCAGGGCACTGCAGAGGCGCGCGCGGCGGGGGATGGGCGGGGCACTGCAGGGGCGCTCGCGGCGGGGGATGGGCAGGGCACTGCAGGGGCGCGCGCGGCGGGGGATGGGCAGGGCACTGCAGGGGTGCGCTCGGCGGGGGATGGGCGGGGCGCTGCAGGGGCGCGCGCGGCGGGGGATGGGCAGTGGCAGGGCACTGCAGGGGCGCGGGGGATGGACAGGGCACTGCAGGGGCGCTCGCGGCGGGGGATGGGCAGGGCACTGCAGGGGCGCGCGCGGCGGGGGATGGGCAGGGCACTGCAGGGGTGCGCTCGGCGGGGGATGGGCGGGGCGCTGCAGGGGCGCGCGCGGCGGGGGATGGGCAGTGGCAGGGCACTGCAGGGGCGCGGGGGATGGACAGGGCACTGCAGGGGCGCTCGCGGCGGGGGATGGGCAGGGCACTGCAGGGGCGCGCGCGGCGGGGGATGGGCAGGGCACTGCAGGGGCGCGCGCGGCGGGGGATGGGCGGGGGCAGGGCGCTGCAGGGGCGCGCGCGACGGGGGATGGGCGGGGCGCTGCAGGGGCGCGCGCGGCGGGGGATGGGCGGGGGCAGGGCGCTGCAGGGGCGCGCGCGACGGGGGATGGGCGGGGCGCTGCAGGGGCGCGCGCGGCGGGGGATGGGCAGGGCACTGCAGGGGCGCGCGACGGGGGATGGGCGGGGCGCTGCAGGGGCGCGCGCGGCGGGGGATGGGCAGGGCGCTGCAGGGGCGCGCGGCGGGGGATGGGCGGGGCGCTGCAGGGGCGCGCGCGGCGGGGGATGGGCGGGGCGCTGCAGGGGCGCGCGCGGCGGGGGATGGGCGGGGCGCTGCAGGGGCGCGCGCGGCGGGGGATGGGCGGGGCGCTGCAGGGGCGCGCGCGGCGGGGGATGGGCAGGGCACTGCAGGGGCGCGCGGCGGGGGATGGGCGGGGCGCTGCAGGGGCGCGCGCGGCGGGGGATGGGCGGGGCGCTGCAGGGGCGCGCGCGGCAGGGGATGGGCAGGGCACTGCAGGGGCGCGCGTGGCGGGGGATGGGCAGGGCACTGCAGGGGCGCGCGCGACGGGGGATGGGCGGGGCGCTGCAGGGGCGCGCGCGGCGGGGGATGGGCGGGGGCAGGGCACTGCAGGGGCGCGCGCGGCGGGGGAGGGGCGGGGCGCTGCAGGGGCGCTGGCGGGGGGGCACCCCCTTACCGCGTGGAGACGAGGTAGAGGGCGGGCTCGGGGGCGCAGGGCTGGCCGGCCACCCGCACGGAGCCCAGCACGTCCGCCAGGCGCCGGCCCAGGTCGGAGCCCGTGATGGTGAGGGACACGCCCCCCTCCAGGGGGCCGCTGTGGGGCTGGATCTGGGGGGCAGGAAGAGTTACCCCAGCCTGGCCTGTGTCCCCACCACCCTGAGCCAGGCCTCCCCCCCCCGCCTCCCCCATGGAGCCCGCAGCCCCCCCAGCATCCGCCCCCTCAGCCCTCAGCCCAGCCCCCCGGCCCCTCTCACCGCCTGGATCCGGGGCGCGGGGCAGAGGGGCGCAGCGCCGGCGGGGGGCAGAGGTCCCGGTAGCGGCAGCCGGGGCCCCCCCCGGCCACACACCAGACGCAGCCCAGCTCAGGGGGGGCGGCCAGGCAGCGGCTGCAGTCAGCCCGCCCCACGGAGCAGTCGTAGAGGGTCACTGCGGGGGGGCAGAGATCAGCCCTGTTCCACCCCGTCACTAAGCCCCGCCCCTCCCCCCAGGGCACCGCCCCAGGGCAGCTCGCAGCCCCCGCCCCTCCCCCCAGGGCACCGCCCCAGGGCAGCTCGCAGCCCCCGCCCCCTCCCCCCAGGGCACTACTAGAGGGAAGCTCGCAGCCCCTGCCCCTCCCCCCAGGGCACCGCCCCAGGGCAGCTCGCAGCCCCCGCCCCCTCCCCCCAGGGCACTGCCCCAGGGCAGCTCACAGCCCCCGCCCCCTCCCCCCAGGGCACTACTAGAGGAAAGCTCGCAGCCCCTGCCCCATCCCCCAGGGCACTACTAGAAGGAAGCTCACAGCCCCTGCCCCGTCCCCCCAGGGCACTACTAGAGGGAAGCTCGCAGCCCCCGCCCCCTCCCCCCAGGGCACTACTAGAGGGAAGCTCGCAGCCCCCGCCCCCGCCCCCCAGGGCACTACTAGAGGGAAGCTCGCAGCCCCCGCCCCCGCCCCCCAGGGCACTACTAGAGGGAAGCTCGCAGCCCCCGCCCCCGCCCCCCAGGGCACTACTAGAGGGAAGCTCGCAGCCCCCGCCCCCGCCCCCCAGGGCACTACTAGAGGGAAGCTCGCAGCCCCCGCCCCGTCCCCCCAGGGCACTACTAGAGGGAAGCTCGCAGCCCCCGCCCCCTCCCCCCAGGGCACTACTAGAGGGAAGCTCGCAGCCCCTGCCCCGTCCCCCCAGGGCACTACTAGAGGGAAGCTCGCAGCGCCGTCACTCACCAAGCAGTTCCCCACGGCTGTCCAGGCGCCCCAGGCCCCCCAGGGTGACGTAGAGGGGGGCTGGGAGCTGCGCTTGGGGCAGGGAATAGCTGTAGGCGTAGGGGCTGCACCGGATCCGAGGGGCCCCCCCTTCCTCGTCCAGCCAGGCCTCCACCGACACGGGCGCCCCCCCCACAGCCACCACACACTGAAACCGCGGCAACGGGGCCTGCAGCCGTGGGGGAGCCAGAGCACGATTGGTCCCCCGTCCTCGCCCCCGCCCTGCCCCCCACCGTCCGTCCTCCCCTCCCCCGACGCCGCCCTGCCCCCCACCGTCCGTCCTCCCCTCCCCCGACGCCGCCCTGCCCCCCACCGTCCGTCCTCCCCTCCCCCGACGCCGTCCTGCCCCCCACCATCCGTCCTCCCCTCCCCCGACGCCGCCCTGCCCCCCACCGTCCGTCCTCCCCTCCCCCAACACCGCCCTGCCCCCCACCGTCCCCGTCCCCGTCCTCCCCTCCCCCGATGGCGCCCCCTGCTCCCCATCACTCCCCTTCGCTCCCTGCACCCAACTCACCCCCAGCAGCTGCAGGTTGTGGGCCCCCAGGCTGAGGGGCACAGGCACCCCCACGGGCACCAGGCGGGACCCGTCAATGGGCCCTAGGCTGGGACAGGCCTCCGGGCCCCAGGGGCCCCCCTCTGGAACCTGAGGGACACGGTGTTGGACTGGGGAAGCAAACGAGCCCCCCCCCGCCCCCCCCGGATACCGCCCCGGACGCCTGGGTCCCTGCCCCCCGCCCCCCCCCGATACCGCCCCGTACGCCTGGGTCCCTGCCCCCCCCCCCCCCGCCCCCCCCGGATACCGCCCCGGACGCCTGGGTCCCTGCCCCCCGCCCCCCCGGATACCGCCCCGGACGCCTGGGTCCCTGCCCCCCGCCCCCCCCGGATACCGCCCCGGACGCCTGGGTCCCTGCCCCCCGCCCCCCCCGGATACCGCCCCGGACGCCTGGGTCCCTGCCCCCCGCCCCCCCCGGATACCGCCCCGGACGCCTGGGTCCCTGCCCCCCGCCCCCCCCCGATACCGCCCCGGACGCCTGGGTCCCTGCCCCCCGCCCCCCCCGGATACCGCCCCGGACGCCTGGGTCCCTGCCCTCCCCCGCCCCCCCCGGATACCGCCCCGGACGCCTGCGTCCCTGCCCCCCGCCCCCCCCGGATACCGCCCCGGACGCCTGGGTCCCTGCCCTCCGCCCCCCCCCGGATACCGCCCCGGACGCCTGCGTCCCTGCCCTCCCGCCCCCCCCCGGATACCGCCCCGGACGCCTGGGTCCCTGCCCCCCCCCCCCCCGGATACCGCCCCGGACGCCTGGGTCCCTGCCCTCCGCCCCCCCCGGATACCGCCCCGGACGCCTGCGTCCCTGCCCCGCCCCCCCCGGATACCGCCCCGGACGCCTGGGTCCCTGCCCTCCCCCCCCCCCGGATACCGCCCCGGACGCCTGCGTCCCTGCCCCCCGCCCCCCCCGGATACCGCCCCGGACGCCTGCGTCCCTGCCCTCCCGCCCCCCCCGGATACCGCCCCGGACGCCTGCGTCCCTGCCCTCCCGCCCCCCCCGGATACCGCCCCGGACGCCTGCGTCCCTGCCCTCCCGCCCCCCCCGGATACCGCCCCGGACGCCTGCGTCCCTGCCCTCCCCCCCCCCCGGATACCGCCCCGGACGCCTGGGTCCCTGCCCTCCCGCCCCCCCCCCCGGATACCGCCCCGGACGCCTGCGTCCCTGCCCCCCGCCCCCCCCGGATACCGCCCCGGACGCCTGGGTCCCTGCCCTCCCGCCCCCCCCGGATACCGCCCCGGACGCCTGCGTCCCTGCCCCCCGCCCCCCCCGGATACCGCCCCGGACGCCTGGGTCCCTGCCCTCCCGCCCCCCCCGGATACCGCCCCGGACGCCTGCGTCCCTGCCCCCCGCCCCCCCCGGATACCGCCCCGGACGCCTGGGTCCCTGCCCTCCCGCCCCCCCCGGATACCGCCCCGGACGCCTGCGTCCCTGCCCCCCGCCCCCCCCCGGATACCGCCCCGGACGCCTGCGTCCCTGCCCTCCCGCCCCCCCCGGATACCGCCCCGGACGCCTGCGTCCCTGCCCTCCCGCCCCCCCCGGATACCGCCCCGGACGCCTGCGTCCCTGCCCCCGCCCCCCCCGGATACCGCCCCGGACGCCTGGGTCCCTGCCCCCCGCCCCCCCCGGATACCGCCCCGGACGCCTGGGTCCCTGCCCCCCGCCCCCGCCGGATACCGCCCCGGACGCCTGGGTCCCTGCCCCCCGCCCCCCCCGGATACCGCCCCGGACGCCTGGGTCCCTGCCCCCCGCCCCCCCCGGATACCGCCCCGGCGCCTGGGTCCCTGCCCCCCGCCCCCCCCGGATACCGCCCCGGACGCCTGCGTCCCTGCCCCCGCCCCCCCCGGATACCGCCCCGGACGCCTGCGTCCCCCCCCCGCCCCCCCCGGATACCGCCCCGGACGCCTGCGTCCCTGCCCCCCGCCCCCCCCCGGATACCGCCCCGGATGCCTGGGTCCCTGCCCCCCGCCCCCCCCCGGATACCGCCCCGGACGCCTGGGTCCCTGCCCTCCCGCCCCCCCCGGATACCGCCCCGGACGCCTGGGTCCCTGCCCCCCGCCCCCCCCGGATACCGCCCCGGACGCCTGGGTCCCTGCCCTCCCGCCCCCCCCGGATACCGCCCCGGACGCCTGCGTCCCTGCCCCCCGCCCCCCCCGGATACCGCCCCGGACGCCTGCGTCCCTGCCCCCCGCCCCCCCCGGATACCGCCCCGGACGCCTGCGTCCCTGCCCCCCCGCCCCCCCCGGATACCGCCCCGGACGCCTGGGTCCCTGCCCCCCCCCCCCCCCGGATACCGCCCCGGACGCCTGGGTCCCTGCCCCCCGCCCCCCCCGGATACCGCCCCGGACGCCTGGGTCCCTGCCCTCCCGCCCCCCCCGGATACCGCCCCGGACGCCTGGGTCCCTGCCCCCCGCCCCCTCCCGGATACCGCCCCGGACGCCTGGGTCCCTGCCCTCCCGCCCCCCCCGGATACCGCCCCGGACGCCTGGGTCCCTGCCCTCCGCCCCCCCCGGATACCGCCCCGGACGCCTGGGTCCCTGCCCTCCCGCCCCCCCCCGGATACCGCCCCGGACGCCTGGGTCCCTGCCCTCCCGCCCCCCCCCGGATACCGCCCCGGACGCCTGGGTCCCTGCCCCCCGCCCCCCCCGGATACCGCCCCGGACGCCTGGGTCCCTGCCCCCCCGCCCCCCCCGGATACCGCCCCGGACGCCTGGGTCCCTGCCCTCCGCCCCCCCCCGGATACCGCCCCGGACGCCTGGGTCCCTGCCCCCCGCCCCCCCCCCGGATACCGCCCCGGACGCCTGGGTCCCTGCCCTCCCGCCCCCCCCGGATACCGCCCCGGACGCCTGGGTCCCTGCCCCCCGCCCCCCCCCGGATACCGCCCCGGACGCCTGGGTCCCTGCCCTCCCGCCCCCCCCCGGATACCGCCCCGGACGCCTGGGTCCCTGCCCCCCGCCCCCCCCGGATACCGCCCCGGACGCCTGGGTCCCTGCCCTCCCGCCCCCCCCGGATACCGCCCCGGACGCCTGGGTCCCTGCCCCCCGCCCCCCCCGGATACCGCCCCGGACGCCTGGGTCCCTGCCCTCCCGCCCCCCCCCGGATACCACCCCGGACGCCTGGGTCCCTGGCCCCAGAGGCGAGCCCCTCACACTCTGGCTGTAGACGGTCTCTTCGCCGTCGGGGCAGGACGCGCCCGAGAGGCAGCGCTGAGTCCTCGGGCACCAGTCGCAGGGCCAGGGGCTGCTCACGCACCCGCCGCACCTGGGGCAGGGGCGCCAGCTCGGGTCAGTACAGGCCCCCCCCGAATCCTGCCAGCCCAGCCCAGCCCCCCCCGAATCCTGCCAGCCCAGCCCAGCCCCCCCGAATCCTGCCAGCCCAGCCCAGCCCCCCCCCTCCTGCCAGCCCAGCCCTGCCCCCCCCTCCTGCCAGCCCAGCCCAGCCCCCCCGCCTCCTGCCAGCCCAGCCCTGCCCCCCCCAAATCCTGCCAGCCCAGCCCTGCCCACCGCCTCCTGCCAGCCCAGCCCTGCCCCCCAGCCCTGCCAGTGGCCCTCCCTCCCGCCCCCCAGCCCTGCCGGTCCCCCACTCCCACCGCGGTGGCTCACGGGGAGGATGGTGCCAGACGTGCCGCAGCATCACAGTCGTAAAAGACAAATTCGGCTGCAGCCACCATCACGTCCCCGAACATGAGGGACAGCGGCACCGTGACGTGATCTAGGGGGCAGGGATTGTACCGGCCACCGCTCCACTGGCTGGGCCTTAGCGCCCCCCCGGCCCTGTGCAAGGGGGCCCCTCCCCCTTTGGCCCCCCCGGGCCTGTGCAAGGGGGCCCCTCCCCCATTGGCGCCCCCCGGACCTGTGCAAGGGGGCCCCTCCCCCATTGGCGCCCCCCAGGCCTGTGCAAGGGGGCCCCTCCCCCATTGGCACCCCCCCGGGCCTGTGCAAGGGGGCCCCTCCCCCATTGGCGCCCCCCGGGCCTGTGCAAGGGGGCCCCTCCCCCATTGGCGCCCCCCTGGGCCTGTGCAAGGGGGCCCCTCCCCCATTGGCGCCCCCCGGGCCTGTGCAAGGGGGCCCCTCCCCCACTGGCGCCCCCCCGGCCCTGTGCAAGGGGGCCCCTCCCCCATTGGCGCCCCCCCCCCCGGCTCTTTGGGCCACTCTCAGTCCCGGTGCATGCTGGGTATGGGGGAGGCAGACCCTTCCCCTTTCTGCCCCCGCGCCCCCTCCCCCCTGCTGACCTTTGCCCTCCTGGCTGGGCGGCAGCTGGGCCGGGGGGGGCGAGGGGCAGCGGAGCCGGGCGCCCTGCAGCAGGGCGGGGCTGGCCCCCCCCCCGAAGGCGCAGTGGTAGCGTTCGCCCTCGGCCAGGGGGGGCAGGCGGGGCACCCACAGCGAGACCTGGGGGGAGACACGGGGGGGTCACGGATCCAAAGGGGTGAGCCCCCCCGAAAGCCCCCCCCTGCAGCTCACCTCCGCGGGCTCCTCGCGGCTCTGATTGGCCGGCGTCACGCTCTCCACACGCAGGCATTGGCTGCCGGCCCCGTAGCTCCACAGCCATTGGCCGGCTGCCTCGGCGCGCTCGCACTCCCGCTTGCGCATGCACCTGCCGAGCGGCCAATGGGTGAGGGGAGGGGAGGGGCCGCTCCCCCCGTCAGCGTAGGCCCTACGTAAACACCAGCACCCGCGTCCCGCCGCGTTGGGTGCCATGCTGGGGGCACCGTGCCAGGCTGCGCACGGGCAGGGCCGGGGGGGGCGAGTCGGGGGCTCAGGCACCGGCCGGCCGGGCTCCGGGCCCCTGGCCCCCCCGCCGGGGGAAAGCGAGACCCCCCCCCACTGGGCTCCGGGCCCCTGGCCCCCCCGCCAGGGGAAAGCGAGACCCCCCCCCCACTGGGCTCCGGGCCCCTGGCCCCCCCGCCGGGGGAAAGCGAGACTCCCCCCCCGGGCTCCGGGCCCCTGGCCCTCCCGCCGGGGGAAAGCGAGACCCCCCCCCACTGGGCTCCGGGCCCCTGGCCCTCCCGCCGGGGGAAAGCGAGACCCCCACCGGCCGCGCCGGGCCCCTGGCCCTCCCGCCGGGGGAAAGCGAGACCCCCCCGCCGGCCGGGCTCCAGGCCCCTGGCCCTCCCGCCGGGGGAAAGCGAGACCCCCCCCCCGGGCTCCGGGCCCCTGGCCCTCCCACCGGGGGAAAGCGAGACCCCCCCCGCCAGCCGGGCTCCGGGCCCCTGGCCCTCCCGCCGGGGGAAAGCGAGACCCCCCCCCCGCCTGGCTCCGGGCCCCTGGCCCCCCCGCTGGGGGAAAGCGAGACCCCCACCGGCCGCGCCGGGACACTCACCCGCCCTGCAGGACGCACCAGCCGCAGAACGGGTCGCGGGCGCGGAGGCAGGCGGCGCAGCCCAGCAAGCCCCGGCACTCGGACAGGGGCAGCCGGGTGACCTGCGGGACAGAGCGTGAGGGCGGGGCCGGGCCGGGCCCCCCAGGCAGCCCCCCACCCCCCGGGGCGCACCTGGGACTCCGTCATGGCGTAGAGGTGGGTCCCGGAGCCGTCAAGCAGCAGGTCGGGGCTGACGGGCGAGCGCTGGCCCAGGCGCACGGTGCTGTACACCTGCCCCCCGGAGGAGGCGTTGAGGTACACCTGCGGGGGGGGGGGAGAGCGTCAGCCCCGGGGGGAGCTCAGCCTCCGTGGGCAGGCCCCCCGCCCCGCTGACCTTGTGCAGCTGCCCCAGCGCGTCGCCGAGGAACACGATGGTGTGTCCGGCCTCCACCGTGGCCAGCACGGCCGTGAGCGTCGGCAGCCCGGCCAGCAGCGCGCTGGCCCCCACAGCCAGGCGCCCGGCGATGGGGCTGGGCGTGTGCTCGTCCCCACAGGGGTACGCCTCCGGGGACTCCTGCGGGGAGACGGGGAGCCGTGGGGCCGGCGGGTTAGAGGGGCCCTCGGACACGGCTCCTTTGGGGGGCGGGGTCCCTCGCACTCGGCTCCTCTGGGGGGCGGGGGCCCCTCGCACTCGGCTCCTCTGGGGGGCGGGGGCCCCTCGCACTCGGCTCCTCTGGGGGCTCGGGGTCGGGGGCCCCTCGCACTCGGCTCCTCTGGGGGCTCGGGGTCGGGGGCCCCTCGCACTCGGCTCCTCTGGGGGCTCGGGGTCGGGGGCCCCTCGCACTCGGCTCCTCTGGGGAGTCGGGGTCGGGGGCCCCTCGCACTCGGCTCCTCTGGGGGGTCAGAGGCCCCTCACACTCGGCTCCTCTGGGGGTCGGGGTCAGTGTTCCCTCGCACTCGGCTCCTCTGGGGGTCGGGGTCAGTGTTCCCTCGCACTCGGCTCCTCTGGGGAGTCAGGGTCAGTGTTCCCTCGCACTCGGCTCCTCTGGGGAGTCAGGGTCAGTGTTCCCTCGCACTCGGCTCCTCTGGGGGTCGGGGTCAGTGTTCCCTCGCACTCGGCTCCTCTGGGGGTCGGGGTCAGTGTTCCCTCGCACTCGGCTCCTCTGGGGGTCGGGGTCAGTGTTCCCTCGCACTCGGCTCCTCTGGGGAGTCAGGGTCAGTGTTCCCTCGCACTCGGCTCCTCTGGGGAGTCAGGGTCAGTGTTCCCTCGCACTCGGCTCCTCTGGGGGTCGGGGTCAGTGTTCCCTCGCACTCGGCTCCTCTGGGGAGTCAGGGTCAGTGTTCCCTCGCACTCGGCTCCTCTGGGGAGTCAGGGTCAGTGTTCCCTCGCACTCGGCTCCTCTGGGGGTCGGGGTCAGTGTTCCCTCGCACTCGGCTCCTCTGGGGGTCGGGGTCAGTGTTCCCTCGCACTCGGCTCCTCTGGGGGTCGGGGTCAGTGTTCCCTCGCACTCGGCTCCTCTGGGGGTCGGGGTCAGTGTTCCCTCGCACTCGGCTCCTCTGGGGGTCGGGGTCAGTGTTCCCTCGCACTCGGCTCCTCTGGGGGTCAGGGTCAGTGTTCCCTCGCACTCGGCTCCTCTGGGGAGTCAGGGTCAGTGTTCCCTCGCACTCGGCTCCTCTGGGGAGTCAGGGTCAGTGTTCCCTCGCACTCGGCTCCTCTGGGGGTCGGGGTCAGTGTTCCCTCACACTCGGCTCCTCTGGGGGTCGGGGTCAGTGTTCCCTCGCACTCGGCTCCTCTGGCGGGTCGGGGTCAGTGTTCCCTCGCACTCGGCTCCTCTGGGGAGTCAGGGTCAGTGTTCCCTCGCACTCGGCTCCTCTGGGGGTCGGGGTCAGTGTTCCCTCACACTCGGCTCCTCTGGGGGTCGGGGTCAGTGTTCCCTCGCACTCGGCTCCTCTGGGGGTCGGGGTCAGTGTTCCCTCGCACTCGGCTCCTCTGGGGAGTCAGGGTCAGTGTTCCCTCGCACTCGGCTCCTCTGGGGGTCGGGGTCAGTGTTCCCTCGCACTCGGCTCCTCTGGGGGTCGGGGTCAGTGTTCCCTCACACTCGGCTCCTCTGGGGGTCGGGGTCAGTGTTCCCTCGCACTCGGCTCCTCTGGGGAGTCAGGGTCAGTGTTCCCTCGCACTCGGCTCCTCTGGGGGTCGGGGTCAGTGTTCCCTCGCACTCGGCTCCTCTGGGGGTCGGGGTCAGTGTTCCCTCGCACTCGGCTCCTCTGGGGATCGGGGTCAGTGTTCCCTCGCACTCGGCTCCTCTGGGGGTCGGGGTCAGTGTTCCCTCGCACTCGGCTCCTCTGGGGGTCAGGGTCAGTGTTCCCTCACACTCGGCTCCTCTGGGGAGTCAGGGTCAGTGTTCCCTCACACTCGGCTCCTCTGGGGAGTCAGGGTCACTGTTCCCTCACACTCGGCTCCTCTGGGGGTCGGGGTCAGTGTTCCCTCACACTCGGCTCCTCTGGGGAGTCAGGGTCAGTGTTCCCTCACACTCGGCTCCTCTGGGGAGTCAGGGTCAGTGTTCCCTCACACTCGGCTCCTCTGGGGGTCGGGGTCAGTGTTCCCTCACACTCGGCTCCTCTGGGGAGTCAGGGTCAGTGTTCCCTCACACTCGGCTCCTCTGGGGGTCGGGGTCAGTGTTCCCTCACACTCGGCTCCTCTGGGGAGTCAGGGTCAGTGTTCCCTCACACTCGGCTCCTCTGGGGAGTCAGGGTCAGTGTTCCCTCGCACTCGGCTCCTCTGGGGAGTCAGGGTCAGTGTTCCCTCACACTCGGCTCCTCTGGGGGTCGGGGTCAGTGTTCCCTCACACTCGGCTCCTCTGGGGGTCGGGGTCGGGGGCCCCTCGCACTCGGCTCCTCTGGGGAGTCAGGGTCAGTGTTCCCTCGCACTCGGCTCCTCTGGGGGTCGGGGTCAGTGTTCCCTCGCACTCGGCTCCTCTGGGGGTCGGGGTCAGTGTTCCCTCACACTCGGCTTCTCTGGGGAGTCAGGGTCAGTGTTCCCTCACACTCGGCTCCTCTGGGGAGTCAGGGTCAGTGTTCCCTCGCACTCGGCTCCTCTGGGGAGTCAGGGTCAGTGTTCCCTCACACTCGGCTCCTCTGGGGAGTCAGGGTCAGTGTTCCCTCGCACTCGGCTCCTCTGGGGAGTCAGGGTCAGTGTTCCCTCACACTCGGCTCCTCTGGGGGTCGGGGTCAGTGTTCCCTCACACTCGGCTCCTCTGGGGAGTCAGGGTCAGTGTTCCCTCGCACTCGGCTCCTCTGGGGGTCGGGGTCAGTGTTCCCTCGCACTCGGCTCCTCTGGGGAGTCAGGGTCAGTGTTCCCTCGCACTCGGCTCCTCTGGGGAGTCAGGGTCAGTGTTCCCTCACACTCGGCTCCTCTGGGGAGTCAGGGTCAGTGTTCCCTCACACTCGGCTCCTCTGGGGGTCGGGGTCAGTGTTCCCTCGCACTCGGCTCCTCTGGGGGTCGGGGTCAGTGTTCCCTCGCACTCGGCTCCTCTGGGGGTCGGGGTCAGTGTTCCCTCGCACTCGGCTCCTCTGGGGGTCGGGGTCAGTGTTCCCTCGCACTCGGCTCCTCTGGGGAGTCAGGGTCAGTGTTCCCTCGCACTCGGCTCCTCTGGGGAGTCAGGGTCAGTGTTCCCTCGCACTCGGCTCCTCTGGGGAGTCGGGGTCAGTGTTCCCTCGCACTCGGCTCCTCTGGCGGGTCGGGGTCAGTGTTCCCTCGCACTCGGCTCCTCTGGGGAGTCGGGGTCAGTGTTCCCTCACACTCGGCTCCTCTGGGGAGTCAGGGTCAGTGTTCCCTCGCACTCGGCTCCTCTGGGGGTCGGGGTCAGTGTTCCCTCGCACTCGGCTCCTCTGGGGGTCGGGGTCAGTGTTCCCTCGCACTCGGCTCCTCTGGGGAGTCAGGGTCAGTGTTCCCTCGCACTCGGCTCCTCTGGGGGTCGGGGTCAGTGTTCCCTCGCACTCGGCTCCTCTGGGGAGTCAGGGTCAGTGTTCCCTCGCACTCGGCTCCTCTGGGGAGTCAGGGTCAGTGTTCCCTCGCACTCGGCTCCTCTGGGGAGTCAGGGTCAGTGTTCCCTCGCACTCGGCTCCTCTGGGGAGTCAGGGTCAGTGTTCCCTCGCACTCGGCTCCTCTGGGGAGTCAGGGTCAGTGTTCCCTCGCACTCGGCTCCTCTGGGGAGTCAGGGTCAGTGTTCCCTCGCACTCGGCTCCTCTGGGGAGTCAGGGTCACTGTTCCCTCGCACTCGGCTCCTCTGGGGAGTCGGGGTCAGTGTTCCCTCACACTCGGCTCCTCTGGCGGGTCGGGGTCAGTGTTCCCTCACACTCGGCTCCTCTGGGGAGTCAGGGTCAGTGTTCCCTCACACTCGGCTCCTCTGGGGGTCGGGGTCAGTGTTCCCTCGCACTCGGCTCCTCTGGGGATCGGGGTCAGTGTTCCCTCGCACTCGGCTCCTCTGGGGGTCGGGGTCAGTGTTCCCTCGCACTCGGCTCCTCTGGGGGTCAGGGTCAGTGTTCCCTCACACTCGGCTCCTCTGGGGAGTCAGGGTCAGTGTTCCCTCACACTCGGCTCCTCTGGGGAGTCAGGGTCACTGTTCCCTCACACTCGGCTCCTCTGGGGGTCGGGGTCAGTGTTCCCTCACACTCGGCTCCTCTGGGGAGTCAGGGTCAGTGTTCCCTCACACTCGGCTCCTCTGGGGAGTCAGGGTCAGTGTTCCCTCACACTCGGCTCCTCTGGGGGTCGGGGTCAGTGTTCCCTCACACTCGGCTCCTCTGGGGAGTCAGGGTCAGTGTTCCCTCACACTCGGCTCCTCTGGGGTCGGGGTCAGTGTTCCCTCACACTCGGCTCCTCTGGGGAGTCAGGGTCAGTGTTCCCTCACACTCGGCTCCTCTGGGGAGTCAGGGTCAGTGTTCCCTCGCACTCGGCTCCTCTGGGGAGTCAGGGTCAGTGTTCCCTCACACTCGGCTCCTCTGGGGGTCGGGGTCAGTGTTCCCTCACACTCGGCTCCTCTGGGGGTCGGGGTCGGGGGCCCCTCGCACTCGGCTCCTCTGGGGAGTCAGGGTCAGTGTTCCCTCGCACTCGGCTCCTCTGGGGGTCGGGGTCAGTGTTCCCTCACACTCGGCTCCTCTGGGGTCGGGGTCAGTGTTCCCTCACACTCGGCTTCTCTGGGGAGTCAGGGTCAGTGTTCCCTCACACTCGGCTCCTCTGGGGAGTCAGGGTCAGTGTTCCCTCGCACTCGGCTCCTCTGGGGAGTCAGGGTCAGTGTTCCCTCGCACTCGGCTCCTCTGGGGAGTCAGGGTCAGTGTTCCCTCGCACTCGGCTCCTCTGGGGAGTCAGGGTCAGTGTTCCCTCACACTCGGCTCCTCTGGGGGTCGGGGTCAGTGTTCCCTCACACTCGGCTCCTCTGGGGAGTCAGGGTCAGTGTTCCCTCGCACTCGGCTCCTCTGGGGGTCGGGGTCAGTGTTCCCTCGCACTCGGCTCCTCTGGGGAGTCAGGGTCAGTGTTCCCTCGCACTCGGCTCCTCTGGGGAGTCAGGGTCAGTGTTCCCTCACACTCGGCTCCTCTGGGGAGTCAGGGTCAGTGTTCCCTCACACTCGGCTCCTCTGGGGGTCGGGGTCAGTGTTCCCTCGCACTCGGCTCCTCTGGGGGTCGGGGTCAGTGTTCCCTCGCACTCGGCTCCTCTGGGGGTCGGGGTCAGTGTTCCCTCGCACTCGGCTCCTCTGGGGAGTCAGGGTCAGTGTTCCCTCGCACTCGGCTCCTCTGGGGAGTCAGGGTCAGTGTTCCCTCACACTCGGCTCCTCTGGGGAGTCAGGGTCAGTGTTCCCTCACACTCGGCTCCTCTGGGGGTCGGGGTCAGTGTTCCCTCGCACTCGGCTCCTCTGGGGGTCGGGGTCAGTGTTCCCTCGCACTCGGCTCCTCTGGGGGTCGGGGTCAGTGTTCCCTCACACTCGGCTCCTCTGGGGGTCGGGGTCAGTGTTCCCTCGCACTCGGCTCCTCTGGGGGTCGGGGTCAGTGTTCCCTCGCACTCGGCTCCTCTGGGGGTCGGGGTCAGTGTTCCCTCGCACTCGGCTCCTCTGGGGAGTCAGGGTCAGTGTTCCCTCGCACTCGGCTCCTCTGGGGAGTCAGGGTCAGTGTTCCCTCACACTCGGCTCCTCTGGGGAGTCAGGGTCAGTGTTCCCTCGCACTCGGCTCCTCTGGGGAGTCAGGGTCAGTGTTCCCTCGCACTCGGCTCCTCTGGGGAGTCGGGGTCAGTGTTCCCTCGCACTCGGCTCCTCTGGCGGGTCGGGGTCAGTGTTCCCTCGCACTCGGCTCCTCTGGGGAGTCGGGGTCAGTGTTCCCTCACACTCGGCTCCTCTGGGGAGTCAGGGTCAGTGTTCCCTCGCACTCGGCTCCTCTGGGGGTCGGGGTCAGTGTTCCCTCGCACTCGGCTCCTCTGGGGGTCGGGGTCAGTGTTCCCTCGCACTCGGCTCCTCTGGGGAGTCAGGGTCAGTGTTCCCTCGCACTCGGCTCCTCTGGGGAGTCAGGGTCAGTGTTCCCTCGCACTCGGCTCCTCTGGGGAGTCAGGGTCAGTGTTCCCTCGCACTCGGCTCCTCTGGGGAGTCAGGGTCAGTGTTCCCTCGCACTCGGCTCCTCTGGGGAGTCAGGGTCACTGTTCCCTCGCACTCGGCTCCTCTGGGGGTCGGGGTCAGTGTTCCCTCACACTCGGCTCCTCTGGCGGGTCGGGGTCAGTGTTCCCTCACACTCGGCTCCTCTGGGGAGTCAGGGTCAGTGTTCCCTCACACTCGGCTCCTCTGGGGAGTCAGGGTCAGTGTTCCCTCGCACTCGGCTCCTCTGGGGGTCGGGGTCAGTGTTCCCTCGCACTCGGCTCCTCTGGGGGTCGGGGTCAGTGTTCCCTCGCACTCGGCTCCTCTGGGGGTCGGGGTCAGTGTTCCCTCGCACTCGGCTCCTCTGGGGAGTCAGGGTCAGTGTTCCCTCGCACTCGGCTCCTCTGGGGAGTCAGGGTCAGTGTTCCCTCGCACTCGGCTTCTCTGGGGAGTCAGGGTCAGTGTTCCCTCGCACTCGGCTCCTCTGGGGGTCGGGGTCAGTGTTCCCTCACACTCGGCTCCTCTGGGGAGTCAGGGTCAGTGTTCCCTCGCACTCGGCTCCTCTGGGGAGTCAGGGTCAGTGTTCCCTCGCACTCGGCTCCTCTGGGGAGTCAGGGTCAGTGTTCCCTCGCACTCGGCTCCTCTGGGGAGTCAGGGTCAGTGTTCCCTCACACTCGGCTCCTCTGGGGAGTCAGGGTCAGTGTTCCCTCGCACTCGGCTCCTCTGGGGAGTCAGGGTCAGTGTTCCCTTGCACTCGGCTCCTCTGGGGGTCGGGGTCAGTGTTCCCTCGCACTCGGCTCCTCTGGGGAGTCAGGGTCAGTGTTCCCTCGCACTCGGCTCCTCTGGGGAGTCGGGGTCAGTGTTCCCTCACACTCGGCTCCTCTGGGGAGTCAGGGTCAGTGTTCCCTCGCACTCGGCTCCTCTGGGGGTCGGGGTCAGTGTTCCCTCGCACTCGGCTCCTCTGGGGGTCGGGGTCAGTGTTCCCTCACACTCGGCTCCTCTGGGGGTCGGGGTCAGTGTTCCCTCGCACTCGGCTCCTCTGGGGAGTCAGGGTCAGTGTTCCCTCACACTCGGCTCCTCTGGGGGTCGGGGTCAGTGTTCCCTCGCACTCGGCTCCTCTGGGGGTCGGGGTCAGTGTTCCCTCGCACTCGGCTCCTCTGGGGGTCAGGGTCAGTGTTCCCTCACACTCGGCTCCTCTGGGGAGTCAGGGTCAGTGTTCCCTCACACTCGGCTCCTCTGGGGGTCGGGGTCAGTGTTCCCTCGCACTCGGCTCCTCTGGGGGTCGGGGTCAGTGTTCCCTCGCACTCGGCTCCTCTGGGGGTCGGGGTCAGTGTTCCCTCGCACTCGGCTCCTCTGGGGAGTCAGGGTCAGTGTTCCCTCACACTCGGCTCCTCTGGGGGTCGGGGTCAGTGTTCCCTCGCACTCGGCTCCTCTGGGGAGTCGGGGTCAGTGTTCCCTCGCACTCGGCTCCTCTGGGGGTCAGGGTCAGTGTTCCCTCGCACTCGGCTCCTCTGGGGAGTCAGGGTCAGTGTTCCCTCACACTCGGCTCCTCTGGCGGGTCAGAGGCCCCTCACACTGGGCTCCTCTGGGGGGTCGGGGGCCCCTCGCACTCGGCTCCTCTGGGAGGTCGGGGGCCCCTCGCACTCGGCTCCTCTGGGAGGTCGGGGGCCCCTCGCACTCGGCTCCTCTGGGAGGTCGGGGGCCCCTCGCACTCGGCTCCTCTGGGAGGTCGGGGGCCCCTCGCACTCGGCTCCTCTGGGAGGTCGGGGGCCCCTCGCACTCGGCTCCTCTGGGGGGGCGGGGTCGGGGGCCCCTCGCACTCGGCTCCTCTGGGAGGTCGGGGGCCCCTCGCACTCGGCTCCTCTGGGGGTCGGGCCTGGGGTCCCCTAGCACTCGGCTCCTCTGGGGGGTCAGGGGCCCCTCGCACTCGGCTCCTCTGGGAGGTCGGGGGCCCCTCGCACTCGGCTCCTCTGGGAGGTCGGGGGCCCCTCGCACTCGGCTCCTCTGGGGGGGCGGGGTCCCCTCGCACTCGGCTCCTCTGGGGGGGCGGGGTCCCCTCGCACTCGGCTCCTCTGGGGGGGCGGGGTCGGGGGCCCCTCGCACTCGGCTCCTCTGGGAGGTCGGGGGCCCCTCGCACTCGGCTCCTCTGGGAGGTCGGGGGCCCCTCGCACTCGGCTCCTCTGGGGGTCGGGCCTGGGGTCCCCTAGCACTCGGCTCCTCTGGGGGGGCGGGGTCCCCTCGCACTCGGCTCCTCTGGGGGTCGGGCCTGGGGGCCCCTCGCCCGGCGCCGGCCCCACCTACCTTGGGCAGCTCGGTGCAGCGGGACGTGACCCCGTAGGCGATGGCGGCCTCCTCCTGGCCCTCGGGGCCCCTGCCGGCCGCGGTGTAGCACGCCCGCCGGGCCCTCTCCAGCGCCGCGTCCAGCCGGGCCAGCGGGAAGGCGCACAGGGCCGTGTGCGGGCCGGGGGCGCCCGTGGCCCCCTGCCCGGTGGCCGCCACCACGAAGAGGGTGTGGCCCTGGCCGGGGCCCAGGCGGGCCAGCTGCCCGGCGCGCGCCAGCTCGTAGCGGCGCCCGGCGGCGTCCCGGCACTCCAGCGGCACCTCGGCGTAGGAGTAGAGCTGGGCGTCGCGGGCGCAGGCGCGGGCCAGGAAGGGCCGGTACTCGGGGCGGGCCCGGGCGCCGCGCCGGGAGAAGAGGAAGTAGACGTGCCCGCCGGCCGCGTAGGCGCCCGCGTAGCTGCTGTTGTAGTGCGCGAAGTCGCCCACCACCAGCTTGCCCATGGCCTCGCTGGAGAAGGCGGCCGGCCCGGCCAGCGGCCGGATGGTGAGGGGCGGGGTGCCGGCGGAGAGCCCGCCCGTCAGCCCGCGCCCCACGAAGAGCAGGTCCCGCCCGGCGTGCCGCCCGATCACGCCCACCGTGGAGGCCCGGGCCTCGTTGGCGGCCACGAACTGGCTGTCGCCCGGCTCCTGGGGGCGGTAGAGCAGCCGGCCCACGTCGGCCAGCGCCCGCGTCTCGCACAGCCCCTGCGCCAGCTGCCCGCACACCACCAGCTCGCCCGCCGGCACGTTGGGCAGCAGCAGCTTGTTGGCGTTGGGCGTGGGCCGGGCCTGGGGGCAGTCCTGGGGGTCCCGGAAGGGCAGGCACTCGGGGCTGTCCAGCTCCGGCCCCGTCCGCACCCGGCGCGCCAGCCCCAGCTCCGGCGTCAGCTGGAACAGGGCGTCCACGGCTCCCACGAACAGGGCGCCCGAGTCGCCGGCGCGCGCCAGGTGGCAGAAGCTGGCGTTGGGGGCGGAGAAGGAGGGGTGGGGGGGGCAGGAGCAGGGCGGGGCCAGGAGCAGGAGGAGGGGGGCCAGGAGGAGGGGCATGTCCGATGCCTGGGGAGAGAGGGGGCAGGGCTAAGTCGCCAGGTGTCCGGCCCCACCCCCACTGCTGCGGGATTGGGGGATTCAATCCACACGTGCCCCCCCCCAGCCCCGCCCCCCGCTCTAACCCACCAGCCCCACTGCCCCCCACAGCCCCGCCCCCCCGCTTTAACCCACCAGCCCCACTGCCCCCCACAGCCCTGCCCCCCCGCTCTAACCCACCAGCCCCACTGCCCCCCACAGCCCCGCCCCCCCGCTCTAACCCACCAGCCCCCACTGCCCCCCACAGCCCCGCCCCCCCGCTCTAACCCACCAGCCCCACTGCCCCCCACAGCCCCGCCCCCCCCGCTCTAACCCACCAGCCCCACTGCCCCCCCATCCTGCCTCCACCCCCCTGCTCTAACCCACCAGCCCCACTGCCCCCCTAGAGCTCCGCCCCCCCCGCTCTAACCCACCAGCCCCACTGCCCCCCACAGCCCCGCCCCCCCGCTCTAACTCACCAGCCCCACTGCCCCCCCATCCTGCCTCCACCCCCCTGCTCTAACCCACCAGCCCCACTGCCCCCCACAGCCCCGCCCCCCGCTCTAACCCACCAGCCCCACTGCCCCCCAGAGCCCCGCCCCCCGCTCTAACCCACCACCCCACTGCCCCCCACAGCCCCGCCCCCCGCTCTAACCCACCAGCCCCACTGCCCCCCACAGCCCCGCCCCCCCGCTCTAACCCACCAGCCCCACTGCCCCCCACAGCCCCGCCCCCCCGCTCTAACCCACCAGCCCCACTGCCCCCCACAGCCCCGCCCCCCGCTCTAACCCACCAGCCCCACTGCCCCCCTAGAGCCCCGCCCCCCCGCTCTAACCCACCAGCCCCACCATCCTGCCTCCACCCCCCCGCTCTAACCCACCAGCCTCACTGCCCCCCAGAGCTGGGGAGAACCCAGCTGTCCCGGCTCCTCCCTGACCCATTGAGCTGCCTGGGGGAGGGGCCCAGCCAGGCGTGGGGGGGCGGGGTGGGGATCAGGTGTCCCACAGGTCCCAACAAGTCTGCCCCCCAGGCCTCTTGAGAGGCGGGGGAGGGAGAAGAACACAATGGCCAGGGTGGGGCAGGCAGCAGACACAAAGGAGCTAGGAAAAAGGCTCCAACATCCCCCCCCCCCCCGCTGGGCAGAACCCAGGCGTCCGGGCCCCCCCCCCCCGCTGGGCAGAACCCAGGTGTCCGGGCCGCTCCCCCCCCCGCTGGGCAGAACCCCCCCCGCTGGGCAGAACCCAGGTGTCCGGGCCCCCCCCCCCCCCCCGCTGGGCAGAACCCAGGCGTCCGGGCCGCCCCCACCCCCGCTGGGCAGAACCCAGGTGTCCGGGCCCCCCCCCCCCCCCGCTGGGCAGAACCCAGGCGTCCGGGCCGCCCCCACCCCCCGCTGGGCAGAACCCAGGCGTCTGCCCCCCCCCCCGCTGGGCAGAACCCAGGCGTCCGGGCCCCCCCCCCCCCCGCTGGGCAGAACCCAGGCATCCGGGCCCCCCCCCCCCCGCTGGGCAGAACCCAGGCGTCTGCCCCCCCCCCCGCTGGGCAGAACCCAGGCGTCCGGGCCCCCCCCCCCCGCTGGGCAGAACCCAGGCGTCCAGCCCCCCCCCCCGCTGGGCAGAACCCAGGCGTCCGCCCCCCCCCACTCACCAGTTGGCTCTGGGGCTCAGCTCACACCCCTGGGCGCCAGGCTCCAGCTTCTGGGCTCATTGTCCTGCAGGGGAGCGGGGGGGGGGAGCGGGGGGGCGTTTCCCGGCTGAATGAGCCCCTGTTCTCCCCGCGCCCGCCCGGCCTGGCACCAAGCGCCACAGGCCCCATTGTCCCGCGGCCCCCCCAGGGCTGGCAAGGGGGGCAGAGACTCCCCCTCGCCTGCCGCTTATAGCACGTGGCAAACACCCCCTGCCCCCCAGCCCTGCCAGTGCCCCTCGCTCCCGCCCCTAGGCCTGCCCCCCCAGCCCTGCCAGTGCCCCTCGCTCCCGCCCCTAGGCCTGCCCCCCAGCCCTGCCAGTGCCCCTCGCTCCCGCCCCTAGGCCTGCCCCCCCAGCCCTGCCAGTGCCCCTCGCTCCCGCCCCTAGGCCTGCCCCCCGGCCCTGCCAGTGCCCCTCGCTCCCGCCCCTAGGCCTGCCCCCCAGCCCTGCCAGTGCCCCTCGCTCCCGCCCCTAGGCCTGCCCCCCCAGCCCTGCCAGTGCCCCTCGCTCCCGCCCCTAGGCCTGCCCCCCCAGCCCTGCCAGTGCCCCTCGCTCCCGCCCCTAGGCCTGCCCCCCCAGCCCTGCCAGTGCCCCTCGCTCCCGCCCCTAGGCCTGCCCCCTGGCCCTGCCAGTGCCCCTCGCTCCCGCCCCTAGGCCTGCCCCCCGGCCCTGCCAGTGCCCCTCGCTCCCGCCCCTAGGCCTGCCCCCCAGCCCTGCCGGTGCCCCTCGCTCCCGCCCCTAGGCCTGCCCCCCAGCCCTGCCGGTGCCCCTCGCTCCCGCCCCTAGGCCTGCCCCCCGGCCCTGCCACTGCCCCTCGCTCCCACCCCTAGGCCTGCCCCCCAGCCCTGCCGGTGCCCCTCGCTCCCACCCCTAGGCCTGCCCCCCGGCCCTGCCAGTGCCCCTCGCTCCCACCCCTAGGCCTGCCCCCCGGCCCTGCCAGTGCCCCTCGCTCCCGCCCCTAGGCCTGCCCCCCGGCCCTGCCAGTGCCCCTCGCTCCCGCCCCTAGGCCTGCCACCCGGCCCTGCCAGTGCCCCTCGCTCCCGCCCCTAGGCCTGCCCCCCGGCCCTGCCACTGCCCCTCGCTCCCGCCCCTAGGCCTGCCCCCCGGCCCTGCCAGTGCCCCTCGCTCCCGCCCCTAGGCCTGCCCCCCGGCCCTGCCAGTGCCCCTCGCTCCCACCCCTAGGCCTGCCCCCCGGCCCTGCCAGTGCCCCTCGCTCCCACCCCTAGGCCTGCCCCCCCAGCCCTGCCAGTGCCCCTCGCTCCCGCCCCTAGGCCTGCCCCCCGGCCCTGCCAGTGCCCCTCGCTCCCGCCCCTAGGCCTGCCCCCCGGCCCTGCCAGTGCCCCTCGCTCCCACCCCTAGGCCTGCCCCCCAGCCCTGCCGGTGCCCCTCGCTCCCACCCCTAGGCCTGCCCCCCGGCCCTGCCGGTGCCCCTCGCTCCCACCCCTAGGCCTGCCCCCCAGCCCTGCCAGTGCCCCTCGCTCCCGCCCCTAGGCCTGCCCCCCCAGCCCTGCCAGTGCCCCTCGCTCCCGCCCCTCAACCTCTGCCCCCAGCCCTGCCGGTGCCCCTCACTCCTGACCCACAGCCACTGCCCCCAGCCCTGCCGGTGCCCCTCACTCTGACCCGCAGCCCTGCCCCCAGCCCTGCCGGTGCCCCTCACTCCCAACCCACAGCCCCCGCTGCCCAGCCCTGCCGGTGCCCCTCACTCCGACCCACAGCCCTGCCGGTGCCCCTCACTCCGACCCACAGCCCCTGCCCCCAGCCCTGCCGGTGCCCCTCACTCCAACCCACAGCCCCCGCTGCCCAGCCCTGCCGGTGCCCCTCACTCCGACCCACAGCCCCTGCCCCCAGCCCTGCCGGTGCCCCTCACTCCAACCCACAGCCCCCGCTGCCCAGCCCTGCCGGTGCCCCTCACTCCGACCCACAGCCCCTGCCCCCAGCCCTGCCGGTGCCCCTCACTCCTGACCCACAGCCCCTGCCCCCAGCCCTGCCGGTGCCCCTCACTCCGACCCACAGCCCCTGCCCCCAGCCCTGCCGGTGCCCCTCACTCCGACCCACAGCCCCTGCCCCCAGCCCTGCCGGTGCCCCTCACTCCGACCCACAGCCCCTGCCCCCAGCCCTGCCGGTGCCCCTCACTCCGACCCACAGCCCCTGCCCCCAGCCCTGCCGGTGCCCCTCACCCCCATCCCGCAGCCCCTGCCCCCAGCCCTGCCGGTGCCCCTCACTCCGACCCACAGCCCCTGCCCCCAGCCCTGCCGGTGCCCCTCACCCCCATCCCGCAGCCCCCTGCCCTGCCGGTGCCCCTCACTCCTGACCCACAGCCCCTGCCCCCAGCCCTGCCGGTGCCCCTCACCCCCATCCTGCAGCCCCCGCCCCCTGCCCTGCCGGTGCCCCTCACTCCTGACCCACAGCCCCTGCCCCCAGCCCTGCCGGTGCCCCTCACTCCGACCCACAGCCCCTGCCCCCAGCCCTGCCCCTCACTCCGACCCACAGCCCCTGCCCCCAGCCCTGCCGGTGCCCCTCACTCCTGACCCACAGCCCCTGCCCCCAGCCCTGCCGGGGCCCCTCACTGCCCCCCCCCCAGCCCTGCCGGGGCCCCAACTGCCCCCCCCCCAGCCCTGCCGGGGCCCCAACTCCCCCCCCCCCAGCCCTGCCGGGGCCCCAACTGCCCCCCAGCCCTGCCGGGGCCCCTCACTGCCCCCCAGCCCTGCCGGGGCCCCTCACTCCGACCCACAGCCCCTGCCCCCCAGCCCTGCCGGGACCCCAACTGCCCCCCCCAGCCCTGCCGGGGCCCCTCACTGCCCCCCAGCCCTGCCGGGGCCCCTCACTGCCCCCCCAGCCCTGCCGGGGCCCCTCACTGCCCCCCCAGCCCTGCCGGGGCCCCTCACTGCCCCCCCCAGCCCTGCCGGGACCCCAACTGCCCCCCAGCCCTGCCCGGACCCCAACTGCCCCCCCAGCCCTGCCGGGGCCCCTCACTGCCCCGCCCAGCCCTGCCGGGGCCCCTCACTGCCCCCCCAGCCCTGCCGGGGCCCCTCACTGCCCCCCCCAGCCCTGCCGGGGCCCCTCACTGCCCCCCCCAGCCCTGCCGGGGCCCGTCCCTCCCGCCCCGCACCCCGCACACCTGCCAGCGCCCGCCGTCCTAGGCTGGGGGTCCCCGCTCGCTCTCTCGGCAGCCGGGCCGGGTCTGTTCAATCCTCCTGATCCGGAGCAGCCAGGCGGCATCAGAAGCTGCGCTGGGGGGCGGGGGTGAAGGGGGGAGCCCAGGGCGGGGCGGGGCGGGGGGCGGGGCAAGTCCGCCCACAGCTCCGGGGGGCTAATCTCCCTGCGCGTCGCTAATCCGGGCAGCTCGAAGGGGTTTGCAGCCGCTGCCCCGCCCGGCCCTGGGGGGGATACGAAGCCCTGCTCCGCTGCCGGGGCGGGGCTCAGGTGTGGGGCGGGGCCGGGAGACGCGCGGGGGCTCGCACATTCGGGGGCACAATGGCCCCCAACGGGCCGATCTGGGGTCTCCCCAAGCAGCTCCCAGCCCCCCATTCGCGAGGCCCCAAGGAGCGAGCAGGCGCTGGGGGAAACTGAGGCAGCACTGGGCGGGAAGCGAGGGTGCGTGGAGAAGGCTTTGGGGGCACCTGCTGGCCCCGCCCCCCGCCTGCCAATCGGGGCTCGGTGCAGACTGGCCAGGCATGGCTTGGACCAGCGCCCCCACAATGCACTGCCGCGAGCCCCCCCCCCCACTGAAACCGCGGGGACACTGGCACCCCCTGCTGGCCAGGCCGGACACAGCCCACGCGCACCGGAGCCCCGGGGGGAGACGGGGCAGGTCCATGGGGGGGTAGGAGGGACCCTCAGGCCGGGGGGGGGGGCTGCTGGGGACTCGGCCCCGCACCCAGGGGCCGGTAAACGGAACAAGAGCATCAGGGGTTAAAGCAGTTTAATGGGATCAGCCGCCCCGGGGCCCCCAGCCGGGCCCGCCCCGCCCCCAGAGCCGCCCCGGGGCCCCCAGCCGGGCCCGCCCCGCCCCCGGAGCCGCCCCGGGGACCCCAGCCGGGCCCGCCCCGCCCCCAGAGCCGCCCCGGGGACCCCAGCCGGGCCCGCCCCGCCCCCAGAGCCGCCCCGGGGCCCCCAGCCGGGCCCGCCCCGCCCCCAGAGCCGCCCCGGGGACCCCAGCCGGGCCCGCCCCGCCCCCGGAGCCGCCCCAGGGACCCCAGCCGGGCCCGCCCCGCACCCGGAGCCGCCCCGGGGACCCCAGCCGGGCCCGCCCCGCCCCCAGAGCCGCCCCGGGGACCCCAGCCGGGCCCGCCCCGCCCCCAGAGCCGCCCCGGGGACCCCAGCCGGGCCCGCCCCGCCCCCGGAGCCGCCCCGGGGACCCCAGCCGGGCCCGCCCCGCCCCCGGAGCCGCCCCGGGGCCCCCAGCCGGGCAGCGGCACCGCCGGCTCTGGGGCGCAAGCCCCCTTCTCTCCCAGGGCAGGGGGAGGGGCAGGCAGTGCACTGCCAGGGGGGCTGCTGGAGCCCCTGAAACGCTTAGACGGGGGAGGGGGAGGGGGAGGCAGCTTCAGTCACCGGGGCAGCGGGGGCAGGTGGCTCAGAGTGAGCCGGGGGGGGCTGGCCCCCCAGGACCCGGCGGAGCTCGGCCAGGCGGCGCCGGACGCGGGGCACCCCGGCCAGCTGCGACTCCAGACGCTGCTTCTCCTCCGTCAGCGAGAGCCGGGCGGCCGCGTCCAAGCTCTCCAGTCGCCAGCCCCCCTGCCCGTCGAACTGCAGCACGTGGGTGTGGTACTTCCTGTGGGGGGGCAGGGTCAGCAGGGCCCCCCACCTGCGGCCCCCCAGCCCCCACAGATCCGCCATGGCCCCACTGCCCACCCCCCACCTGCGGCCCCCCAGCCCCCACAGATCCGCCATGGCCCCACTGCCCACCCCCCACCTGCTGCCCCCAGCCCCCACAGATCCGCCATGGCCCCACTGCCCACCCCCCACCTGCTGCCCCCAGCCCCCACAGATCCGCCATGGCCCCACTGCCCACCCCCCACCTGCGGCCCCCAGCCCCGCTGTGCCCCTCACTCACCCCAGCCCCCACAGATCCGCCATGCCCCCACTGCCCACCCCCCACCTGCTGCCCCCAGCCCCCACAGATCCGCCATGGCCCCACTGCCCACCCCCCACCTGCTGCCCCCAGCCCCCACAGATCCGCCATGCCCCCACTGCCAACCCCCCACCTGCGGCCCCCAGCCCCCACAGATCCGCCATGCCCCCCACTGCCCACCCCCCACTTGCGGCCCCCAGCCCCCACAGATCCACCATGGCCCCCTGCCCCCCTGCCCGGCCAGTGCCCAGGCTCTGGACACAAAGGGCCATTGACTGGCCGGCCGTGCCCTGCGCCCACGCAGGCTCCTGAAGGGCTGGGGCTGGCTGCCGGGAGAGCGGCCAGGGAGCCGGGGGCAGGGACACACGGGGGGGCTGGGAGAAGAGGGTGAAAGGGGCAGGGGGCTGCAGCAGGTGCACTCTGGGGCAATTGCCAGGGTAACAGGAGGGTGCAGGCAGGGCAGGGGAGCAGCTGTGCATGGGGGCCATGTGTGGGGCAGGGCAGGCGGGTGATGCGGGAAGGACGATACGTGTGGGGGCAGGGCAGGTCATGGGGGAGCGGCGATAGGTGCGGGGGCACTGCAGGTGATAGGGGAGGGGTCATACATGCGGGGGCAGGGTGGGTGACGGGGGAGGGGCGATACGTGCGGGGGCAGGGTGGGCAGGTGATGGGGGAGGGGCGATACGTGCGGGGGGCGGGGTGGGCAGGTGATGGGGGAGGGGCGATACGTGCAGGGGCGGGGTGGGCAGGTGATGGGGGAGGGGCGATACGTGCGGGGCAGGGTGCGCAGGTGATGGGGGAGGGGCGATACGTGCAGGGGCGGGGTGGGCAGGTGATGGGGGAGGGGCGATACGTGCAGGGGCGGGGTGCGCAGGTGATGGGGGAGGGGCGATATGTGCGGGGGCAGGGCAGGTGATGCGGGAAGGGCGATACGTGTGGGGGTTGGGCGGGTGATGGGGGAGGGGCGATACGTGCAGGGGCAGGGTGCGCAGGTGATGGGGGAGGGGCGATACGTGCGGGGGCGGGGTGGGCAGGTGATGGGGGAGGGGCGATACGTGCAGGGGCGGGGTGGGCAGGTGATGGGGGAGGGGCGATAAATGCAGGGGCAGGGTGCGCAGGTGATGGGGGAGGGGCGATACGTGCGGGGGCGGGGTGGGCAGGTGATGGGGGAGGGGCGATACGTGCAGGGTCGGGGTGGGCAGGTGATGGGGGAGGGGCGATAAATGCAGGGGCAGGGTACGCAGGTGATGGGGGAGGGGCGATACGTGCAGGGGCAGGGTGCGCAGGTGATGGGGGAGGGGCGATACGTGCGGGGGGCGGGGTGGGCAGGTGATGGGGGAGGGGCGATATGTGCAGGGGCGGGGTGGGCAGGTGATGGGGGAGGGGCGATACGTGCAGGGGCAGGGTGCGCAGGTGATGGGGGAGGGGCGATACGTGCAGGGGCGGGGTGGGCAGGTGATGGGGGAGGGGCGATACGTGCGGGGGCAGGGTGGGCGGGTGATGGGGGAGGGGCGATACGTGCAGGGGCAGGGTGCGCAGGTGATGGGGGAGGGCCGATATGTGCAGGGGCGGGGTGGGCAGGTGATGGCGGAGGGGCGATACGTGCGGGGGCGGGGTGGGCAGGTGATGGGGGAGGGGCGATACGTGCAGGGGCGGGGTGCGCAGGTGATGGGGGAGGGGTGATACGTGCAGGGGCGGGGTGCGCAGGTGATGGGGGAGGGGCGATATGTGCGGGGGCAGGGCAGGTGATGCGGGAAGGGTGATACGTGTGGGGGCAGGGCGGGTGATGGGGGAGGGGCGATACGAGCGGGGTCAGGGCGGGTGATGGGGCAGGGGCGATTCGTGGGGTGGCAGGGCAGGTGATGCGGGAAGGGTGATACGTGCAGGGGCAGGGCGGGTCATGGGGCAGGGGCGATTCGTGCGGGGGCAGGGCAGGTGATGCCGGAAGGGTGATACGTGCGGGGGCAGGGCGGGTCATGGGGCAGGAGCGATTCGTGCGGGGGCAGGGCAGGTGATGCCGGAAGGGTGATACGTGCGGGGGCAGGGCGGGTGACGGGGCAGGGGCGATTCGTGCGGGGGCAGGGCAGGTGATGCGGGAAGGGTGATACGTGTGGGGGCAGGGCGGGTCATGGGGGAGGGGCGATACGAGCGGGGGCTGGGCGGGCGATGGGGGAGGGGCCATACGTGCAGGGGGTGGGGCAAGGAATACTCCTCCCCAGCTGCAAGCTGGCTCAGTGCCCCTCACCCCAGCGCTGGGTTGCCCCATTAGGGCCAGGGCGGGGGTCACAGAAAGGGAAAGGCACATGGGTGGGGACAAACCATGGTGAGTGTCTGGGGGGAGGGTTGTACCATGCTGTGTATAGGGGAGTGGGACGTACCACAGAGCGAGTGTGAGGGAGAACGGGATGTACCATAGAAAGTATCGGGGGTAGCCGAGCGTATGCGGGGGTGAGACAGGATGCATCATAGTGTTAGGGAGGGAGAATGGAATGTACCATACATAGCAGGGAAGGGATGGGACAGACTATAAGAGTCGGAGGTGGGGACAGATGGGAGGTACCACTGTGGAGGGGGGGATAGGATGTACCATAGGGAGGGCCGGTGGGTGATGGAGAGCAGCGAGATCCCAGCATCCTTTGCAGCCTGGAAGATGTGCCCCTCCACATCGATGCTCACCGCACTGGTGCACTCGTCCAGCAGGGCATACTGCGGCCTGGGGGGAGGGGGACATGACTGGAGGAGGCACAGACGCCCCCAGCCCAAACCCCACAGCAGCCCCCGCCCCCCACCTGCCAGCGGGGGGGGGCTGGCCTGGGGGGTCACTGACCTGTGATAGAACATCCGGGCCATCCCCATTCGCTGCTTCTCACCCCCCGACAGGACGTCCTGCCAATCGCTGACGGTGTCCCAGCCTGGCCCCGGCCCGCCGGGAAACGGAGACGCCTCATTGGTCGCTGGCTTGCAGTGACCATCACCCCTACCACCCACTCTGCCCCATTGCCCCTGGCCCCCCAGCCCTCCCCACCCACGTCCATCGCCTCCTGCCCCACCACCCCACTCCCCTCCTGCCCCCATCCCTCCCCACCCACGTCCATCGCCTCCTGCCCCACCACCCCACTCCCCTCCTGCCCCCATCCCTCCCCACCCACCTCCATCGCCTCCTGCCCCACCACCCCACTCCCCTCCTGCCCCCATCCCTCCCCACCCACGTCCATCGCCTCCTGCCCCACCACTCCACTCCCCTCCTGCCCCCATCCCTCCCCACCCACGTCCATCGCCTCCTGCCCCCCCCACTCCACTCCCCTCCTGCCCCCATCCCTCCCCACCCACCTCCATCGCCTCCTGCCCCACCACCCCACTCCCCTCCTGCCCCCATCCCTCCCCACCCACCTCCATCGCCTCCTGCCCCCCCACTCCACTCCCCTCCTGCCCCCATCCCTCCCCACCCACCTCCATCGCCTCCTGCCCCACCACCCCACTCCCCTCCTGCCCCCAGCCCTCCCCACCCACCTCCATCGCCTCCTGCCCCACCACCCCACTCCCCTCCTGCCCCCATCCCTCCCCACCCACGTCCATCGCCTCCTGCCCCACCACCCCACTCCCCTCCTGCCCCCATCCCTCCCCACCCACGTCCATCGCCTCCTGCCCCCCCCACTCCACTCCCCTCCTGCCCCCATCCCTCCCCACCCACCTCCATCGCCTCCTGCCCCACCACCCCACTCCCCTCCTGCCCCCATCCCTCCCCACCCACGTCCATCGCCTCCTGCCCCACCACCCCACTCCCCTCCTGCCCCCATCCCTCCCCACCCACCTCCATCGCCTCCTGCCCCACCACCCCACTCCCCTCCTGCCCCCATCCCTCCCCACCCACGTCCATCGCCTCCTGCCCCCCCCACTCCACTCCCCTCCTGCCCCCATCCCTCCCCACCCACCTCCATCGCCTCCTGCCCCACCACCCCACTCCCCTCCTGCCCCCATCCCTCCCCACCCACGTCCATCGCCTCCTGCCCCCCCCACTCCACTCCCCTCCTGCCCCCATCCCTCCCCACCCACGTCCATCGCCTCCTGCCCCCCCCACTCCACTCCCCTCCTGCCCCATCCCTCCCCACCCACATCCATCGCCTCCTGCCCCACCACCCCACTCCCCTCCTGCCCCCATCCCTCCCCACCCACGTCCATCGCCTCCTGCCCCACCACCCCACTCCCCTCCTGCCCCCATCCCTCCCCACCCACCTCCATCGCCTCCTGCCCCCCCCACTCCACTCCCCTCCTGCCCCCATCCCTCCCCACCCACCTCCATCGCCTCCTGCCCCCCCCACTCCACTCCCCTCCTGCCCCCATCCCTCCCCACCCACCTCCATCGCCTCCTGCCCCATCCCTCCCCACCCACGTCCATCGCCTCCTGCCCCACCACCCCACTCCCCTCCTGCCCCCATCCCTCCCCACCCACCTCCATCACCTCCTGCCCCACTTCCAGCCCCCCCACCCATGACCCCCCCCTCTGCCCTCCTGGCCCCACCTCCCTCCCGCTGCACGAGGTACGTGAGGCTGACGATGTCGAGGATTCGCCCCAGGTCGGCGTCCGCCAGGCCCTTGCGCAGCATCTGGGGCTGGGTGTCCGGGTAGATCACCTGGTCCCGCAGGGAGCCCAGCACCATGTAGGGCCTGTGGGGACCCGCCCGGAAGGGAGTGAAGCCCTGCCCGGCTCTGGCCAGCCCCCCCCCCCCCGAGCCAGGGGAACCCCAGCTCCCGGCCCCCCCACTCTGACCCACCGCCAGCCCCCCCCCGAGCCAGGGGAACCCCGGCTCCCGGCCCCCCCACTCTGACCCACCGCCAGCCCCCCCCCGAGCCAGGGGAACCCCGGCTCCCGGCCCCCCCACTCTGACCCACCGCCAGCCCCCCCCCGAGCCAGGGGAACCCCGGCTCCCGGCCCCCCCACTCTGACCCACCGCCAGCCCCCCCCCGAGCCAGGGGAACCCCGGCTCCCGGCCCCCCCACTCTGACCCACCGCCAGCCCCCCCCCGAGCCAGGGGAACCCCGGCTCCCGGCCCCCCCACTCTGACCCACCGCCAGCCCCCCCCGAGCCAGGGGAACCCCGGCTCCCGGCCCCCCCACTCTGACCCACCGCCAGCCCCCCCCGAGCCAGGGGAACCCCAGCTCCCGGCCCCCCCACTCTGACCCACCGGCAGCCCCCCCCGAGCCAGGGGAACCCCGGCTCCCGGCCCCCCCACTCTGACCCACCGCCAGCCCCCCCCCGAGCCAGGGGAACCCCGGCTCCCGGCCCCCCCACTCTGACCCACCGCCAGCCCCCCCCCCGAGCCAGGGGAACCCCACCGCCAGCCCCCCCCAGAGCTCCCTGCTCTGGCCAGCAGCCAGGGGGAGGCCCACACCTCTGGGGGACGTAGAACATGCGGTGGGGGGGCGGTTTGTAGAGGACCCCGCTGTAAACCGGCCAGAGCCCCCCGAGGATCCGGAACAGGGAGCTCTTCCCACAGCCGTTCGGGCCCGTGATGAGTAGGTGCATGTCCCGCTCCACCTGCCAGGATGGAGCCGTGAGACCCCCGGGACCTGCCGGCCCCTCCCGTTTCCCTACTCCCCCCAGGCTCCTGCCCCGCCCCTCACTCTACCCCCCAGCCCTGCCGGTGCCCCCCACTCTGACCCACAGCCCCCGCCCTCCAGCCCCCGCCCCCCAGCCCTGCCGGTGCCCCCCACTCTGACCCACAGCCCCCGCCCTCCAGCCCCCGCCCCCCAGCCCTGCCGGTGCCCCCCACTCTGACCTGCAGCTACCAACCCCCAGCCCTGCCACTGCCCCTCACTCCACCCCCCAGCCCTGCCGGTGCCCCCCACTCTGACCTGCAGCTACCAACCCCCAGCCCTGCCACTGCCCCTCACTCCACCCCCCAGCCCTGCCGGTGCCCCCCACTCTGACCTGCAGTCCCCGCCCCCCAGCCCTGCCGGTGCCCCTCACTCTGACCCCCAGCCCCCCCAGCCCTGGGCTCCTTTTACCCTGAGGTTCAGGCTGGCTACTACCACATCCCCAGTGGGGGTGATAATTGGGATGTTTTCACAGATAATTCCACTTTCCACATCCACAACCCGACCTGGGAGCAAACAGAAGCAAATGGGGGAAGGGACAAAGAGGGAATTACTAGCAGGGCCCAACCTCGCCAGCAGGGGGCAGCCGGGGACGCGCCCGGCACCAGCGGGAGACGCACCCGGAGCAGGGCCCAGCCAGCAGGGGGCAGCCGTGGATGCGCCCGGCACCAGCGGGAGACGCACCCGGAGCAGGGCCCAGCCAGCAGGGGGCAGCCGGGGACGCGTCCGGCACCAGCGGGAGACGCACCCGGAGCAGGGCCCAGCCAGCAGGGGGCAGCCGGGGACGCGCCCGGCACCAGCGGGAGACGCACCCGGAGCAGGGCCCAGCCAGCAGGGGGCAGCCGGGGACGCACCCGGCACCAGCGGGAGACGCACCCGGAGCAGGGCCCAGCCAGCAGGGGGCAGCCGGGGACGCGCCCGGCACCAGCGGGAGACGCACCCGGAGCAGGGCCCAGCCAGCAGGGGGCAGCCGGGGATGCACCCGGCACCAGCGGGAGACGCACCCGGAGCAGGGCCCAACCTCGCCAGCAGGGGGCAGCCGGGGACGCGCCCGGCACCAGCGGGAGACGCACCCGGAGCAGGGCCCAGCCAGCAGGGGGCAACCGGGGACGCGCCCGGCACCAGCGGGAGACGCACCCGGAGCAGGGCCCAGCCAGCAGGGGGCAGCCGGGGACGCACCCGGCACCAGCGGGAGACGCACCCGGAGCAGGGCCCAGCCAGCAGGGGGCAGCCGGGGACGCACCCGGAGCAGGGCCCAACCTCGCCAGCAGGGGGCAGCCGGGGACGCGCCTGGCACCAGCGGGAGACGCACCCGGAGCAGGGCCCAGCCAGCAGGGGGCAGCCGGGGACGCGCCCGGCACCAGCAGGAGACGCACCCGGAGCAGGGCCCAGCCAGCAGGGGGCAGCCGGGGACACGCCCGGCACCAGCGGGAGACGCACCCGGAGCAGGGCCCAGCCAGCAGGGGGCAGCCGGGGACGCACCCGGAGCAGGGCCCAACCTCGCCAGCAGGGGGCAGCCGGGGACGCGCCCGGCACCAGCGGGAGACGCACCCGGAGCAGGGCCCAACCTCGCCAGCAGGGGGCAGCCGGGGACGCGCCCGGCACCAGCGGGAGACGCACCCGGAGCAGGGCCCAGCCAGCAGGGGGCAGCCGGGGACACGCCCGGCACCAGCAGGAGACGCACCCGGAGCAGGGCCCAGCCAGCAGGGGGCAGCCGGGGACGCGCCCGGCACCAGCGGGAGACGCACCCGGAGCAGGGCCCAGCCAGCAGGGGGCAGCCGGGGACGCGCCCGGCACCAGCAGGAGACGCACCCGGAGCAGGGGGCAGCTGGACACACACGTGCTGGGAAGATGCATTTCAGGAAGACCTACAAATATGGCTGCTGCACTTTGCCCCAGGACTCACCACGAATGGGGAGAGGCCCCTCCACACGCACCCCGGGCCTCATCACGGCCGTGCCCGGATCCCGGCCCTCATGCACCTCGCCAGGGCGGCTCAAGCGCCCACGCTGCACGTCCTCGAAGACGTGGAACATCTCATAGACCCGGGCGGTGTAACCGGCCAGCTCCGTCACCTGCCGAGAGCGGGCGTGAGAACCCAGGCGTGCGGGCGCCCGGCCCCGCCCCTCCCGCCGGCCAGGCGTCTGGGCCCCTCACCTCCTTGTAGGAGGCCATGACGCGCTCCACGCCGTCGGCGGCTGCACTCAGTAGATTCCTGGCCGTGGTAAAGGCCTCGGTTCTCTCGCTGACCCGCTCCTCCTCTGCCCGCTCCAGCGCCGCCCGCTTCACCTCTGCCGAGTCTGGGGAGCAGCAGGAATGAGGGGCAGGGCTCCCCACAGGGCTACCCCAAAAGGCTCTGCCTCTGCCCACACCCCTACTGCCTCAGCCTTCATAGGGCAGGCCCCTACCCCTGCAGCCTCTGGCGTCTTCGCTGGGGGGCGGCTGCTGGCACTGAGCTGCAAGCCAGGCCACCCATCCCAGCCTGGGGCGCCGGGGAAGCGCCAGCCATGCCCCCGGAGCCGCGCCAAGCCACGCTCACCCGCAGCCCTGGGAGCAGGGATCCCTCGGCGGCAGGGCCGGGGGCACGTTCCCAGACAGCTCCGAGCACCCGGCAGAGAACCCAACAGCCCGGCACACAGCTCATGAGATGCGGGGCAGGGCAGCGCATCCGGCAGCTGGATGTGACTCCCTCCCAAATTGCCAGTGGGCCCTGGGTTGCTTGAACTGGGGACGCTGGCCTGGAAGCGAGGGGTTTCTCCTGGCTCAGCATTGAGCGTCCTGTGTCTGCCTCCTGGCCCCACACTTCACCTTCCCAGCCAGCCCCACAATCCCCCCGCCGGCCCCAAGCCCCAACATACTCTCAGCCCCCCGCCCCCCCAAATCCCCGTACCCTCAGCCCCCCCAAGTTCCTGTACCCTCAGCCCTCCACCTTCCCGGAGATCCCCCTGTACCCTCAGCCTCCCCACCTGCCCCAAGTTCCTGTACCCTCAGCCCTCCCGGAGATCCCCCTATACCCTCAGCCCCCCCACCTGCCCCAAGTTCCTGTACCCTCAGCCCCCCCAGCTGCCCCAAGTTCCTGTACCCTCAGCCCTCCACCTTCCCAGAGATCCCCCTGTACCCTCAGCCCCCCACCTGCCCCAAGTTCCTGTACCCTCAGCCCACCCGGAGATCCCCCTATACCCTCAGCCTCCTACCCCCAGCCCCTTGCCTACTCCAAATTTCCCGTACCCTCAGCTCCTGGCCTGAGCCCCCCACCTGCCCCTATATTCCCCCATACCATCAGTCACCTGCCCCTTCCTACCTGCCCTGAGCCCACCGCTACCCTTGAGCCCCTGCCCCGGCACCTCCTGCCTGCCATAAACCCCCCACCAGCTCACCGCTCTCTGAATAGCCCGGGGCCGTGATGATGGGCAGAGCCACCATGACCAGCCCGGCCGCGCTCCACACATACTTCATGAGGAACTGCTCCAGCATGACGAACCACAGGCGCTGCAGCAGCAGCAGGTTAAGGTGCTCAGCCAGCGCCCCATAGCAGCGCCGCAGCAGGGTCAGCTCTGCCTGCAGGGGGCGACAGAGTGTCAGCCGGGCCAGCTCTGCCTGCAGGGGGCGCCAGGGCGCGTCAGCAGGGCCAGCTCTGCCTGCAGGGGGCGCCAGGGCGCGTCAGCCGGGCCAGCTCTGCCTGCAGGGGGCGCCAGGGCGCGTCAGCCGGGCCAGCTCTGCCTGCAGGGGGCGCCAGGGCGCGTCAGCCGGGCCAGCTCTGCCTGCAGGGGGCGCCAGGGCGCGTCAGCAGGGCCAGCTCTGCCTGCAGGGGGCGCCAGGGCGCGTCAGCCGGGCCAGCTGCGCCCGCCAGGGGGCCCCAGGGCGCGTCAGCCGGGCCAGCTGCGCCCGCCAGGGGGCCCCAGGGCGCGTCAGCCGGGCCAGCTGCGCCCGCCAGGGGGCCCCAGGGCGCGTCAGCCGGGCCAGCTGCGCCCGCCAGGGGGCCCCAGGGCGCGTCAGCCGGGCCAGCTGCGCCCGCCAGGGGGCCCCAGGGCGCGTCAGCCGGGCCAGCTGCGCCCGCCAGGGGGCCCCAGGGCGCGTCAGCCGGGCCAGCTGCGCCCGCCAGGGGGCCCCAGGGCGCGTCAGCCGGGCCAGCTGCGCCCGCCAGGGGGCCCCAGGGCGCGTCAGCCGGGCCAGCTGCGCCCGCCAGGGGGCGCCAGGGCGCGTCAGCCGGGCCAGCTGCGCCCGCCAGGGGGCGCCAGGGCGCGTCAGCCGGGCCAGCTGCGCCCGCCAGGGGGCCCCAGGGCGCGTCAGCCGGGCCAGCTGCGCCCGCCAGGGGGCCCCAGGGCGCGTCAGCCGGGCCAGCTGCGCCCGCCAGGGGGCCCCAGGGCGCGTCAGCCGGGCCAGCTGCGCCCGCCAGGGGGCGCCAGGGCGCGTCAGCCGGGCCAGCTGCGCCCGCCAGGGGGCGCCCGTGTGGAGGTGCGAGGGAGGGACGGACAGCCGGGCCGTCTGGTACCCACGGCGGGAGGGACCATGCGCTCCCTGGCTGGGGCAGTGGGGGCGCGAGTGGTCTGGAGAGGGCCGGCTGGAGGGGTCTTGCAGCCAGGGCCCTGGCAGGGAAGGGGGCGGGACCCGCGCCGGTGGCACCTGGTGCCCGCCGTAGAAGGCGATCTCCTCGGCGTTGGCCACCATGCGGGCGTGCACGTAGCGCAGCTCCCCCCGGCGCCGGGCCTCCTCCGCCACCAGCTCCCCGAAGCGGGGCGAGCAGGCGCGCAGCACCTGGGCCGTGGCGCCCACCACCAGGCCGGCGATGGCGGCGGGCCAGGCCGTGCCCGCCCCCTTGGCCCGGGCGGCGCGCAGCAGGGCGTAGGCGGTCACCGCTACGTCCAGCACCGGCTTGGTCAGGTTGGAGTACAGCCGGGCCACGGAGGCCGCGAAGGCCGCCAGGTCCTCGGTGAGCGCCTGCTCGGGGGCCCGCAGGCGCCCGTCCATGGCGCTGACGCGGTAGTAGGTCTGCGCCCCGAGGTACAGCCCGTAGGCCTCGGCCGCCAGGCGGGCGCGCAGCGCCAGGGCCAGCCGCCCCTCCAGGTAGCGCAGCGCGCTGTTCACGAAGGTGGCGGGCAGCGCCAGCAGCAGCCACAGCAGCAGGTGGCGGGCGAAGCGCCGGGGGCGGCGGCGCACGATGCACCGGGCCAGCCGCCCCTCCAGCCGCGCCACGCACAGCGACAGGCCGGTGCGGCTCGCCAGGGCGGCCGAGAGCAGCGCCAGCAGCGCCGCCGGCGGGCCCAGCGCCCGCGGGAACAGCAGCGCCAGCAGCCGCCGCAGCCGCCGCGCGAACGCCCCGTTCACCCCGGGAGCCGCCGCCTCCTCCGGCCAGCGCGCCCCGGGCCCCGCCGCCTCCATGTCCGCCCCGGCCCCCGCTCCCGGGCCGCCCCTCCCCCGCCCGTCCGGCCCCGCCCCCCGCTCCCGGGCCGCCCCGCCCCCGCCCGTCCGGCCCCGCCCCCCGCTCCCGGGCCGCCCCGCCCCCGCCCGTCCGGCCCCGCCCCCGCTCCCCGGGCCCCGCCCCCGCCCCCCGCCCCGCCCCCGCCCCGGGCCGCCCCGCCCCCCCTCCCCCCGCCCCCCGTCCGGCCCCGCCCCCGCCCCCGGCCCCGCCCCGCTCCCCCGCCCGCCCCCGCCCCCGGCCCCCCCGCTCCCGGGCCGCCCCGCCCCCGCCCGTCCGGCCCCGCCCCCGCTCCCGGGCCGCCCCTCCCCCGCCCGTCCGGCCCCGCCCCCGCTCCCGGGCCGCCCCGCCCCCGCCCGTCCGGCCCCGCCCCCCGCTCCCGGGCCGCCCCGCCCCCGCCCGTCCGGCCCCGCCCCCCGCTCCCGGGCCGCCCCGCCCCCGCCCGTCCGGCCCCGCCCCCCGCTCCCGGGCCGCCCCGCCCCGCCCGTCCGGCCCCGCCCCCGCTCCCGGGCCGCCCCGCCCCCGCCCGTCCGGCCCCGCCCCCCGCTCCCGGGCCGCCCCTCCCCCGCCCGTCCGGCCCCGCCCCCGCTCCCGGGCCGCCCCTCCCCCGCCCGTCCAGTCCCGCCCCCGCTCCCGCCCCCGGCCGCCCCGCCCCCCGCTCCGCCCCCGCCCCCGTCCCCCCCCGCTCCGCCCCCCCGCCCCCCGCCCCCGCGGGCCGCCCCTCCCCGCCCCCGCCCCGCCCCCCGCTCCCGGGCCGCCCCTCCCCCGCCCGTCCGGCCCCGCCCCCCGCTCCCGGGCCGCCCCTCGTCCGGCCCCGGCCCCGCCCCTCGCTCCCGGCCCGCCCCTCCCCCGCCCGTCCGGCGCCGCCCCGCCCCCCGCTTCGGCCCCGGCCCCCATGGAGCAGCCCCGCCCCTTTGGCCTACTCAGGGACGCGGCACTTCCGCCTCGTTACCCGCCATGGTGGCACTTCCGGCATTGTATGATGTCATTTCCGTTAAGCGCTTCCGCCTCGCTGGGGCTTACGGCGGAATTTCCGGTCGAAAGTGACCGGTGCTTCCGCCTCGTTTGGCGTCGTACCTGCAGTTCCGGTCTCGCAGACAACCACTTCCGTTGGCAGGTGTCAAAGGTTATTTCCGGTGTTGTGCTTTGTTGACTTCCGTCAAGGAAGCCGTGCTCTCATTGGCGGGAGATTCCCGGAGGAGGCGGGACTTCCTGTTCAGCTCCTATTTCCGGTCGGGGACGGGACTCGTGGGGTTCGGGTAGAAGCTGCCGGAAAAGCCAAAGTCTGGTGCGGGCCGGGGCCGGGGGGGGGGGGCGCTGAGGAGCGGGGTGCTCTCCCGGGGGGGCGGGGCCGGTTAGGGGCGCTGAGGAGCGGGGTGCTCTCCCGGGGGGGCGGGGCCGGGGGGGCGCTGAGGAGCGGGGTGCTCTCCCGGGGGGGCGGGGCCGGGGGGGGCGCTGAGGAGCGGGGTGCTCTCCCGGGGGGGCGGGGCCGGGGGGGGGCGCTGAGGAGCGGGGTGCTCTCCCGGGGGGCGGGGCCGGGGGGGGCGCTGAGGAGCGGGGTGCTCTCCCGGGGGGGCGGGGCCGGGGGGGCGCTGAGGAGCGGGGTGCTCTCCCGGGGGGGCGGGGCCGGGGGGGCGCTGAGGAGCGGGGTGCTCTCCCGGGGGGGCGGGGCCGGGGGGGGCGCTGAGGAGCGGGGTGCTCTCCCGGGGGGGCGGGGCCGGGGGGGGCGCTGAGGAGCGGGGTGCTCTCCCGGGGGGGCGGGGCCGGGGGGGCGCTGAGGAGCGGGGTGCTCTCCCGGGGGGGCGGGGCCGGGGGGGCGCTGAGGAGCGGGGTGCTCTCCCGGGGGGGCGGGGCCGGGGGGGCGCTGAGGAGCGGGGTGCTCTCCCGGGGGGCGGGGCCGGGGGGGGCGCTGAGGAGCGGGGTGCTCTCCCGGGGGGGCGGGGCCGGGGGGGGCGCTGAGGAGCGGGGTGCTCTCCCGGGGGGGGGGGCGGGGCCGGGGGGGGCGCTGAGGAGCGGGGTGCTCTCCCGGGGGGGCGGGGCCGGGGGGGCGCTGAGGAGCGGGGTGCTCTCCCGGGGGGGCGGGGCCGGTTAGGGGCGCTGAGGAGCGGGGTGCTCTCCCGGGGGGGCGGGGCCGGGGGGGCGCTGAGGAGCGGGGTGCTCTCCCGGGGGGGCGGGGGCCGGGGGGGGCGCTGAGGAGCGGGGTGCTCTCCCGGGGGGGCGGGGCCGGTTAGGGGCGCTGAGGAGCGGGGTGCTCTCCCGGGGGGGCGGGGCCGGGGGGGCGCTGAGGAGCGGGGTGCTCTCCCGGGGGGGGCGGGGCCGGGGGGGCGCTGAGGAGCGGGGTGCTCTCCCGGGGGGCGGGGCCGGGGGGGCGCTGAGGAGCGGGGTGCTCTCCCGGGGGGCGGGGCCGGGGGGGGGGCGCTGAGGAGCGGGGTGCTCTCCCGGGGGGGCGGGGCCGGGGGGGCGCTGAGGAGCGGGGTGCTCTCCCGGGGGGGCGGGGCCGGTTAGGGGCGCTGAGGAGCGGGGTGCTCTCCCGGGGGGGGGGCGCTGAGGAGCGGGGTGCTCTCCCGGGGGGGCGGGGCCGGGGGGGCGCTGAGGAGCGGGGTGCTCTCCCGGGGGGCGCTGAGGAGCGGGGTGCTCTCCCGGGGGGGCGGGGCCGGGGGGGCGCTGAGGAGCGGGGTGCTCTCCCGGGGGGCGGGGCCGGGGGGGCGCTGAGGAGCGGGGTGCTCTCCCGGGGGGCGGGGCCGGGGGGGGCGCTGAGGAGCGGGGTGCTCTCCCGGGGGGGCGGGGCCGGGGGGGGCGCTGAGGAGCGGGGTGCTCTCCCGGGGGGGCGGGGCCGGGGGGGCGCTGAGGAGCGGGGTGCTCTCCCGGGGGGGCGGGGCCGGGGGGGCGCTGAGGAGCGGGGTGCTCTCCCGGGGGGGCGGGGCCGGGGGGGCGCTGAGGAGCGGGGTGCTCTCCCGGGGGGGCGGGGCCGGGGGGGCGCTGAGGAGCGGGGTGCTCTCCCGGGGGGGCGGGGCCGGGGGGGCGCTGAGGAGCGGGGTGCTCTCCCGGGGGGCGGGGCCGGGGGGGCGCTGAGGAGCGGGGTGCTCTCCCGGGGGGCGGGGCCGGGGGGGCGCTGAGGAGCGGGGTGCTCTCCCGGGGGGGGGCCGGGGCCGGGGGGGGCGCTGAGGAGCGGGGTGCTCTCCCGGGGGGGCGGGGCCGGGGGGGCGCTGAGGAGCGGGGTGCTCTCCCGGGGGGGCGGGGCCGGTTAGGGGCGCTGAGGAGCGGGGTGCTCTCCCGGGGGGGGCGGGGCCGGGGGGGGCGCTGAGGAGCGGGGTGCTCTCCCGGGGGGGCGGGGCGGGGGGGGGGGCGCTGAGGAGCGGGGTGCTCTCCCGGGGGGGCGGGGCCGGTTAGGGGCGCTGAGGAGCGGGGTGCTCTCCCGGGGGGGCGGGGCCGGGGGGGGCGCTGAGGAGCGGGGTGCTCTCCCGGGGGGGCGGGGCCGGTTAGGGGCGCTGAGGAGCGGGGTGCTCTCCCGGGGGGGCGGGGCCGGTTAGGGGCGCTGAGGAGCGGGGTGCTCTCCCGGGGGGGCGGGGCCGGGGGGGGCGCTGAGGAGCGGGGTGCTCTCCCGGGGGGCGGGGGGGCCCCGGGGCCGGGGGGGGCGCTGAGGAGCGGGGTGCTCTCCCGGGGGGGCGGGGCCGGGGGGGCGCTGAGGAGCGGGGTGCTCTCCCGGGGGGGCGGGGCCGGTTAGGGGCGCTGAGGAGCGGGGTGCTCTCCCGGGGGGGCGCTGAGGAGCGGGGTGCTCTCCCGGGGGGGCGGGGCCGGTTAGGGGCGCTGAGGAGCGGGGTGCTCTCCCGGGGGGGCGGGGGGGGGGCGCTGAGGAGCGGGGTGCTCTCCCGGGGGGGCGGGGCCGGGGGGGCGCTGAGGAGCGGGGTGCTCTCCCGGGGGGGGGGCGCTGAGGAGCGGGGTGCTCTCCCGGGGGGGCGGGGCCGGTTAGGGGCGCTGAGGAGCGGGGTGCTCTCCCGGGGGGGCGGGGCCGGTTAGGGGCGCTGAGGAGCGGGGTGCTCTCCCGGGGGGGCGGGGCCGGTTAGGGGCGCTGAGGAGCGGGGTGCTCTCCCGGGGGGGCGGGGCCGGGGGGGGCGCTGAGGAGCGGGGTGCTCTCCCGGGGGGGCTCACGCTCTCTCCTGCCCCAGAGCGGCGTGGCCTGGCCCCGTGGCCGCCATGAGTCTGCAGTGGACGGCCGTGGCCATGTTCCTGTACGGCGAGGTGTTCGCCGTGCTGCTGCTCTGCGTGCCCTTCGTCTCTGCGCCCAGGTGGGTCCTAGGGGGGCCGTGGAGCCTCAGAGTCCATGGAGGGGCTGGGAACCAGCACTCCCCTGGTCTCCAGAGAGCCTGGCCCTGGTGCTGTGGGGCTGGGCTGGGGTCCTGGGGGGCTGAGAGCAAAGGGGTGATAGAGGAGGTGTCTGAGACCCCATTGGGCACTAGCCAAGTTCGGGGGGGGCCCTACATCAGTGGTCACCAACTAGTAGATGGGGATCTACCCCCACTGCCCTGCTGCTCCTGTCCAGAGCCACCCTCGGGGAGCCTCCTGCCTGTTGTGCAGGGGCGTTGTCACTCTGACCCCCTCCCCTGTACCCCACTTCTCAGAATGAAGAGGGCGGGGCTTTGGCCAAGGGGTGGGGCAGGGGTCTTGGGGTCTGAGTAGGCCCTGAGCTGACATTCCAAAAGTGAGCTTGGACTTACGGGTTGGAGACGCCTGCCCTAGATGCCCTGGCAAGGGGATTCTCTCTGCCCCCATTTCCCCGTTGCTGGCCCCTCTGTCTGCGGAGGGGCTCAGGTCCGAGGCTCTGGCTCAGCATGCGGGACCCTGGCGTTCGGCTCTGTCCCGGTACCCAGCAGGGCTGCGGGTGGGGGCCCTGGCAGGCTGCCCCTGTAACCGGCTCTCCCCGGCAGGTGGCAGAAAATCTTCCGGTCCCGCCTGGTGCGGCTGGTGGTGACCTACGGGAACACCTTCTTCGTGGTGCTCATCGTCATCCTGATCCTCCTGCTCCTCGGTGAGGGGGGGGCTCATCGCTGCTAACGCCTGCAGCTCTGCTTCCTTGAGGGGGGACCAGGGCTGGCAGCCAGGACCCCGGGTTCTCCGGGTCGGGGCTGGCACGTTAACCCCCCGCTTCCCCCAGACGCGGTGCGCGAGATCCGCAAGTACGACGACGTGACGGAGAAGGTCAATCTCCAGAACAACCCGGGGGCGGTGGAGCATTTCCACATGAAGCTGTTCCGGGCGCAGCGCAACCTCTACCTGGCTGGCTTCTCCCTGCTGCTGTCCTTGTGAGTGGCCCGGGGGCCGTACGCAGGGCCCTTGCCTGCTGTGGGGAGAAGGCTGTCCGTGGCCCGGGGGGGCTGTTCATGGGCTGGGGAGGGGGAGGCCTGGCACTCCCCCAGCTCTGGCTGTTAGACCTTGGGCTGGGGTGAGAGGGGCCCCGGTTTGCCCAAGGGGCTGGCTGAGGGGTGCCCAGCTAGCTGCTTCCATTGCCGTTAACACGTGACTGCCTGGCTCCCGCAGCCTCCTGCGCCGCCTGGTGACGCTCCTCTCCCAGCAGGCCACGCTGCTGGCCTCCAACGAGGCCTTCAAGAAGCAGGCTGAGGGCGCCAGCGAGGCGGCCAAGCGCTACATGGAGGACAACGAGCAGCTGAAGAAGGTGGGCGGGGCCGGGGGTGGGGGAGGCGGCCGGGGGGTGTGGTGGGAAGATGAGAACCCGGCTGCTGTGCCCCTGCGGCTGGCGGGCGAGGACGCGGCGGAGCGGGCCGGGGGGTGTGGTGGGAAGATGAGAACCCGGCTGCTGTGCCCCTGCGGCTGGCGGGCGAGGACGCGGCGGAGCGGGCCGGGGGGTGTGGTGGGAAGATGAGAACCCGGCTGCTGCGCCCCTGCGGCTGGCGGGCGAGGACGCGGCGGAGCGGGCCGGGGGGTGTGGTGGAAGATGAGAACCCGGCTGCTGTGTCCCTGCGGCTGGCGGGCGAGGACGCGGCGGAGCGGGCCGGGGGGTGTGGTGGGAAGATGAGAACCCGGCTGCTGTGTCCCTGCGGCTGGCGGGCGAGGACGCGGCGGAGCGGGCCGGGGGGTGTGGTGGGAAGATGAGAACCCGGCTGCTGTGCCCCTGCGGCTGGCGGGCGAGGACGCGGCGGAGCGGGCCGGGGGTGTGGTGGGAAGATGAGAACCCGGCTGCTGTGCCCCTGCGGCTGGCGGGCGAGGACGCGGCGGAGCGGGCCGGGGGGTGTGGTGGGAAGATGAGAACCCGGCGGCTGTGCCCCTGCGGCTGGCGGGCGAGGACGCGGCGGAGCGGGCCGGGGGGTGTGGTGGGAAGATGAGAACCCGGCTGCTGTGCCCCTGCGGCTGGCGGGCGAGGACGCGGCGGAGCGGGCCGGGGGGTGTGGTGGGAAGATGAGAACCCGGCTGCTGTGTCCCTGCGGCTGGCGGGCGAGGACGCGGCGGAGCGGGCCGGGGGGTGTGGTGGGAAGATGAGAACCCGGCTGCTGTGTCCCTGCGGCTGGCGGGCGAGGACGCGGCGGAGCGGGCCGGGGGGTGTGGTGGGAAGATGAGAACCCGGCGGCTGTGCCCCTGCGGCTGGCGGGCGAGGACGCGGCGGAGCGGGCCGGGGGGTGTGGTGGGAAGATGAGAACCCGGCTGCTGTGCCCCTGCGGCTGGCGGGCGAGGACGCGGCGGAGCGGGCCGGGGGGTGTGGTGGGAAGATGAGAACCCGGCGGCTGTGTCCCTGCGGCTGGCGGGCGAGGACGCGGCGGAGCGGGCCGGGGGGTGTGGTGGGAAGATGAGAACCCGGCGGCTGTGCCCCTGCGGCTGGCGGGCGAGGACGCGGCGGAGCGGGCCGGGGGGTGTGGCGGGAAGATGAGAACCCGGCTGCTGTGCCCCTGCGGCTGGCGGGCGAGGACGCGGCGGAGCGGGCCGGGGGGTGTGGTGGGAAGATGAGAACCCGGCGGCTGTGTCCCTGCGGCTGGCGGGCGAGGACGCGGCGGAGCGGGCCGGGGGGTGTGGTGGGAAGATGAGAACCCGGCGGCTGCGCCCCTGCGGCTGGCGGGCGAGGACGCGGCGGAGCGGGCCGGGGGGTGTGGTGGGAAGATGAGAACCCGGCGGCTGCGCCCCTGCGGCTGGCGGGCGAGGACGCGGCGGAGCGGGCCGGGGGGTGTGGTGGGAAGATGAGAACCCGGCTGCTGTGCCCCTGCGGCTGGCGGGCGAGGACGCGGCGGAGCGGGCCGGGGGGTGTGGTGGGAAGATGAGAACCCGGCTGCTGTGCCCCTGCGGCTGGCGGGCGAGGACGCGGCGGAGCGGGCCGGGGGGGTGTGGCGGGAAGATGAGAACCCGGCTGCTGCGCCCCTGCGGCTGGCGGGCGAGGACGCGGCGGAGCGGGCCGGGGGGTGGTGGGAAGATGAGAACCCGGCTGCTGTGTCCCTGCGGCTGGCGGGCGAGGACGCGGCGGAGCGGGCCGGGGGGTGTGGTGGGAAGATGAGAACCCGGCTGCTGTGTCCCTGCGGCTGGCGGGCGAGGACGCGGCGGAGCGGGCCGGGGGGTGTGGTGGGAAGATGAGAACCCGGCTGCTGTGTCCCTGCGGCTGGCGGGCGAGGACGCGGCGGAGCGGGCCGGGGGTGTGGTGGGAAGATGAGAACCCGGCTGCTGTGCCCCTGCGGCTGGCGGGCGAGGACGCGGCGGAGCGGGCCGGGGGGTGTGGTGGGAAGATGAGAACCCGGCTGCTGTGCCCCTGCGGCTGGCGGGCGAGGACGCGGCGGAGCGGGCCGGGGGGTGTGGTGGGAAGATGAGAACCCGGCTGCTGTGTCCCTGCGGCTGGCGGGCGAGGACGCGGCGGAGCGGGCCGGGGGGTGTGGTGGGAAGATGAGAACCCGGCGGCTGTGCCCCTGCGGCTGGCGGGCGAGGACGCGGCGGAGCGGGCCGGGGGGTGTGGTGGGAAGATGAGAACCCGGCTGCTGTGCCCCTGCGGCTGGCGGGCGAGGACGCGGCGGAGCGGGCCGGGGGGTGTGGTGGGAAGATGAGAACCCGGCTGCTGTGTCCCTGCGGCTGGCGGGCGAGGACGCGGCGGAGCGGGCCGGGGGGTGTGGTGGGAAGATGAGAACCCGGCTGCTGTGTCCCTGCGGCTGGCGGGCGAGGACGCGGCGGAGCGGGCCGGGGGGTGTGGTGGGAAGATGAGAACCCGGCGGCTGTGCCCCTGCGGCTGGCGGGCGAGGACGCGGCGGAGCGGGCCGGGGGGTGTGGTGGGAAGATGAGAACCCGGCTGCTGTGCCCCTGCGGCTGGCGGGCGAGGACGCGGCGGAGCGGGCCGGGGGGTGTGGTGGGAAGATGAGAACCCGGCGGCTGTGTCCCTGCGGCTGGCGGGCGAGGACGCGGCGGAGCGGGCCGGGGGGTGTGGTGGGAAGATGAGAACCCGGCGGCTGTGCCCCTGCGGCTGGCGGGCGAGGACGCGGCGGAGCGGGCCGGGGGGTGTGGCGGGAAGATGAGAACCCGGCTGCTGTGCCCCTGCGGCTGGCGGGCGAGGACGCGGCGGAGCGGGCCGGGGGGTGTGGTGGGAAGATGAGAACCCGGCTGCTGTGCCCCTGCGGCTGGCGGGCGAGGACGCGGCGGAGCGGGCCGGGGGGTGTGGTGGGAAGGATGAGAACCCGGCTGCTGTGCCCCTGCGGCTGGCGGGCGAGGACGCGGCGGAGCGGGCCGGGGGGTGTGGCGGGAAGATGAGAACCCGGCTGCTGTGCCCCTGCGGCTGGCGGGCGAGGACGCGGCGGAGCGGGCCGGGGGGTGTGGCGGGAAGATGAGAACCCGGCGGCTGTGCCCCTGCGGCTGGCGGGCGAGGACGCGGCGGAGCGGGCCGGGGGGTGTGGTGGGAAGATGGAGAACCCGGCGGCTGTGTCCCTGCGGCTGGCGGGCGAGGACGCGGCGGAGCGGGCCGGGGGGTGTGGTGGGAAGATGAGAACCCGGCTGCTGTGTCCCTGCGGCTGGCGGGCGAGGACGCGGCGGAGCGGGCCGGGGGGTGTGGTGGGAAGATGAGAACCCGGCGGCTGTGTCCCTGCGGCTGGCGGGCGAGGATGCGGCGGAGCGGGCCGGGGGGTGTGGTGGGAAGATGAGAACCCGGCGGCTGTGTCCCTGCGGCTGGCGGGCGAGGATGCGGCGGAGCGGGCCGGGGGGTGTGGTGGGAAGATGAGAACCCGGCGGCTGTGTCCCTGCGGCTGGCGGGCGAGGACGCGGCGGAGCGGGCCGGGGGGTGTGGTGGGAAGATGAGAACCCGGCTGCTGTGCCCCTGCGGCTGGCGGGCGAGGACGCGGCGGAGCGGGCCGGGGGGTGTGGTGGGAAGATGAGAACCCGGCTGCTGTGCCCCTGCAGCTGGCGGGCGAGGACGCGGCGGAACGGCCTGGCGCGGGGCTGGGGGCTACTGAGCAGAAGGAGGCGCTGATGGCAGAGCTCAAGCAGCTGAGGGAGGAGCTGGCCTCTAGCAAGAAGGGTGAGCTGGGGCACTGAATCCCGGGGGCACTGCTGGCCGGGTGGCCCATGAATCCCAGCCCCGAGCAGGGCCTAGCTGTTCGAGCACCCTGGCTTAGTCCAACCCAGGACGGGGGGCTGGGAGGACGGGGCTTCCAGGACTCAGGTGGGGTCCCAGTGGTGGGCTGGGTTTCTGGGGGGCGGGGGTCCCTGTGGAGGCTGGTGGGGTGGGGGGGCTCTGGGACTCGGGCAGGGCTGGGTTTCTAGGGGGTGGGGGTTTGGATGTGGGGGGCAGAGGGCTGGGCTCCCTGGGGAGGGCAGCTGGGGGTTCGGGCTGTGTGTGTTACCTTCCCTGGCTAACCTGGGCCGTCCCCAGCTGTGGAGAGGGCGGAGCGCGAGGCGCTGGCCATGCGGAAGCAGGCGCAGGGGCTGACCATGGAGTACGACCGGCTGCTGGAGGAGCACAGCAAGCTGCAGGTGGGGCTGGGCTGGGGGCTGCACGTGTGTTTGGGGGGGGGGCTCTGAGCCCTGGGGCAGGGCTGATTCCGCAGATGGGGCCCTGAAGAGGCCGCTGCCCCTTTGCCACCAGCTGGGGGCAGCACTGAGCCTGGTGCGGCTGGTGGCCTTGCAGGGGCCTATAAATAGCCTGCTGGGAAGTGCAGGCCTCAGCTGATGGGGGTGGGGCTGCCCCACCTGGCTGGGTGCCCTGCCTCGTGATGGCTACGTGCAGCCAGGTGCGTGGGGCTGGCTGGGTGGGGCTGGGCTGCTGTTTGGTGCCAGCATTGCCATGGTAACGCGGGGGGGTGCTGGCAGGGCGGGGGCAATAGGGGGTGCCTGCCTGGGCGTGGGGTGGCCCGTGGGCCCCAGCACCGTTGGCCCCACCCCCGTCTGTTTGTCTGTCCCCAGATGCTGCAGGAGGGACCCAAGGACAAGAAGGAGGAGTGACAGCCCCTGTCCCAATTGCTGTGGGCGGGGCCTTTCTGGGACCATGCCCCCCAGTTGCTTTGTGGGTGGAGCCTGCAGCTTTACATGGGGGGAGGGGTCTGACCCCCCAAAGCCGCTGGGTATCTGTGCTGGCCAAGTGGAGTTCCTCCTGCCCCTCTTCCTCCCTTTCCGGCAGGGGGGTAGGACCCCGCCTCAGTTTCCCTTCCTGGCCTTCTGCGCAGCTGTGGCCGGAGGAGCCGTGTGCTGCGGCTGGGGCCTGCTCCCCGCTCCCCGCTCCCCGCGCCAGCCTGTAGTGACCCACTCGGCCTCCAATAAAGGCTGCGGCTATGGCTGAGCTGGCTGGCTTCCTCCTTCCCCGCCTGGTAAACTGAGCCCCGGGGGGCCCTTTCCTGGCGCTGGCTGCCCCCACCACTGGGCCCTGGGGGCACATGGGAGTGCAGGGCTTTGTGGGGGGCAGTGGCTGTGGGGTGCTGGCCCTTGGGTGGGGCCTGCCAGCCCACCGGCTCCTGCCTCATGGCCAGCAGCTGTCCCCTGGTAGGCCACTGGCCAGGGGCTTTCTGAGTGGGGCGGGGGCCCCTGCCTGCCCTTTGCTGACACCCCATCCTGAGCTGGGCCAACCCAGCTCCCGGTGCCCCCTGGAGAACGAGCGGAGGGGGCTGGGGGCTTCGGCTGCCTGGCTCCCCTAGTGGGGGGGGGGGCGCACCCCTCCAGCCCCCCCAGAGAGGCGCAGGAGGCCGGGATATGTCGCGTTATTGCTCTCAGGATGGGAATTAACACTCAGGTGCCGGAGCCGGGGGGGGCTGGTTCAACACAAGACACAGCGACGCGCCCACTGTGGAAGACTGATGTGAATAGCACCTGGGGGGGGGGGGGACAGGCCAGCTGCCAGGGGGGCATCTCCTGACTCCACCCCCCCAAAGCCTGCAGGGATACCCCCAGGCCTGGCCCTCCCCTGCTTTTCCTGCAGTTCCCCCCACCCCCACCGGCTTGAGGTTGGGTTGGTAGGTTAATGGTAGTGCACAGAGAAACACTCACCCCCACACACGCAGCCCCATGCACTCCCCACCCCCACCCAGCCCCCTTACCCGCAGCCATGTGTGCGCCCCACCCCTACACAGAGCCCTACACGCAGCCCCATGCGCTCCCCCATACCCTCACCCACAGAAGCCCCTGGCTCCCTCACACCAGAGCCCCATGCGCCCTCCCCCCCATACCCTCACCCACACAGAGCACCGCACCACTGGCTGCGCTTCCCCATACCCCTCACCCACACAGCCCACCCCCTACACGCAGCCATATGCGTGCCCCCATAGCCCCATCCCTTCCCACTCAGCCCTGTGTCCCTCACACACACACACACACACAGCTTCTTACACACACACACACACACACACACACATCCCCACCCCCACCCCCCTCCATTCACCCCCCCACCCCCCCCCCCTGTAGATGACACAGTGACATTGACACACACACACACACACACACACACAGAGCCGGGTCCCCGCGCGACCCCCGGCCTAAAAGCTGCAGCTCATTAGCACTTTGTACAGGCCCCGCAATTAAGAAAATTAATGTTCTCTGCCCCTCCCCCCGCTATGGATAGAGCTCTCTAGAAAATGTGCAAAATAGACTCCCTCTGGGGGGGCCCCAGCGTTTTCCGCCCCACTGAGGAGCTGGGGTGGGGGTGGGGGGCCCCGCCCTGGCAGCTGCGTTGGGTGTGGGGCACATGGCACGGTGAGAAGGGAGGCCCTGGGCAGGGGGCGGGCACCCGCGAGAGGGGAGGGGCTTCGGGTCACATGACGCTCTCCAGGATGACGACTTTGGCCATGTCCTCGGCGCTGGGGCTCAGGGTGGTCAGCGCCCCCAGCTCCGGCTCCGGCAGCTTGTACTCCAGGTGGTGCAGCCCCCACACCGGCTGGGTCAGGCGCTGCCAGCGCTGGGGGCGCAGGGAGAGGGTTAACGGCGCCCCTCCCCCGGCCGGGGCCGACCCGGACCCCCGCCCGGGCCGGGGCCGAGGACCCTGCCCCCCAGGACCTGGACCCCCCTCCCCCGGCCGGGACCGACCCGGACCCTCCCTGCCGGGCCCAGGACCCTGCCCCGGGCCCCCGCCCCTGCCCCCAGCCGGGCCCAAGACCCGGACCCACCCCCCTCGGCCGGGGCCAGGACCCGGACCCACCCCCCCCGGCCGGGCCCAGGGCCCAGGACGCTCCCCTCCCCGGCCGGGGCCAGGACCCGGACCCACCCCCTCCCCGGCCGGGGCCAGGACCCGGACCCCCCTCCCCGGCCAGGGCCCAGGACCCTGCCCCGGGCTCCCCGCCCCTGCCCCCAGCCTGGCCCCGGACCCTGCCCAAGACCCAGGACCCCGGCTCCCCGGCCGGGGCCGAGGACCCTGACCCCCCCTCCCCGGCCGGGCCCAGGACCCTGCCCCGGGCTCCCCGCCCCTGCCCCCCCGCTGCCCCTCCCCGCCAGGCCCAAGACCCGGACCGACCCTCCCCTCGGCCGGGGCCAGGACCCGGACCCCCCCTCCCGCCCTGCCCCCAGCCGGGCTCAAGACCCGGACCCCTCCCCGCCCCCGGGCCCCGGGCCCCGCCCCTGCCCCCAGCTGCAGCCCCCACCCCCTCGGCCCCGGACCCACCCCCCCTCCCCTGGCCGGGGCCAGGACCCTGCCCCGAGCTCCCCGCCCCTGCCGGGCCCAAGACCCGGACCCACCCCTTCGGCCGGGCCCAGGACCCAGGCTCCCTGCCCCTGGCCAGGCCGAGAACCCGGGCCCCCCCGTCCCCAGCCGGGCAAGCAGCCAGTGTGGGGGTCCCCGCCCGGCTCACCTGGGCCAGCGTGCCCTTGGAGCGCATCAGCTTGGCCAGGGCGGTGAGGGGCAGGCAGAGCATGGAGCTGAGGGCGAAGCCCCAGCCGATGGCCTCGCCCCACCAGGGGTACACGTAGGTCTTGTTGTAGACCAGCGGCTGGTGGTGCGCCAGGTTGAAGAGGAAAATGCCCTGGGGAGACGGAGAGGGCGTGAGAGACCCGGGCACAGCCCCCCCCGGCCAGCCCCCAGGCCCCGCTGCCCTCCCCCCCCGCCGGCGCTAGCCCCCAGGCCCCGCTGCCCCCGGCCGGCGCTAGCCCCTAGGCCCCGCTGCCCTCCCCCCCCCCCCGCCGGCGCTAGCCCCCAGGCCCCGCTGCCCTCCCCCCCCCCGCCGGCGCTAGCCCCCAGGCCCCGCTGCCCCCGGCCGGCGCTAGCCCCTAGGCCCCGCTGCCCTCCCCCCCCCCCCGCCGGCCGGCGCTAGCCCCCAGGCCCCGCTGCCCTCCCCCCTCCCCCCCCGCCGGCGCTAGCCCCCAGGCCCCGCTGCCCTCCCCCCCCGCCCTCCCCCCCCGCCCCGCTGCCCCTCCCCCCCCCCCGCCCCCTAGGCCCCGCTGCCCTCCCCCCCCGCCGGCGCTAGCCCCCAGGCCCCGCTGCCCTCCCCCCCCCCCGGCCGGCGCTAGCCCCCAGGCCCCGCTGCCCTCCCAGCCCAGCCTCCCCCCCCAGGCCCCGCTGCCCTCCCAGCCCATACCAGGCAGATGAGGGGTGTGAAGATCATCCAGCACCATTTCATCCAGGGGAAGGGCCGGTAGCCGATCATACAGGCCACGTCGTCCAGGAACCGGTCCGCCCCTGCGGGGAGGGGGGTGAGAGCCGCACACACCCAGCCCCTGCCCCCCCCGCCTGCATCGGAGCCACCCACACCCCAGCCAGGCCCCCCAGGCGACCCCCCAGCCCCCGCCCTGCCGGGACCACCAGCCCCTGCCCCCAGCCCCTGCCCGGACCCCCAGCCCCTGCCCCCCGCCCTGCCGGGACGCCTCCGCTGGCCGTACCATACACCCAGGCTATCACGACGCATTCCCAGAACGCCTGCCAGAGCAGGGTGGTGCCGCTGGCTGAGTAGTAGTCGAAAAGCTGGAAGACGTACATGCCTCCCTAGGGCAGGAGAGAGGAGCACGGGCCTGACCCACGGCCCTGAGCCCCCCCACAGCCCTGGGTCCCCCACTGCTCCCCCACAGCCCTCCAAGCAACGCCCCCTCCCGCCCCGGGGCGCCCGACCCACCCACACCCCCTCCCGCCCCGGGGCACCCCCCAAGCAACGCCCCCTCCCGCCCCGGGGCGCCCGACCCACCCACGCCCCCCTCCCGCCCCGGGGCGCCCCCCACAGCCCCGCCCCGGGGCGCCCCCCACAGCCCCGCCCCGGGGCGCCCCCCACAGCCCCCGCCCCGGGGCGCCCCCCGGGCAACGCCCCCTTCCGCCCCGGGGCGCCCCCCACAGCCCCGCCCCGGGGCACCCCCAAGCAACGCCCCCTCCCGCCCCGGGGCGCCCGACCCACCCACACCCCCTCCCGCCCCGGGGCACCCCCCCCAAGCCCCCGCCCCCGCCCGCCCCGGGGCACCCCCCAAGCAACGCCCCCTCCTGCCCCGGGGCGCCCGACCGACCCACACCCCCCTACCTCGGTGACCATGGAGAGGTCGAGGAGGAAGCAGAGAGCGCAGCTGAGCGCGACCGTCACCTCCCGCTGGAACCGGAACGAGCAGCTCGCAGGCAGCAGCTCCAGGACCCCTGTGATGAAACCCTCCACCCCCACGAACTGGGGCGAGGGGAGCGTGACGCCGGCTCTGAGCCCCCCCCAGAGCCGGGAGAACCCAGGCGTCCGGGCCCCCCCGCGCCCCTCCCAGAGCCGGGAGAACCCAGGCGTCCGGGCCCCACCCGTCCCCCCCCCGAGCCAGGAGAACCCAGGCGTCCGGGCCCCCCCGTCTCCCTCCAGAGCCAGGAGAACCCAGGCGTCCGGGCCCCCCCGTCTCCCTCCAGAGCCAGGAGAACCCAGGCGTCCGGGCCCCCCGTCCCCCCCCAGAGCCAGGAGAACCCAGGCGTCCGGGCCCCCCCGTCTCCCTCCAGAGCCAGGAGAACCCAGGCGTCCGGGCCCCCCCCGTCCCCCCCCAGAGCCAGGAGAACCCAGGCGTCCGGGCCCCCCCCGTCCCCCCCCAGAGCCAGGAGAACCCAGGCGTCCGGGCCCCCCCCGCCCCCTCCAGAGCCAGGAGAACCCAGGCGTCCGGGCCCCCCCCCCCTCCCCCCCCAGAGCCAGGAGAACCCAGGCGTCCGGGCCCCCCCCGTCCCCCCCAGAGCCAGGAGAACCCAGGCGTCCGGGCCCCCCCGCGCCCCTCCCAGAGCCGGGAGAACCCAGGCGTCCGGGCCCCACCCGTCCCCCCCCCGAGCCAGGAGAACCCAGGCGTCCGGGCCCCCCCGTCTCCCTCCAGAGCCAGGAGAACCCAGGCGTCCGGGCCCCCCCGTCTCCCTCCAGAGCCAGGAGAACCCAGGCGTCCGGGCCCCCCCCGTCCCCCCCCAGAGCCAGGAGAACCCAGGCGTCCGGGCCCCCCCGTCTCCCTCCAGAGCCAGGAGAACCCAGGCGTCCGGGCCCCCCCCGTCCCCCCCCAGAGCCAGGAGAACCCAGGCGTCCGGGCCCCCCCCGTCCCCCCCCAGAGCCAGGAGAACCCAGGCGTCCGGGCCCCCCCCGTCCCCCTCCAGAGCCAGGAGAACCCAGGCGTCCGGGCCCCCCCGTCCCCCTCCAGAGCCAGGAGAACCCAGGCGTCCGGGGCCCCCCCCGTCCCCCCCCCCAGAGCCAGGAGAACCCAGGCGTCCGGGCCCCCCCCCCGTCTCCCTCCAGAGCCAGGAGAACCCAGGCGTCCGGGCCCCCCCGCGCCCCCCCCCAGACCCGGGAGAACCCAGGTGTCCGGGCCCCCCCCGTCTCCCCCCAGAGCCAGGAGAACCCAGGCGTCCGGGCCCCCCCCCCGTCTCCCCCCAGAGCCAGGAGAACCCAGGCGTCCGGGCCCCCCCGCGCCCCCCCCCCAGACCCGGGAGAACCCAGGTGTCCGGGCCCCCCCCGTCTCCCCCCAGAGCCAGGAGAACCCAGGCGTCCGGGCCCCCCCCCGTCTCCCCCCAGAGCCAGGAGAACCCAGGCGTCCGGGCCCCCCCGTCCCCTCCCAGAGCCAGGAGAACCCAGGCGTCCGGGCCCCCCCGTCTCCCCCCAGAGCCAGGAGAACCCAGGCGTCCGGGCCCCCCCCGTCTCCCCCCAGAGCCAGGAGAACCCAGGCGTCCGGGCCCCCCCCGTCCCCCCCCAGAGCCAGGAGAACCCAGGCGTCCGGGCCCCCCCGTCCCCCTCCAGAGCCAGGAGAACCCAGGCGTCCGGGCCCCCCCCGTCCCCCCCCAGAGCCAGGAGAACCCAGGCGTCCGGGCCCCCCCCCGTCCCCCCCCCCAGAGCCAGGAGAACCCAGGCGTCCGGGCCCCCCCCCCCCGTCTCCCTCCAGAGCCAGGAGAACCCAGGCGTCCGGGCCCCCCCGCGCCCCCCCCCCCAGACCCGGGAGAAGCCAGGTGTCCGGGCCCCCCCCGTCTCCCCCCAGAGCCAGGAGAACCCAGGCGTCCGGGCCCCCCCCGTCCCCTCCCAGAGCCAGGAGAACCCAGGCGTCCGGGCCCCCCCCCGTCTCCCCCCAGAGCCAGGAGAACCCAGGCGTCCGGGCCCCCCCCCGTCTCCCTCCAGAGCCGGGAGAACCCAGGCGTCCGGGCCCCCCCCCGGAGCCGGGAGAACTCAGGCGTCCGGGCCCCCCCCCGGAGCCGGGAGAACTCAGGCGTCCGGGCCCCCCCCGCGTGTCCCCCCAGAGCTGGGAGAACCCAGGCGTCCGAGCCCCCCCCGCGTGTCCCCCCAGAGCCGGGAGAACCCAGGTGTCCGGGCCCCCCCCGGAGCCGGGAGAACTCAGGCGTCCGGGCCCCCCCCGCGTGTCCCCCCAGAGCTGGGAGAACCCAGGCGTCCGGGCCCCCCCCGCGTGTCCCCCCAGAGCCGGGAGAACCCAGGTGTCCGGGCCCCCCCCGGAGCCGGGAGAACTCAGGCGTCCGGGCCCCCCCCGCGTGTCCCCCCAGAGCCGGGAGATCCCAGGCGTCCGGGCTCCTGGCCCCACCTGGCTGTCCAGGCCCAGCAGCAGCAGCATGATGAAGAAGAGGGCAGCCCAGAGGGGGGCGACGGGCATCAGGGTGACGGCTCGGGGGTACGCGATGAACGCCAGGCCCGGCCCTGCGCAGGGAGACCAGGTGAGAACCCAGCCCCTCCCCCAGGCGTCCGGGCTCCAGCCCCTCCCCCGCGCCCCCCCAGGCTCCAGCCCCTCCCCTAGGGGTCCGGGCTCCAGCTCCTCCCCCGCGCCCCCCCAGGCTCCAGCCCCTCCCCCAGGGGTCCGGGCTCCAGCTCCTCCCCCACGCCTCCCCCACGCCCCCCCAGGCTCCAGCCCCTCCCCCAGGCGTCCGGGCTCCAGCCCCTCCCCCGCGCCCCCCCAGGCTCCAGCCCCTCCCCTGCGCCCCCCCCAGGCTCCAGACCCCCCCCGGCGTCCCGCTCCAGCCATCCGGGCGCACTCACCCGACTCGGCCACCTGGGAGATGTCCACACCCTGCTCCATGGCCATGAAGCCCAGGATGGAGAAGACGACGAAGCCGGCGAAGAAACTCGTCCCGCTGTTGATCAGGGCGAGGATCACGGCGTCCCTGGGGGAGGGGGGCAGTGTGGGGGGAGGGGTCGGCAGGGCCAGCCGGGGGAGGCCTCAGCCAGCCTGGCCTCCAATCCCTGCCTCGTGCGGAATAATTGTGTCCTGTGCGCAGCGGCACCGCCTGTCCGCCCGGCTCGTTAGGCCCTGCTGGTGCGTTGGGCAGCCCGGCGCCCTCCCCCGCGCCCCCCGGCCCGCAGCCCCCTCCCCCGCACCCCCCGGCGCCCTCCCACGCACCTGCCCGCACCCCCCAGCCCGCACCCCCCGGCACCTGCCCGCACCCCCCAGCCCGCACCTGCCCGCACCCCCCAGCCCGCACCCCCCAGCCCGCACCCCCCGGCACCTGCCCGCACCCCCCAGTGCCCTCCCCCGCACCCCCCGGCCCACACCCCCCGGCGCCCTCCCCCGCACCTGCCCTCACCCCCGGCACCCTCCCCAGCACCCCCCGGTACCCTGCTCGCACCCCCCCGGCCCCCTCCCTGGCCCCCTGCCCGCACCCCCCAGCACCTGGCCCCTGCCGAGGGGCTCACTTGTAGCAGTCGTTGTTGAAGCGGTTGTAGCTGCCCAGCGCCGTCAGCGCGCCCAGGCCGATGGCGTACGAGAAAAATATCTGAGTCCCCGCGTCGATCCAGACCTGCGCAGAGAGAAAGGGCGAGAGCCCAGCCCCCCGGCTCTAACCGCCAGGCCCCGCTGTCATCCCCCCCCCCCCGAGAGCCCAGCCCCCCGGCTCTAACCGCCAGGCCCCGCTGTCATCCCCCCCCCCCGAGAGCCCAGCCCCCCGGCTCTAACCGCCAGGCCCCGCTGTCATCCCCCCCCCCCCGAGAGCCCAGCCCCCCGGCTCTAACCGCCAGGCCCCGCTGTCATCCCCCCCCCCCCCGAGAGCCCAGCCCCCCGGCTCTAACCGCCAGGCCCCGCTGTCGTCCCCCCCCCCCCGAGAGCCCAGCCCCCCGGCTCTAACCGCCAGGCCCCGCTGTCATCCCCCCCCCCCCCCCGAGAGCCCAGCCCCCCGGCTCTAACCGCCAGGCCCCGCTGTCATCCCCCCCCCCCCCCGAGAGCCCAGCCCCCCGGCTCTAACCGCCAGGCCCCGCTGTCATCCCCCCCCCCCCCGAGAGCCCAGCCCCCCGGCTCTAACCGCCAGGCCCCGCTGTCGTCCCCCCCCCCCCGAGAGCCCAGCCCCCCGGCTCTAACCGCCAGGCCCCGCTGTCGTCCCCCCCCCCCCGAGAGCCCAGCCCCCCGGCTCTAACCGCCAGGCCCCGCTGTCGTCCCCCCCCCCCCGAGAGCCCAGCCCCCCGGCTCTAACCGCCAGGCCCCGCTGTCGTCCCCCCCCCCCCCCCGAGAGCCCAGCATCCCGGCTCCCAGCCCCCCCAGCTCTAACCGCCAGGCCCCGCTGTCATCCCCCCCCCCCCGAGAGCCCAGCCCCCCGGCTCTAACCGCCAGGCCCCGCTGTCGTCCCCCCCCCCCCCCGAGAGCCCAGCCCCCCGGCTCTAACCGCCAGGCCCCGCTGTCGTCCCCCCCCCCCCCGAGAGCCCAGCATCCCGGCTCCCAGCCTCCCCGGCTCTAACCGCCAGGCCCCGCTGTCATCCCCCCCCCCCCCGAGAGCCCAGCCCCCCGGCTCTAACCGCCAGGCCCCGCTGTCGTCCCCCCCCCCCCCCGAGAGCCCAGCATCCCGGCTCCCAGCCCCCCCGGCTCTAACCGCCAGGCCCCGCTGTCATCCCCCCCCCCCCCCGAGAGCCCAGCCCCCCGGCTCTAACCGCCAGGCCCCGCTGTCATCCCCCCCCCCCCGAGAGCCCAGCCCCCCCGGCTCTAACCGCCAGGCCCCGCTGTCGTCCCCCCCCCCCCCGAGAGCCCAGCCCCCCGGCTCCCAGCCCCCCCCGGCTCTAACCGCCAGGCCCCGCTGTCATCCCCCCCCCCGAGAGCCCAGCCCCCCGGCTCTAACCGCCAGGCCCCGCTGTCGTTCCCCCCCCCCCCCCGAGAGCCCAGCCCCCCCGGCTCTAACCGCCAGGCCCCGCTGTCGTCCCCCCCCCCCCCGAGAGCCCAGCATCCCAGCTCCCAGCCCCCCCCCGGCTCTAACCGCCAGGCCCCGCTGTCGTCCCCCCCCCCCGCGAGCCCAGCCCCCCCGGCTCTAACCGCCAGGCCCCGCTGTCGTCCCCCCCCCCCCCCCCCGAGAGCCCAGCATCCCAGCTCCCAGCCCCCCCCGGCTCTAACCGCCAGGCCCCGCTGTCGTCCCCCCCCCCCCCGCGAGCCCAGCCCCCCCGGCTCTAACCGCCAGGCCCCACTGTCGTCCCCCCCCCCCGAGAGCCCAGCATCCCGGCTCCCAGCCCCCCCCGGCTCTAACCGCCAGGCCCCGCTGTCGGCCCCGCTGTCGGCCCCGCCCCCTCCGAGAGCCCAGCACCCCGGCTCCCAGCCCCCCCGGCTCTAACCGCCAGGCCCCGCTGTCGTCCCCCCCCCCCCGAGAGCCCAGCACCCCGGCTCTAACCGCCAGGCCCCGCTGTCGTCCCCCCCCCTCCGAGAGCCCAGCACCCCGGCTCTAACCGCCAGGCCCCGCTGTCGTGCCCCCCCCCTCCGAGAGCCCAGCACCCCGGCTCTAACCGCCAGGCCCCGCTGTCGTCCCCCCCCCCCCCGAGAGCCCAGCACCCCGGCTCCCAGCCCCCCCGGCTCTAACCGCCAGGCCCCGCTGTCGTTCCCCCCCCCCCCGAGAGCCCAGCCCCCCGGCTCTAACCGCCAGGCCCCGCTGTCGTCCCCCCCCCCCCTCCGAGAGCCCAGCACCCCGGCTCCCAGCCCCCCCGGCTCTAACCGCCAGGCCCCGCTGTCGTTCCCCCCCCCCCCCCCGAGAGCCCAGCCCCCCGGCTCTAACCGCCAGGCCCCGCTGCCCTGTGGGCAAGAAGCTGGGGCGGGCGGGTTACCTGCGGTGAGGCCAGCTTGGACCAGTCGGGCTGCAGGTAGTAGAGGATCCCAGCGCCGGCACCGGGCAGCAGCACCCCCCGGATCAGCAGCACGATCAGCACCACGTAGGGGAACGTGGCCGTGACATAGACGATCTGGGGGGCAGGGAGCAGCATGAGGGTCCGCAGCCCCGCCCCCCCTCCCCCAGCCCCCGCCCCCCAGGGCTGCCTCCCCCTCCCGCCCCCCTCCTCTCCCCCAGCCCCCGCCCCCCAGGGCTGCCTCCCCCTCCCGCCCCCCTCCCTCTCCCCCAGCCCCCGCGCCCCCCAGGGCTGCCTCTCCCTCCCGCACCCCTCCCTCTCCCCCAGCCCCCGCGCCCCCCAGGGCTGCCTCTCCCTCCCGCACCCCTCCCTCTCCCCCAGCCCCCGCGCCCCCCAGGGCTGCCTCTCCCTCCCGCACCCCTCCCTCTCCCCCAGCCCCCGCGCCCCCCAGGGCTGCCTCTCCCTCCCGCACCCCTCCCTCTCCCCCAGCCCCCGCGCCCCCCAGGGCTGCCTCTCCCTCCCGCACCCCTCCCTCTCCCCCAGCCCCCGCGCCCCCCAGGGCTGCCTCTCCCTCCCGCACCCCTCCCTCTCCCCCAGCCCCCGCGCCCCCCAGGGCTGCCTCTCCCTCCCGCACCCCTCCCTCTCCCCCAGCCCCCGCGCCCCCCAGGGCTGCCTCTCCCTCCCGCACCCCTCCCTCTCCCCCAGCCCCCGCGCCCCCCAGGGCTGCCTCTCCCTCCCGCACCCCTCCCTCTCCCCCAGCCCCCGCGCCCCCCAGGGCTGCCTCTCCCTCCCGCACCCCTCCCTCTCCCCCAGCCCCCGCGCCCCCCAGGGCTGCCTCTCCCTCCCGCACCCCTCCCTCTCCCCCAGCCCCCGCGCCCCCCAGGGCTGCCTCCCCCTCCCGCACCTTGCCGGTGGACTTGACACCCTTCCAGACGCAGAAGTAGACGAGCAGCCAGCAGACCAACAGGCAAAGCGTCACCTCCCAGTTGAGGGCCCCCGGCTCCTCCAGGCCCCCCGACAGGCGCAGCACCCGGTTCCTGCAAGCCAGGCCTTGAGCGCGGGGCAGGGGCCCGAGGGGAAGGGGGGAGGGGGCCGGGGGGGCAGGCAGGGGGGGGCCCCGGGGGGAAGGGGAAGGGGGCGGGCGGGCCGGGGGGCAGGGGCCCCAGGGGAAGGGGGGAGGCGGGCCGGGGGGCAGGGGGGGGAAGGGGGCGGGCCGGGGGGGCAGGGGCCCCAGGGGAAGGGGGCGGGCGGGCCGGGGGGCAGGGGCCCCAGGGGAAGGGGGCGGGCGGGCCGGGGGGCAGGGGCCCCAGGGGAAGGGGGCGGGTGGGCCGGGGGGCAGGGGCCCCAGGGGGGGGCCGGGGGGCAGGGGTCACTCACTCCCAGAACTCGACGACGGGCGGGCGCCCCTCGGGTGGCGGGGGGCAGCTCTGGTTGGCGGGGGGGCAGGCGGGGGGCCCGGCGGGCTCCAGGCAGGCGGGCGAGTTCCAGGCGTGGTCGCAGCCGGCCCAGGGCAGGGGGTCGGCGAAGGAGCTGGCCAGGTAGAAGCAGCCCCAGGCCAGGACCATGATGTAGTAGGTGTTGCAGTAAAACACGATCACCATGGAGGCGAAACCCAGCCCTGTGGGGGGAGAGATAAGCGGGGGTGTGGGCCGGGGGGGGGGGGGCGGGGGCGGGCCAGGCCGGGGGGGCCGGGGGGGGGGGGGGAGAGATCAGTGCGGGCCAGGCCGGGGGGGGGGGGTGTGGGGGCCGGGGGCGGGGGCGCGGGGGGGCAGGCCGGGGGGGGGGGGGGGGGGGAGAGATCAGTGGGGGCTGCGGGCCAGGCCGGGGGGGCAGGCCGGGGGGGAGAGGGGGGGGCCAGGCCGGGGGGCCAGGGGGGGGGGGGGGGAGCGGGGGGCGGGCCAGGCCGGGGGGGGGGGAGAGATCAGTGGGGGCTGCGGGCCAGGCCGGGGGGGCAGGGGGGGGGCAGGCCGGGGGGGCCAGGGGGGGGGGGGAGAGATCAGTGGGGGCTGCGGGCCAGGCCGGGGGGGCAGGCCGGGGGGGGGGGGGAGAGATCAGTGGGGGCTGCGGGCCAGGCCGGGGGGGGCCGGGGGGGGGGGGGGGGAGAGATCAGTGGGGGCTGCGGGCCAGGCCGGGGGGGCCGGGGGCCGGGGGGGGGGAGAGATCAGTGGGGGCTGCGGGCCAGGCCGGGGGGCCAGGCCGGGGGGGCAGGCCGGGGGGGGGGGAGAGATCAGTGGGGGCTGCGGGCCAGGCCGGGGGGGCAGGCCGAGGGGGCAGGCCGGGGGGGCGCTGACCTTTGAAGAGGGGCGCGATGTTCCACACGTTGATGCTCCCGGCTTTCATGAACTGCCCCAGCGAAATCTCCAGGAAGAAAATGGGAACCCCCCCGAGCACGGCCATGAGGGTGTAGGGGATCAGAAACACGCCTGGGGGCAACGGGACAGAACCAAGGGGTCAGTCCCCCCCCCATGGCCCTGCCGGCCCCCTCGCTCCCGCCCCACGGCCCAGCCCCCCTGCCCTGCCAGCGCCCCTCACTCCCGCCCCACGGCCCAGCCCCCCTGCCCTGCCAGCGCCCCTCACTCCCGCCCCACGGCCCAGCCCCCCTGCCCTGCCAGCGCCCCTCACTCCCGCCCCACGGCCCAGCCCCCCTGCCCTGCCAGCGCCCCTCACTCCCGCCCCACGGCCCAGCCCCCCTGCCCTGCCAGCGCCCCTCACTCCCGCCCCACGGCCCAGCCCCCCTGCCCTGCCAGCGCCCCTCACTCCCGCCCCACGGCCCAGCTCCCCTGCCCTGCCAGCGCCCCTCACTCCCGCCCCACGGCCCAGCCCCCCTGCCCTGCCAGCGCCCCTCACTCCCGCCCCACGGCCCAGCCCCCCTGCCCTGCCAGCACCCCTCACTCCCGCCCCACGGTCCAGCCCCCATGCCCTGCCAGCGCCCCTCACTCCCGCCCCACGGCCCAGCCCCCCTGCCCTGCCAGCGCCCCTCGCTCCCGCCCCACGGCCCCTGCCCCCCAGCCCTGCCGGGGTCCCTCACTCCCGCCCCCTGGCCCAGCCCCCCAGCACCCCTCACTCCCGCCCCATGGCCCAGCCCCACTGCCCTGCCAGCGCCCCTCGCTCCCGCCCCCTGGCCCAGCCCCCCAGCACCCCTCACTCCCACCCCACGGGCCCTGGGCAGCTGTGAGTGGCCCCATGACCTCTCTATCTATCTCAGGGCCGTCTCTGCCCTGCCCCAGCTAAGAGGAGTCCTGGGGGGTGGCTGCCGAGGGGACGTCCCGCCCCACGTGCACGTTAATCCGGGCCTGGACCAGCAGCCAAATGCCCCGGCCGCACGCCGCAGCCAGCGCGAGGGGCTGACCCAGACCCTGCCCAGGGGCCACGAGGCTGCTGGCAAACCCCCCCCCGCTGCCATCGGGCCCCGTCACCCCCACAAGCCCGTCCCGTCCCGCCAGCGGGGCCCGAGCGGGCGCCAAGTAGGAAACGCCAAAGGGTCCCGCCAAGGACGCAGCGAGCCTGGCTCCTCTACGGGAGAGCGGAGACAGGAATCCAGCCGGCAGCCCAGCCGCCAGGCGGGGCCACGGCACGTTGGTCCCGTCGCCAGCAGCTCCAAGTGAGCAGGGAAACTTTGGGGGCCAAACACGCCTGTTCCAGAGTTTGGAGGAGTTGACGGTTGGGCGGAAAAATCCTTGGGGCTCCAAGGGGACCTGCGAACGCCGGGCGGGCGACCACAGTTCTCTGGGGATTCCCAGGAAACCTTCCGTCAGATCGAAAGAGTGAAAAGTTCATTGGAAGGCCGACAAGGACAGTCCAAAAGTTTGGGGGCTCACAGCAGAGGGGAGAGGGGTTCTGGGCTGGACACGGCACTTGGCGCCTGCTGGGCAAATTGAAACGTCAAAGACAAATCATTTCAGGTTGAAAATGATGCAATTTGCATATTGGGGCGAATGAAAAGCCCCCAAAATTCATTCTGGGTCCCTAAAACCGCAGGGAATTTCTAGGGGCTGAAAGGGGGGGTGCTGTGGGGTTGCAAAAGATGAAACAAACTTTTCAGCAAATTCAAA